>NC_067240.1:12620000-13220000 GCF_019924925.1 Ctenopharyngodon idella | reverse complement strand
TGGGAATAATTCAGAACTGAAAAATTGTCTGTCCTTTAGTCAGTGTGAATTATAATTGAATTATCCAAAATTCCACAGGAATTTGAATCTAATTTTAAATGACAAAAAGAAGAATTTTATAGAATTGGACTTCAAAAAAAAAAATTTAACAAAGCAAATGAATTTTGGGAAATTAAGTGTTTCTCAATTGCTCCTCAATAGTACTCAATAGTTTACTAAATATGCTGAAATATATCAATTAAATACCATTTAGCTTAGAATTTCTATAGGTGGCATTTCAAACATATCTATCTAGTCAATGTTTGTCTCAAAGAGATTCACCCAAAAAAGAAAATTCTGTCATTACTCACTCTTGTGTCGTTCCAAACCTAAAAGACTTTTTGTTCATTATATATTATATATGAAGATTTGTTCAGTGAAACCTGAGAGATTTCTGTTCCTCCTGTTGAAAGTTACCAAAACTTTGATGAATTAAAAAATTCATCAAAACATTGTAAATGTAATCCTTATGAATTGAGTGGTTTAACCCAAGTCTTCGGAAGAGACACAATCGCTTTATATGATGAACTGACTGAATTTAGGCTTTTATTCACATAAGAAAATTATTCATAAAAAATATTTTTATTTGTGTTTCAAAGATGAACGAAAGTCTTATGTGGTTGAAACGACATTAGATTAGATTAATCCTCTTCATCCCGTGTGAGACATAAGGTCATTGCAATGACATGAGGGTGAGTAAATAACAGAATTTTAATTTTTGGGTGTACTAACTCTTTAAGAAACCTAAACTATGCTTTTGTAGTTAAAAATTAGTCATATAAATTAGCATTATCAATTTCAAATCATTTTAATTATTTAATTATTAATTAAATATACTAATTATTAATTAAATTCAAATTTGAACTACAATTATGAATTTTAAAGCCTTTCTTAATTCAGTTCTGAATGGTACTCAACCCTGAACTGAAAGTCATGATTAAATCCTGTATATCTTTATATACAATTAATGTGCAATATCCAATGTCATCTTTGTATAACCGAGCTACCTGTCAACACTTGTCTCCTGAAGGCGGTTATTCATGATAGCAAATGCGCCCACTCCACCAGAGAAGCCGTTCTGGCGAACATGACTCTGTCTTGGATTACCGTGAGCGGTCTCTGAGAGTTGCTTCTGTAGAATGGCCAAAGAAACCTTGTTGGCCATAAAGTCATTGACTGAGATCATTTCTCCAGACAGTCTGCGCCCTGTCAGATAACCTCCATCTGGTCCTAAGCCAGCTTCAGTCTCACTATCACAAACTGTTTCCACTGATGCATTAGTGAAGCGCTTTCCCGATGCTTCGTTAGCCGGTGCAGGATGCACGGCATTGCGTTTTTGAGCCCTCTGCCAAGAATTTCCCGGTGGAGGGTGGTGGTTGTGCCGCTGGTTGGGAATACGTGGGAAGCAGCAGCAACAGCAGGCCCGACCTCGCCGTCTATACGGACGGCCACGGCAGGGACACTGAGCCTTGTTGCAGTCCAGTTTGCCAAGGATCCAGTTGAGCGTCTGCTTGATGATGATGGAAATGACATTAAACAGGGAATAAATGCAACACACACCCATGAGGATGAAGAGGCAGTTGCCGAGACGGTAGGCCTCCTGAGCTTTATAACTTTCCCGTTGGCTGCTCACTACATCCCCGAAGCCAATGGTGCTGAAGGCCACAAAGCAGAAGTACAAGGATTCAAAGTAGTCCCAGTCCTCCATGGCAGAGTACAACGCAGACGCGCAGCATGCAATCAGCAGGGCTGCGATGCCCAGAATGAGCATTACGTAGTAGACCGATGGTTTCCAGCCTTCCAGACTGTCATCCTCGCTCCTGGCCTCCTCTCCTCCCACGCCGGAGCGGCGCAGTTGCCGCTCGTGACACCAGCGCATGATGTAGGCCAACATCGTAATGATGCGCTCCAGGAAGAGGTTGAAGAAGAGGATTGTTGCTGCACATCCAAGGAGTCCATAGAATATCAAAAAGATCTTACCCGCAACGGTGACGGGTGTGGTCATGCCAAAGCCTGGAGGGAAATAGGAAACAGAAAGTATTTTGCTGATGTATTTTTTATAAATGTATTTGGATTTGTGTAAAAAAAAAAAAAAAAAAAAAACACAAATGCCAAAAATGTGTCATCATTAAAGGGTTAGTTCACCCAAACCTCAAAATTCTGTCATTAATTACTCACCCTCATGTTATTCCACACCCGTAAAACCTTCGTTCATCTTCGGAACACAAATTAAGATATTTTTGATGAAATCCAGTGGCTCAGTGAGGCCTCCATTGACAGCATGATAATTAACACTTTCAGATGCCCAGAAAGCTACTAAAGACATATTTAAAACAGTTCATGTGACTACAGTGGTTCAACATTCATGTTATGAAGTGACGAGAATACTTTTTGTGCGCCAAAAAACAAAATAACTTTATTCAACAATATCTAGTGATGGTTGATTTCAAAACACTGCCTCATAAAGTTTCGAAGCTTTACGAATCTTTTGTTTCGAATCAGTGGTTCGGAGCGTGTATCAAACTCCCAAAGTTACGCCCCCCAGTGGTGAACCATTGAAATTTTGAAACACTTAAAATGTAACAAAGCCTTGTTTACTGAAATCACGTGACTTTCACGCTCCAAACCTCTGATTCGAAACAAAAGATTCGTAAAGCTTCGAGGCTTCATGAAGCAGTGTTTTGAAATTGCCAATCACTAGATATTGTTGAATAAAGTCGTTATTTTGTTTTTTTTTGGTGCACAAAAAGTATTTCCGTTGCTTAATAATATTAAGGTTGAACCACTGTAGTCACATGAACTGTTTTAAATATGTCTTTAGTAGCTTTCTGGTCATTTGAAAGTGTTAATTGTCTTGCTGGCAATGGAGGCCTCACTGAGCCATTGGATTTTATTAAAAATATCTTAATTTGTGTTGCAAAGATGAACGAAGGTCTTACGGGTGTCGAACGACATGATGGTGACAGAATTTTCATTTTTGGGTGAACTAACCCTTTAAGTCCTCCTCGTGTCACTCCAATCCACTATCGTTTTATGTATTCTGTGGGACACGGTTTAAAAAATGTTTGTTTTTGTTTTGTTTTGTTTTTCATACAATGAAAGCAGACTGTCAAGCTCCAAAACTGACCCAAAAAAACACACCATATGGCACTATATTTAAAGTCTAATTTATGCTTGCAGACATTCAATTTGAGTATCACAAGAACAGCAACAGCCATTAACATTTGACATCAATCACATCAAACCAGGCAGGACGCATCTTGAGGTGGCAAGTTTGAAAGATTTCAAAATTACGGCAAAGGGGAATGCCAAGTTAGTAATGCAAATGTGGTTGTGTATTGCTTTTTTACTTTTATTTTATGTAAAGGAGCAACTTGGATGTTTTGTAAAAAAAAAAAAAAAAAAAAATGAAAATGACATGGGTTCAGAGCTGCGAGGGCGAGTGATGACAGATTTTGCTTTTTATTATTATACCTTCAATGATGAGCATGGTAAAAAATATATTGAAAACCTTATTAAATAAGTAAACAAAGTTGATTTGGTCAGTGGAACTATTTATAATATACATTTTTGTATTCCAGTAGCCAGTGTTAAGTAGGTTTTAGTATTTTTGTTGTCAAAAAAAATTATTAGTAATTAGTAATTTTATTAGTTTTTGTTTTCATTTATTTAGCTTTAGTTATTTTAGTACTTCAACATGAAACAAAAATTGTTGCTTTAGCAGCTAGTTGAAATAAAATAAGTTTAGCTTTTTAATATTTTAATTTATTTCAGCTTTTAGTTAACAGTTATAACCATGCCAGTAGCTCAAACAGTAGACATGCTGCTAACAATTCTATGGTTATGGGTTCGATTCCCAGGGAATGCATGAAGTAATAAAAAAGTAAATAATAATTTTAACATAATTCGCTTTAGATAAAAGTGTCTGCCAAATGTGTAAATGTTTACAACGGAAAATTTCCGTAAATTAATTCTCTTTTTGGGAAACTGGTTTGCTGATATGAAAATCTGAACGCAAAGATGACATATATGAACTCACCAATAGTGGAGATCACTGTACCAACAAAGTAGAAGGCCCCTGAGAAATCCCAGCGGGGCCTAAGTTTGTCCACACGGATCCCAGCCACAAAGGCCTCCTCATATTGCCTTAGCAGGACCTGCAGTGATTTCAGGTTTATGCTGTTTTGCTCTGTGAAGTTGGCCAACTGTTCCTCCCAGCGCTTGTGAGCCTGCAGCTCAGAGGGATGCTCGAGAGCGGAGAACACCACCGCCCCACACAGCAGGTAGAGGAGGATGAGGGCTGCCAACAAGCCAAAACGGGCATTGTCTTCATTCAGGTGCAGTGGGAGGCAACAGCTGTTGCTGACATCTCTTCCACGTGGCATGACTTGATCACCAGCAGGAAATGACAAGAACAGGCAAACATGCACAGCCACTAACACAGACACGAGAAAAATCTCTCTCACACACTCACTTTCAAAACACACACATAAACGTCACCACAGAGGGCTTTAGAAGAGGTGTAGAGTCACATGAAAACCATATGTTGCTCTTGTTTGCAGATACAGTTCAAAAATGAAGGACAATCGTGTACTGGACAAAGTTCTTCATGTCCATTAACATTCTGCTGGATTCATAACTGCATCACTTTCTCCAGTGGCACTGAGACAGAGACCATCGTAAAAAGCAGGGTTATCAGGTAAAATGACACATGGTTCAGGAAATAAGACCTCAAGATACACCTTTTGGGTTAGCAGGTAACAGTAGGCAGGCAAGCGCAAGATTGTTATCTTTCCCCATCTCGCTATCCAAGTATAGCTGGTGCCGCACCAGTCAGTGATAATGTTGTGGTCTTGATGTGAAATCATTCTTGAGCCAGCTGGAAAAAAAACACACATTGCTACTTTAGTGAAAGGTATTAGAAGGAAATTCATTTAAGCTGCAAGTGTAGGCTATAAGATTACTCCTGGCTATTTAAAAAATAAAAACACTACAGAATAGAACATTATACACATATTCTAAATGTTTTGGTGTTTAAAGGCCTCTATTAAGACTAAAATAATTCAAATTCATTGGATAAATGATTAACAGCAACACACAGGGTTGCAATTAATAGGAAATTTCAGTCACAAGTGATCATGAATAACTTTTAAAGTAGTGAAATTAAAGGTTACCTACCTTATGTTATAGATATTTGATGAAGAGCACCGTTGGTGTCACCACAATCTCACTGTGTTACTGGAGCGAGTTAAAAGAAACGAAAGTGGTGGAAACGTTAAGCTAAACTTGAAAGGCGCCATTTATTCATGGCAAGTGTGAATCCTTGGCAGTGCGTGATTGAATGATGCAGCTAAGGAGTAGTGACAAAAAGGGAGGAAGGGAGAGAGAGAGCGAGAGAGAGAGAGAGAGAGATGTCAAAAGGTAATGAGCTGAGCAGCCTATCTAGGTATCAGCTGTAGGGATTTTTATTCATTCCACTGAGAATCCTTTAAATCCTAAAAAGATTATTTGACTAATTCCTTCGGTGGTCTTTTCTTCATACTTACGCCAGTAGGAGGCAGTCTGTTGGTGTGTTATGAATCACTAAATCACTCACTCAACCGATTCTTTACTGAATCAAGTCTTATCTTTTATTCACATGTCTTCTAAAAGAGTCAACTGAGGATAAGCAATAGGCATATAAGCGTTTTTTATAACTGCTGTCTACACATTTCCCCTATTTTTTACAGTTTTTTTCAAGCTATAGGAAAAAGAGAACAAAAGAAGCCTACTTAAATATTTCTAAATAGGCTACTATTCGTTCAGTAGGTCGAACCAATGATTCATCCTTCCCAAAACTATTCACTCGTGCGACCTTATGTAGCCCCGCCCCTTTTCAGCGTCGCGCTCGTTGTCTTTTGACTTCCGATTTGTATTTCCACAGCAATCTTACATATTTATGAATGAACTGCTCGTTTTAAAATCTTCCCGTTCTACTGACATTTGTTAAGACATCTGCTTTAAACATTACAATGCTCATGATAACATTCATTGACTCTACAACATGCAAATCCACTTAACCAGCTAATTATTTCTTTGACAGTGATGCCATAAATGTACATAGCTACCGCAAAACGGAAGTTCAAAGTCAATTTTATAAAGATGGCGGCGCGCTTGTTTCTCTGGCGCATGTCTATAGTCGGTCATGAAATTGTAACGAGATTCAAATGGGAGAGACTAGTGAACGAAAAATATTAGTATGAGTATGGAAGTAAACGAGAATTAATGATTTGTTCATTTAAAAGATTTGTTAATTCACAAAAGAAACACAGGATCGGAGCGCGCTTGGTGACAAGTCTATATACTGGCAGGTCAATAGGTTTTGAGACACAAAACGCTTAGATTTCAGGCATCGAGCCCTCAATCATAATCTTCAGAGAGGCGACATTGGAAGGCGGACTTAATTTACATTTATTTCCATTGTAAACAGAAAATGATCTTATAGCAATCAACAGTTGCTGTCGAAGAGGTTCATTGTAAATCTTCGAAATGTAGGCCTACATATATTTTTTTAATCACCTTGACATCACTTTGCATTTTAACTGGTATTGTTGTTATTCATGTAGAAGGCCATAACTAATGTTACTGCAATAACATTTTGGTAACATAAATGCTATTAAAAAAGAGAGAAAACAGTAGTAATGGCATTTTGGTGCAAATTATGCTTACCATGGTAATTTGTTCTTCAAGGACTGTCATGATAAATACCTAAACACTCACAAATCACCCCTACCCCATTACAGTCTCTCTGAAAATACAACTTCAAGGACATCCAACAAGTACAATTTAAAAGCTTTAAACAACTGACAGACCACCATTTGCTTGTTGCTTTACTGACATTAAAATATTGCTTTGTTTGATGTTGACAGACAAAAATATAGCCATGGTACTCTCTTTCTATTGTGAGATGTGCTTAGATGGCTGAGACGACATTGCTTTGTTCTCTCTGACCAGCCCACCCTTGCCTTTCATCTTGGTTGCCAGCTCATAAGACTGTATTCCCCATCATTAGAGTACTGGTCATTGCTTGTAAGTGCCCAGGTGCAGTGGAGACAGACAAGCGCTATATCAAAAGAGTGTGCAGTATTTTATTCATAAACTTTGTCCTCATTGGAAGACAAGTGTATTGGCAACCGTGGTCGCAAAACCAAAAAGACAGCGAAAGCCATGTCTTGCGTTTGTATTATTCCAAAAGCAGCAGCGCTAATCATCGGTTTGGGCTGAGTGCTACACTGTCTTTAAAGTCATCAAGAGATCTGAGAAGTGTGATCAGCATAATGTAATTCATCACAGGTGCTGTGTGATGAATATAGTGATAGCTCATTATGGAGTCTGTCTCTGTCCTCTTATTTTTCCTCTCTTGTCGCTTCATCCACCTGACAGTTCTCTTTGTCTTTCTTTGTCATCTATGTGTTAAAATCAGTGCTCTCAAAACTGGCCTTCACACTACTGTAAATTAATTAGTCATTGTTCAACATTATGTATAATGCACTTTGATGACACACATGACATCAAATATGAGCACCTTTATTTCAGATTTGAAATATAAGATTAAAATATCATCTTTTAAATATAAAAACTCAAGTTTTAAGTGATAAGTGACTATATGTTATGTATAGTCTAACTTTATGTGAATATTACAGAAACAGTACATTTGAAATCATGTAAAATAGGTAAAATTCAGCATTACTATAAAGACTCACTGACTCAAAAATAATTATTCGAGATTATGAAAAACAAGCATATTAGTTTAGATAAAGACAAAATACATAAAGATAAAAGCAGAAAGAAAAAAAGGAGATATTTTGGTCAGTAGGAACAATGAAGGTCACGGCTGCAGCGATTCGTTCAGTGGCCAGTATCTACAGAGCCTGCACTCTAGAGGCAAACAGCAGCACGTTCTTCTCAACCTCGGCATTGAGCTCTCGTTGGGAAGCTCTGGGGTTCTTCTTCACAAAGTCAGCTACACTCAGGATGCATTCCCTCTGAGGAAGTAGAACATCATGTCACAAACATTTGTCTGCTTTATAATGGATGTGTTCTGTACTACATTCTGTTATAAATTAACAGAATGTATTATGATTTATTATAAAGTAATGTTAGACTTTAATGGATTAGATCAGTTAGATTGTGCTAGTATTCACTAGGAATAAAGTACAAAACAACACAAACACAATTTGAAATCCCTAGGCCTAAAATCATAAAGAAAAAGGTTCCAGGTTCTACGTCCGAGTGCCGGCTCAGTATTGGCCAGCTCCTGACTCTGCTGCTCACGTGACCAGAGCCGGCCGTTACTGAACCGGCGTTCCGATGTAAACATGGAAGCTCTGCAACGTAAATAACATATGAGAATGACAGGGGAAAGACAAATTTGTTGAATAAAGTTTTTTTTTTATTTTGTTTTCTCAAGTATTCTCGTCGCTTCATAATATTAAGGTTGAACCACCGTAGTCACGTTGACTATTTTAAAGATGTTCTTACTTCTTTTCTGGGCCTTGAATGACGGTAATTTCGTTGCATTCAATGGAGGATAAAAAAAAAACTCTCGAATTTCATCAAAAATATCTTAATTTGTGTTTCCGAAGATGGACGAAGGTCTTACGGGTGCGGAACGACCTGTGATTAATGACAGAAATTTCATTTTTGGATGAACTAACCCTTTAACTTAACTTTTTAGCCAAAATTGGTACATATCAGTGACAGTGTTAGCATACAGAGGTTGGACAATGAAACTGAAACACTGACCAATATAGTGTTGGAGGTTTCATGGCTATATGTGCGTGGCCAATCTTCACTGATTTCACATTCCATCATTCAAAAGAAGATGAATTGTTGGCTCAACTGTGAACAGGAAAGCAAGTTTTTGTGGTGTATTGAGAGCTATGGTATCCAGGGTAATGTCAGCATGCCACCACGTAGGATGAACCACATCCAACAGGAGTAACTGTCAATGCAAGAGGAAGCTGTGGGATATCCCAGTACTAACCCGGACTGGATCCAAAAAGACATAAAACCACAGCTGCCCAACTCACTGCAGAATTAAAAGCTCACTTTGACCCTCCTGTTTTCACTAAAACTGTTCATCAGGAGCTCCACAGAGTCGATATTCATGGTCACTCATGCCAGTGACAAATGTTGGTTAATTGGTGCCAACAGTGGAAATCTTTGGCTGTGGACAATGTGAAACATGTATTGTTCTCTGATGAGTCTATTATCACTGTCTTTCCCACATCCGTGGGAGTTGTGATTGTGGAGAAGCCCCAAAGAGGCTTAACACCCGGACTGTTGCATGCCCAGAGTGAAGCACAGGGGTGGATCAGTATTTTGGAGGAGCAAGTCAGAAAACATTTTCCTGCACGTTCTGAAAGAGGAATTACTCAAATTCCTTTGGCTACTGTGCAAGACTTGTATCTGTCATTCCCAAGACAAACAAAAGCTACACCATACTAATAAATTATTGTGGTCTAAAATATGGTGTTTCCATTTCATTGTCCAACCCCTGGATATCATTCATATTAACTTTTAACCAGCAAACTAAAAGCATCGACACTAGACAGCAGAAGAAAAACAATGAGCATTTAAAAAAAAAAAAAAAATAGGCCTATATTTCTCAAAGTGTTTTGTTTTCTTTTTCTCATAAAGTAAAACGGTCACACTACTTTTTCTCATGCAGAGAGAAAACTACTGGGCATGAGTAAAAAGACTCTGACTCTGTAAAAAGAATCATTCTGGCAGGTCTGTGATTGAATAAATTTTGTGTTACAATTGCCCTAGGCCTATATATAGTACAAATACAATACTTTTTTGTAAAGCCAAAAAACAAATGAATCTTACCCTGTAAGCATCTATTTGGCTTTGCCCAGAGAGTCTGTCCAGAACCTCACGGGCCACCTGCATCCCAGTGACAGCAGTGTACAGCTCTTTACACTGCACACTGTCGGTCTTCAGCCAGCCCAGCAAAGCCAGCTGCAACCGGTAAACAATGAAAATGATGCTGGTTATAATGAAGCATATTATTTTGAGTTATAACCATAGTAAAAAAATAGTTGTGGATCTTTGTAACGTTAGTCTTAAGTATTAATTCATATTTGGCAGAACATTTTTTAAATGAAGAAAATAAAACTGGAGATGAAAAACAAAATAGGATTTTAAGCTGCATGTGACAGAATTGACGTTTGACACCAACCTGCTGAATCAACTGGACATCTGTCATCCCGTTTGACTCCGCCATACTTTATTATTGACAAGTTATTATTGTATGAGATTAATATTAACCAGTTAACTATAAACTACAGCTAAAATTTCGTTGTTTGCTTTTGTGACACAGCTTACATGATCTTCCTGTTTACACACTAGCTTGTTCTACTTCCTCCAATGAAATAATTTCTTTCCGCAATTGCGCCAACTTATGGACGGGCAAGTCATTACAAAAAAATAATGCTTGCTCAGGAACTCATTACAAGGATAAATGTCATTAAAAATTTTAAACTGAACCTCTTTATCCTTCGAAAGATGAGGAAAAAATCTTATCTGTCATATCTTTAAGATAAAAGAAGTTTGTGTTGTTCATTGTTTAAAGAGATTCATTAATCTTTCATAACCTCTGGTTGTATAGTTCATCCAAAAATTTAAATTCTTTCTTCATTTACCCATCCTCATAACCTTCCAGACTTGTCTGAGAAAAGAAATGGAGGAATGTTAGGGACCGACAGCCTCAGTATCCATTCACTTTCATTGCAATTATTTCCCTACAATATAAGTGAATGGTGACTGTGGCTGCTATTCTTCCCAACATCTTCCTTTCTGGTCATCATTTTCCTTAGTTTGGAAAAAAAAAAAAAAAAATGTAGATGAGCAAATCTTTTGAGTGAATGTATCTCTTTTACTATAGTCTTTTAATTCAGATCGAAAAACATTATTTTCTAATTTGTTTACATTTTTATTAATGTAACACAACCACATGAAGGGATAGTTCACCCAAAAATAATTCATCATTTACTCACCCTCAAGTTGTTTCAGACCTGTATGAAATTATTTCTTCTGCTGAACATAAAAGAAGATATTTTGAAAAATGTCAGTAACCAAACATTTGGGCCCCATTGACTTCCATGTTATTTTCCATACTATGGAAGTCAATGGGGCCCATCAAGTGTTTGGATACTGACATTCTTCAAAATATCTTCTTTTATGTTCAGCAGGAGAAATTATTTCACACAGGTTTGAAACAACCTGAGAGTGAGTAAATGACAGAATTTTAATTTTGTGGAAAATATCCCTTAAGCTCTAGGACAAGTCTAAAGTTTAACAGGACATTTTCTACCTTTATAATGTGCACTAATGTAACTGCTAGCACATCTACTACTATTTCAACAGGACAAAGGATTTATAGCAGCATTTAGCAATGTGAGCAGTGAGCAAAAAACGAAATAAGCATATTTACATTGAATCATTTAAGAATTGGATATGATACTCCATTACACTGACTCTATACATAATACATCCAGTAGACACTTCAACATCTACAAAATGTGGTAGGCCCATTCATGCAGAAGTAACTGAAGTCAGAGGAAGTAATGAAAAAAAAGAATACTGATATAGCACCAAACAATATGGGTTTAATCTGCAAATTAGATACATAAATAACATTGTAAAAAAAAAAACCGTTATGGTTTAATCTTGTCCAGCCTGAGAAAAGTGAAAATCATTTGGTCTTTCCATTTAAATAACTGAGCCAGCGCGTTATACATGTACTGCATGAGGTAATTTCCCAGAAAACAAAGATTTCAGTACTGATATTTGAATACACGTATTGGTTGGTATGTGAGTGGTCAGCTGTTATCTTTAGACTTGCTGAATGATCCAAGTTGTTTAGTGTTGACATCTTTAAGCAGTTCAAGTTGGCGTTGGCCTCGCCGATAAAGATATTCTATGTGCATGACCTCAGTCTTCTTGATCGCAGCGTTGGCACGGAATTCATCGCGTATTCTCGGTATGAAGCCCGGCTTGTCCTGTGCCGCGCGCAGAAACTGCCGATACAGGGATAAGACCTGTTTCTGTAGCTTGCTGTGGCGCACCATAGTGGGCTGGATAATGATCGACAGTGGGGACTTCAACCTGGGAAGTGTAGTAATGCATTTCATTATGTTTCAAAAGATCAGATGTGTGTTGGCTGCTCGTGTTGTTTGTTCTGTACACACCACCAACAACCAACTAACTTTCTTCAGCAAATGGGCAACAATAGCAGTGACCAGTAGTGTTTTCTAATGTAGATTGTTTAAGTTTTTTTAACATGCGGATCTCATATTAATTGAGAGACTACATGGAACATTTGTCATTTCAAAAATGTATTTGTATTACAATATGTATTAAAAAATAATTTTGTATTATAACACAATTGGAAAATGTAATGTTTTACGTAATTGTTTTAGATTTATTGCATGTCACACTACTGGACTTTGCTAAAACTGCTTTAAACCTGACGTCAAGTACCCTTCTACACGACTCTAACAGCACATTTATACTTAACAGACAGGAAAACAGTAACACTCTCACCTTATCAGTTACAGCGCAAGATCTCATTGGTAACTGGTATAACGCCCAGACTCATCATAGCTTTAAGTTATAAAACGTGTACACAATGACATTCATATAAATTGCAACTGTAGTTGCCGAAATGACCTGTTTCCTAACTGATGCTGTGACGCCATGAAACCATAGCATGAAACGCTGTAAATGTCCAATACACTGCCACCTAGCGGCCAGGCTGTATAGCAACACACTGCACAAATACAAGGACGAGACTCAATTCCTCCTTTATTTAGACATTGACTATACGATCATGTCAAGTTATACAAGTACATGTTGAAACTGTGCAACTGTAAAATACATATATTTATTCGTTATTATAAAACAGACATATTCACATATTCAAGTCATTAATGCAAGTCTCAAGTCTTTTCTCACAAGTCCAAGTCAAGTCTTTCAAGGTCAACAAGTCATGTCTGTCTCTCAAGTGTTAAATTAATTTATATATATATATATATATATATATATATATATATATATATGAGAGAGAGAGAGAGAAAGAGAGAGGACAATTCATTTCATATATTTTTTCAAATGTACTTTTTGGGGGATTTTCTTGGACATTAAATAATGTTTATCTAAAATAAAGTATGTTTGGTTTACTTGAATCAAAAAGTCGTATTTTATACCATATTATAAGATATACAGTATGAAATGTTTTTTTCCTTACTGTAAATGTCCACTCAGTAAAAATTAGTCTTCATTTTCATGGGAATGAATTAAATATTCCCTTTTATTTAAAAAAAAAAAAAAGGGTGCATTCTTCTAAGGAAAAAAGTCCTTGTAGATCTGAAGAGTCTCTAATTTAGAGTACAAGTCAAGTCTCAAGTCAATTGCTTGCCATGTCAAGTCTCAAGTCAATTTTTTTTGCCACTTAAGTGTGAGTTTCCATCTCTGTTAAAAAATTAAATAATCTAGACTAGCATGTGATTGAACATTTAGAGATTTCAGACTGCTCATCTGAGAAAATTATTGCAAGACTAAATATAGAAGTTTATCAGAATTGTTGTAGCATTACCAAGCTTCATTGTAGTGCAGTGTAATAATTTCTTATATAGCATCAGGTTCACATCCATTCCTGAGTTTGAAGTATCTAATTTGCATTCTATTGATTTTATTGCACAGTTACTGAATATATGAATAAAATTTTGTAAACCTCTTTTTTGGCACAGATAATAATATAATTTTGTCACTACAGTGCATTACTAGATAGCAAAACTATCTGAAGGCACAATACTGATTCAGTAACAATGGCAGAAATTTCAAAGGTAAGCATATGTCAGGACACAGGACGGCAGCCTGAGAATATACAGTATGTTATTCATCTCTAAGTACAGTCATTGATATCAGATATCATAAAGCAACGCAGCTGAGGTATAGACTGATCCACAACGGATGTGGTTGGATGTAACATTATAGCATTCTAGAGCCGCAAATATTCAGCCAGAAAGACCACAAGGACTTTGGTGAGATTCTCCACGGTGTGACCGTGAACCTTCTCTGCCGTGTCCTCCATCGTGTGCAGGAAAGAAGGGAACGGCGTTGCGATCATGTGCAGCACTGGAACTCCTGCAGTCAAAAAAGCCAGATCCATACAGTATAGCCAATCTTTAGGCCATATATTTTTTGCTTGTCAATCTGATGGACGCTTTGTCTTACCTCTCTGAAGGAAAGGAAGATGATCATCTTCAACTGGCCCCATGTTCACATCCTTTATGAAATAGCTCTGCTCTTTGGCATGGGAAGTAAGGAGCCCCAACTTATGTAGTCTTTTCTCTTAGAAAATGCAGAAATATAATTAGTGGGATCAAAGGTCAAGGCCATATAGATGGTGTAAATAAACTCACAGGATAACAATCAAGACATGATTATTGTATTATCTTGTTCAATATTGTACATTCATCACTGAACTTTTTTTTTTTTTTTTAATAATCTAGACATAGACATGTCAATAAATGGCATTTCCTTTTGAAGTAAGTGGCTGGTAGTTTTTACTCTGAGCCACTGCAGATCAAACATTAGTTTTAAGAGCCATTAATGATTAACCAGGATTACTTTAGTATAAATGGAAAGTCAAATCAGTCTTACCAGCAGCGATAAGGCGATCAAACCAGCGAGCTGTGTTCTCAAAGTGATTCACAAACATGGGATCAGGGGCACCAATAAGGTCCAAAAGAACAAGGAGATCCTGCAAATATCAGTTATAACTCAGTATATTCATATACTTCAAATACAATATAGTCATAGACAATCAAAGAGACAAAAAAATTTAAATTTTGTCATTATTTACTCACCTTCATGTTGTTCCAAACCTGTATGATTTTTTTTTTCTACTGCAGAACATAATAGAAGATATTTTAAAGAATGTCTTAGTTTATACAATAAAAGTCAATTTTGGACCCCATTGACTTGTTTTAAAACATTCTTTTGTGTTCCACAAACAGAAAGTCATACAGGTTTGGAAAGACCTGAGGTTAGTAAATGAAGAAATGTTCATACCCCTTTAAAAACAAATGCACACACATACACAAGCATCACATCTCACCACAGCGTTCAGCAGTGTGGTTTGTTCAGAACCCGGCGGGTGAGGAGTGCGGGACATGTAGTCTGCGAGGTGCCGTGAGCCATATAGCGAGTCTGTCTGGGACCACTGCTCGAAAGCCTCTCCTCCATCAAAGAAGACCAACTGCAGGGTTACCCTGGACATCTTCACACAAAATAAATAAAGAATCTGTTAAAGTGAACAGCTAAACAAATGTCAATCATGATACCAGTTCTAGAGTTGTTGGTTGCTGCTGTGGGATTCTGTTTACTAAGCATTTTCTTATATATATTTGAACGCTCAATATAAATTATTTAATATATATTGGAAATATACAGAATAATATATTGTGTTAATATATTACAATATATTGAATAATACATAATGAATTGCTGCTTTTCATATATTGAAAAATATGTGACAATATATTTACTACTATATATATATATATATATATATATATATATATATATATATATATATAAATAAATGTTTTTTTTTTCAGTAATACACTTCATAACATATACATGTACTGTACATGTGATAAAATATGGTACTATGTGTGTAAATATATAAATATATTTGAACATATATGTAATATATATATTCACATTTATGTGCAATATTTGTATACATCATGAGGAAAATATATAGTTATATATATCAATATATTTGTATTTATATTTGTAAAATCCAACTGACCCACAATGTTGCCATGACTTTAACAAGACATCCATTGTCCAAAAAAAAAACGTTTTTCTTATATACCATCACAAGTAAAGTGAGGTAAGTTTATGAATATGTATTTAGCTTTATATATATTTTTATAGTATCAATATTATATAGCCATACATGGTACATGCATATACTGCAGTATATTGAAAAATAAAAGCACTAGTTTCCCATATATGGAAATGTATTAAATAATATATTGCATTATATTTTCCAGTATATTTCCATATTTTTGTGTTTCATAAGAGTTTGTGAGAATCTTCTCTACTTATCAAAATCCTTTCCAGTCATGCAGTGTTTTGTAGCTCTTAGCTCTGTTACAAGTTAAACAACAGAACTGACTCTACAGCACAGCAGCTATTCACAAGTTTGGAAAAAGCTTAAGTGACCTCCTCAGAGACATGCATCTCAATTTACCTCCAAATCTAGTTTTTAAATGAATGACCTCTGAAAGCGGTTTTCTTGAAGATGAGATTGTAACACTTTGCCTCACCAGCTGCTTGTGCTTTCTGAGGTGTGGGTCCAAAGCTGTGACCAGTTCCAGCATCATAGCACAGGGCACAGCTGAATCACTAGCACCCACAAACACCTTCTGTGGGTCACTTGGATCTGTAGGTATAAATTTGGAGTCATAGTGACAAGCCAAAAGCAATCGTCGAGGAGCCCTTGGGTCTAAAACAGCCAGGATATTAGAGAAGCTAACAGGGCCACGAGGGGTTTCAGAGATGAAAGAGTCCACATCTACAGACCAGCCCGCCGAAAGAGAATCCAGTTGAGAAAAGATGTGCTAGGATCACAGAAAATGGGAGACATCAGATTATATTTTGTTAGTTCTGAGATTTAATCGAACTAAAAACTAAGCAGATATTATTAAATCAATCATGTCTTACTTTTCGAACAGCCCGACTTCCACGACTTCCTGGCTGTCGTTCAGTGAGAATGGGTCGCAGATGGGAATACCAAAGTCTACTCCAACTCACTTGCGAGACGAGCCGCTTCACCTGGGCAACTGTGGGCTTTCCTGGCTGGTGATTCAGCTATGAAAGGTTAAAGATGGTAAACATGTGAAAGGTGATCAGATGGACAGAATGAAGAGCAAAATAGTCATTATTTGGATACATGGAAAATTGCAGAGCAATTAGATTGGAAAAAGCTGGGTTTTGGATTGTGATATCCATTTTCTATAGCTGGTCTGCCCTCCTAAAAATACAGGTTCCAAAAGGGGGGGGGTTATGCAGCGATACAACAGAAGGACCATTTTGGGTTCCCCAAAGAACATTCAAATAAACAGTTCTTAAAAGAAAATCATTTCGTCTTAGTGTGAAGAACATTTTGATAATGTAAAGAACCCTTTTCCACAATAGGGAACCTTTTGTACAATGGATTACGAGAACACATGGATTTTAAAAAAAATGATGTGCATGGATAAATAATTTATAATAAATACTGCAATATTTACATAAAAACAAGAATTGTACATTTTGATTTCATGGTGACTTCACTGAGACATAGATGCCAATAAAGAACCTTTATTTTTAAAGGCACAATATGTATATTTTCACCTCTAGAGGTGTTGTCTTCACGTCTACAGCTGGTGGAAAAGAATAGTGACGGGACTCGGCCATGAGATTATTAACATTACTGTAGTATGAAGCAGAGCAGGTGCGAATGCTAATGAGAGATAAGCGCGACACACGCCTCGAGAACTTTTATTTACCGCAGTCGCCGCTTCCCCTTCTTCCGGTCAAGCGTATTTGTGGTAAAGCAGCACTTTTTTTTATCATATTAGATACATTTGTGTGTTGAAAGTTGTTATAGTGCTACTCTGCATTTGCTCGTCGGCTACTATGAGACACTTGTTGCACACTGCAGTAAGCTAGATCGATATTAGTCATGGTAAAACATCGTACTTGCAGTAATTCAAGAAAACGAGATTTAAACGATAAGACTTACTGTATTGAGCTATATAACAATGATTAGTTTTCTGTCGATGAATGGATGCATCCAAACAGTAGCTCACCTGTCTAATAAAACACATAATATATTAAAGCCTCTTTGGTGTTTCCATGGTTTCTACAAATTAAAACCGGAAACCGAGGGTACGCAGGTATGATGTCATTGATAGGCGACGCACGGACACGGTCCGTGTCCTGGTTAAAATTGCTTATTTCTCTGGATTTAAACATTCTTGGAAACATTTGGGATAATATAAGTACACAAGTCAACAAAATATATAACTTCTCTAGTGTGTATTTTAATCCAAAAATCTTGCATATTGTGCCTTTAAGACAGTAGGATAATTATTAGATAGTCCAACCTTGGACCAGCAACATCATGGCTGCTGGTCAAACAGCTAAGGACCAGTTTAAAAAAAATAAATTAAAAAAAGATGTCCCAAAACACAGCTACAAGTTAAAGATAGATTTCCCAACAGGGCTGTATTCCAGAGAAATTATAAATTACAAGAAAAGAAATTACAAAATGCCTGTAGTCCTCTTACCTTGTCTTTGAACAGGTCGGGAGGTCTGGGAGGTAAGTCATACTCTATCGTGTGTTGGTTAGACAGTGATATTGCCAGTGTTAATGTCATTGCCACCAGCACGCACAAGCACAACAGCAGTAGTCGCACGTGGCAAATGCGTGGCTGGTCACAGCGCGCGACAGAACAGTTCCATCTGACAGTCGCTACTTTGTACCGTAAGCGGCTCATCTTGTGTTTACGAAAGATGCCAAAATAGGGATTAAACCTGCGTGGAACGAGAAAATAGAAAAAGCAGTTAAAATCCCGAATCGTACCATGAAACTGACCTATTTAGATCGAAACAAACTGATTCCCAACTGCTTAGAGTCATTTTTATAATGTGACGCACACTTAAATATAAAATAGAATAAGTAAAAAAACAATTATATTGATAATTAATAACACAAGCGTAATTCATGCAAAC
The DNA here is from genome assembly GCF_019924925.1 of Ctenopharyngodon idella. Taxonomy (NCBI): domain Eukaryota; kingdom Metazoa; phylum Chordata; class Actinopteri; order Cypriniformes; family Xenocyprididae; genus Ctenopharyngodon; species Ctenopharyngodon idella. Next base: position 13,201,118 of record NC_067240.1, on the reverse strand, counting down.
AACATAATTAAATGACTTAAATGACAAAGCACATCTTAAGTTGTTAGTGCCCATAAAAGATGTTGTCCACGAAGAGCAGATTTTGCAGGGCAGACACACTTACTGTACCACTAGTCCTGGACTGGCACACCACTGCTCTATCAAATCCACTGCAGTCGCTGGAAATGAATAGCACATAGTGCTGAATGACGAGAGCATTTAGTCTGAAGAACATTTCATTACCAACGACGAGTTGATTCGCCTTTGATATCTTGACAATGAATGCAGGCTGTAAATGATCGTATTCTCAGTTCTCCATTCGGTGCTGCTGAGGCACAACATGAAAGCTATCTGCGCAGCTCCTCATCCCACTCTGTCGTCTCCTCGCTCTCCTCACTGTTACTTTTGGCAGTGATGTAGGATCATAAATTTAACGTGTATTTCATATTCATGCATTCGAGCATAACAATAGGAAATTATAAGTTTTATATATTTAATAATAGATTAAAATATTTATATCTCTCATTAAAGAGTAAAATGGAAATAAAAAGGAAATAAATCCTTTTTTATATATTTTAATTTATTTTGCACATATTTGCGCGTGTTAGCTGATATGTGTAATTTATGTACGCCTATTGTGCCACCAAAAAAATAAATAAATAGAAAATAAAAATAAGTTTCTTTAAAACTCCCCCGTCTTTGCGCATACAGATAGCCACGCCCCAAAGTCGCGTCATTGCTAATAATGACTCAATGTTTGAAGCAATGTTGCTAACTGCTCTTCTTGATTCTCAAACACTGCTAATAGTGACACTAAGCGAGTGTTTTCACGTTTTTTATTTGAATAGTATTTTAAAATTAAAAGATAGACTCAAGCTTTAAAGTTTATAAAAGCGTTTATGGCTAAGCAGCCCAGTAACCAATTGTCACGAGGTCTGTGTAATGGACCTACTGGAGAAAGTCTGAGGCTTCTCGTTAGCCAATCCGCGTAAGCGATGAAGCTGATTGGCTCTTTTCTTTTGTCATTTTAAGAAACTCTATGTTGATGGAGATTTAATTTACTATAAATCCACAGTATACTGTCATTTTTAGACTCCGAAGAGAATAAATCAGGTGAGGCAACTACATCTACACAAGAAAATACGCATCCATTTAAAAAGAATAAAACATGAAAATAAAGGAGACGTATCAGTGATCAAAGAATTATGCGAACCTATTTACATGCCAACATAATTTAGGTTCCATTCCAAAGAATTTTAAATTAATATAGTTTTGAATAGAGCGCGAAACTAACACGTTGATACTCAGTCAGCTGTGATAAAATGCCACAGATCATTTTAAATCTTGTTTTAAAACTATTATTATTATTGTTGGATATTGTTGTTGTTATTATTATTATTAAAATGATTATTATGTAGAATTAAGAATAAGATATGGTGCTTATTGTCTTGAATGGGTAAGTTACTCTAAAAAGTAATTAATTAGCTACTAAGTGTAATTAAATTACAGAAAAATTAAGAGTAATAATTATGAAAACAACTTTGCACTTTTTTTCACAGTAAAGGTAATTAAAAGACAGTAACTAATTACTTGGTAATGCATTACACCCAACACTGATTTTAAGACACTATATACTACTTCCTCTAGGCATAAACATAATAAAGTCAGTCAAACAAAATATTTTTTTTTTAATTTGTTACATGGCATGAATGACTTTAATACATATAGTTAAAAATAATGATAAAACAATGTGTTATTGGCTCTGTTTTGTGTCCACAGGAGACCCTGATAAACATGCTGCAGTGCTTTGACTTTCACCAGAGTCACATTCATAGTCTGAAGAATCATGTTCCCCCACATTGTCTACCCAAAAGCAATGAGAAAAGTAAGTTGCTTTATTTAGGTTTTTATGCATTTGTTTTAAAAGATGAAAGGGGGCATGTGATACAGACTAACGTCCATGGCCTGTGTGTGTCTGCAGAATCAGAGTCAGAGAACGAGGACGCTCCATTATCTAGCACACCACCACAATTCCTAAAAGCCAAGAAAATTTACACCTACAGTGGCATAAACAAGTATACAGGTAAAGTATATGTTTTTAAAGAATAAGATATTAAAGAAAGGGGGGAAAAATAGTATATTTTATTATTCAAAATGGTATTTATTTTCACTTACACTGTATGTATACATTTATAAACAGTACGATTGAGTGACAAAAAGAGGGATCCTCAGAGCAAAGACTCAGAGAGATTTATCATAAATGCTGTTGAGGAGCAAGAACACCAGCTGGTGAGTGATGGACAAAGCAATTCATCAGAAGTAGAAACTGCAGAGGACAAAGAGTCGTGGTCTGTTGATGATAGCGAGCCATCACAAAGCTCCACAGACTCCAACTCCACAACTTCCTCTTACAATACAGGTGAAAAAAAAATCTTGTCTTTTTTGGTGTTAGACATCAGTTAAATCCACACGCTTAAACAGAATACCTAAGGATATTTTCTGTTATCAGGGAGCACTGAGACTGAATGTACCTGTAGTATCTGTGAAGACCAAACAGGAAGTGAAGATGGAAGCCCAGGGAGAAAGGTGTTGGATACACCTCCATCAGGGTTTGTATATTGGATATTTAATTTATATTTGTGAATAGCAGAGAAATGACATCTTAAACAGTTAGTTCACCCAAAAATGAAAATTCTGTCGTTTACTCACCCTCAAGTTGTTCCAAACCTGTATGAATTTCTCTCTTTTGCTGAACACAAAAGAAGATATTTTGAAGAATATGGAAACCAAACAGTTGCTGGTCCCCACTGACTTCCATAGTATGAAAAAAAAAAAAATACTATGGCAATGGGGCCCATCAACTGTTTGGTTACCGACGTTCTTCAAAATATGAAGACAGAAATTTTCATTTTTGGGTGAACTATCCCTTTAAGATGTACCTGTGTGCAAGCTCGTAACTTGTTTTTATGTTTTACTAAATCTTCAGATCAGGAATTCTTCTTAAAGACCCCATGCTTGGAGCTTTTCCAGCTGCATGGAAAAAGCATTTTCCTTTCAGACATACACTGCCAAAAACACCAATACTGCCTGTGCGTTCGCCACCCCTGCGGGAAACAGACAGCCTGATCCTCAACCCCTCTCTGCTTACGTCTCCTTCTCAAGGTCTGAGCCGTTCTCTCCATCCCGAAGGACGAGAAGCGCTACAAAGTAAAGATGATCCATACAGGCTTTCACACATTATATACTATACTACTGTAGACTAACATGTTTACTATTTACTTTACTATTTTATGAAAAAAATACTTTCTACAATTTATAATATAATAGAACAAAAACAGTTGGGCAAAATAGGCTTAGAACCAAATGTGCTCATTACCGGCAGTGTGAAATTACAAACAAGACTGGAATGCTGACTGAACAATATTTTTTTACCATAACAGCATTATTCGAGGACGTGTGGGTCACCCCAGAATCTACCATCTTAAAAAGTCCCAGTTTGCAAAGCAGTTTTGGAAATGACTCAGTAAGGCCAAACCTGTTATCTTTTGTTGCCTGTGGGGTCTAAAAAAGTCTGAGACCACAATAAAAATCTGGGACAAGAGACCCTTGGAGACCCAGCATAGCAGATTTGCATAAGCAAATGTAAAGCATTAATACATAACTTTATATGGGTAAAACTACACATAACAGTGTGCAAAAGAAGCTTACATGCCCTAAATTTTGGTATTGTAAAGTGGTATTAAAATTACTACATTATAAATAAAATGTGAATATATTTTATGACCGTATCTGGTTGAAATACATTATCACTTACTGTATAAAAAAATAGTGGTGAAATTTTGCAACACTAAATGCCCAGCATTGGAATTCTGCAGTGTTTTTCCAATGAAAATTCTGCCTGTATGTTAACTAATGGCTTCCTAAAGACATGTTTAATGTTGACAAAAATAAAAATAATACATTGCTTGGGTCTCTGAGGGTTAAACAGTTTCACACAGAAAACAGGATTTTCAAAAGTGTAAAATCTGGACGTTATGCATGATGAAAAAACGAATAGATTAAAAGATTCTGCACTTTGTGACACTGATCATTTGTCTTTGTACAGGAAATTAACTCAAAGCATGCTGAAAAAATAATTTACAAGGACAAAATTGGAATTAGAAAAATACAAAATTTTTACTAGTGGAATTTTGGACCCCATTGTATGTTAATTTAATGAGATACTGTTTTACAGTGAGCCCTCTATTTATGGTATCTTCTCTTGACAAATTAGGAGACTGTCATGAGTCCTGGAAATGGCAGCTATCTGTACTTGAAGAGTGAGGAAGGGAACAAAAGTTCTGAAGATGAAACCCCAGAACAACTCATTCCTCTGAAAAGAGCAAGAAAAGGATATACACACAGGCGCACTTCAAGAGCAGGACGTGTTACAACGCAGCCAAACCCAAAGAAGAAATGTGTGAATGGCTTCATTATGTTCTGCCGAATGAACAGAAAATTATATATCAGGTGTGTATACTACTCTTAAACCAATCTAAATATATTTGAATATATAATCCTTTAAATGACAGACACTGTTGATATTATTTGGGAACAGATCCTATCCTGGCATCCCGTCCACTACAGTCACCAAAGAGTTAGCCAATCTATGGCACATCTTACCCAAGAGGGAGAGACGTTTGTACTGGTAGGCTCTGAATTCTCTAAACTTCATATTGGCTTATCCGTTGCATTGCAATTTCATTTAAACCTATATCCGTTTTTAGCCTGAAAGCCTGGAGCTTCAGTTGCCAGCAAAACCGCAATGTGCGCGCTCAAGCACACGAGGCAGAAATCAAGGCAGAACGCTCTGTGCCCAGTCCACTGCACATGTTACTGGCCTATAGAGAAGTGTATGAAGCTGTCAAATGAAGGTCTTCACACTTCAGCTACCTACCATATTGAGAATATATGCTGGAAAGGTCTAAGAAAGGCAACCCAAACTGACTACTGGTCTTCAAACAACAGCGTTTTATAGTTCAATACCGCTTTATTAAGGTTAATCACTGTTGTGATTAAACACAATTGCATCTCAGGCATTTTAAAATAACTTATTTATTGTGTTAAGTATATTTTTATTGTTCTAATGTTTCTAACCATCACAGAGCATATTTACATTTTCAGTGTTTTTATATACTGTTTTCAGCATTTTTCATTGTGACTTTACATTGTTTGATAAAACATATCCTGACTTTTATTACTTATTTATAATAGATGGCAATTGTTAAGTATCTATCTTTGTATATATATTTATATATTTATTATAATGTTTTATATTAAGCTGTTTTATAGCTTTTTTTACAGCCTTAACCTAATTATTCACTAAGAAGCCTTAGGGGAGCTGTACTGTTTCCCAAGAAAGTTACCAACCTTATGAAAGTTGTTCTGGTTTGTAGATACTGTGCTGTTATTAAACCTTGACTGAGTTCAGTTTGTTTGGCTTTTCTGTTGATTTCAAACTCCCATAAAACCTGTGCCAGAAGAATTGGAACGCTGTCACTTAAAAGTACATATCCTCTGCCCCTTAATGTGTTTGTTCATTAAAGATTCTGGATAACAGTGTTTTAAAAATAATGCACTACAATATTGCATTACTCCCTAAAAAAAGTAACTAAGTGCGTTACTTAGTTACTTTTTATGGAAAGTAATGCGTTATGTTACTTTTGCTTTACTTTTTCTCATCTGGGCTGGGCTGTTTGTATTTATAACAACAAAAAGTTCTATTTTGGGAAATGTAAAGGCCCTTTTACACCAAAAGCCTCAGGCTGAAGATAATGCAAATTCACGCCTGTACAGTAGAGGATGCAGCTAAAAAAAAAACAAGCCTTTCAGCTGTGCTGCCATTCTGGATTACAGAAGAATAGGATGCAGGAGAAGAAATAAATGAGCAAATGTATGCTCACATTTAGTCTAGAACTACAATAACCATCATGTTTACCCATGATGCCTCTGCACTTACTCTCAATTTCTCTCAACATGGCGACAGGAGAGCTGTCAGTCAATACACGGGGAAACAAAGTAACTTGCGTTAATTATTTGAAAAAGTAACTCGGATATTTTGTTGTAAATTTAAAAGTAATGTGTTACTTTACTAGTTACTTGAAAAAGTAATCTGATTACCTAACTCAAGTTACTTGTAATGCGTTACCCCCAACACTGCTGGCTGATTTGATTAAGCTTTCAGTTACAGGATTTCTGCAAGTCTTATAAAGTCTTCATTCACCCTTACACAAATTAAGGCCTTAAAAAGGTCTTAAATCAGAGAAGAAAGTCTTAAATTTCATAAAGTTATGGCATTAAATGTTGCATCCATTGCAAAAAAAATGTGTATCTTCCTCTGTATTTTTGTCCTGTTTTCCAATACAAATATTGAAACATCTTTGATACATTTACTTGAGATGCAAATGAAGTGAGTTTATGCTTAAAACAAGAACAAATATCTGACAATGAGTTTCCCTTTGAATTAAGTTGATTTTTCTGAGCCCATTGGTAGATATTTGTTCCTGTTTTAAGCAAAACTCACTTCATTTTGATCAGTTTTACAGAAAACAATACTTCATATTTTGTCGTTTTGTATCTCCAGTAAATGCATCTTGATTTAAGAATATTCAGACAATTGCACTGGGAAAAAAGGACAAAAATCCTGAGGAAGAACGTCACTTTCTTGCAGTGTGATCAGAAGATACAGTAAAAGTTATGTCTATATTCTAGTGGTTGAGAGCAGAGGTATTCAAGGTACTAAATTAAAAAGTAATGGATATCTGTTGGAAGTTGTATTTTCAAACTCTAGAAGTGTTGCTAATACAACTAATTGTTTTTTTCTCCCTTGACATTTCGAGAACATATTGACTTATTGTGTTCCCTTCAATTTATTCCTTACATTTTCTTTACTAAAAGGTCTTAAAAAGTCTTACATTTACATTCATAAAACTTTCAGTTACCACTGGTTCCATTTAATACATTTTAAATGCATTCTGCAGATTTTACCTCCCAAATCAGGAAGAAAAAAAAGTCTGCCTCTATGCAGATTTGTAGTCTTTGCTTCCAACCCTGCATTACTCCTCCCCTCCAGGTGTTGTATTTAAAATGTTGCTGATTTTGTGTAGTTGTGCAACTGCACAGAAGGACTCTTCTCTCAGATGCTGGTTGCTAATACGTAGCTTCAACACTTCTGCCAGAAGAGCCACCTTGTCTCTCTTCTCCTAAATCAGAGGAACAAATTGTGCTCATGAGCGAGTTTGTCCTCTATGAGGGCACGTAGTTCACCTTTCTCATTTATTAACCGCTAATGAGTCTCACCTTTAGAAGATCACTACTCAGTCGCCTAAGCATCCCTTCCAGGTGAGAGAGTTGGTCGGGAAAGTCAATGAATACGTCACTGCTAAAAATAACCATAACCAAGTCAATTAATAGTCATGCAGTATATTATTCAAAGAAAGAATTACACATCAGTAGCTGTTTTAAAATTAAGATTAGAAAAGATCCACTTACTCCATATCTTCTCCACTGCAATAAGCACTGGAATGGTGGATCTTGTAGCTTCCATGGGATGGTGTGTCTGGCCTGCTTGGTACAGGACTCACTTCTGACAAAAAGGTTGCCATCCTTTGTGCTGTAAAAATATTGTAACCATAGAGTCATTCATTTTAATGCTATGACAACTATTAATAATAACAACATGTCATTGTATTACACAAATTATGAAGAAATCTATGTAACATAATATTTTTGCAATTACAAGTGACTCTATATGAGTGAGTCACAATGAAGTTAAAATGAACAATTCTTATTTTTTATGGAATGGTGCAGTATTTATTATAAATGACTTATCTATTCACATCATTATTTTATTTTTTATTAAATTCATGTGCCCTCGTAATCTTTAATCAAACTAACTTCCCCTCCATCTTGCAATGACATATCATCACTTCTCTGATGACATATTTACTGGCACAGGACAACCTGTCACTCACATGAGATCACCGTAATAGGGTGCAACAGTTGGGTTTCAGAAGTAAAAAAAAAAACTCCATTCATTTTCTCCTTAAGGAAATTGATTTTGAACAATAACTTATAAATCTTTAAAGATAGAGCTACTGTGAGCTACAAGGTTGTTAATCCATGGTATCTGCTGAAGCCGTCAGCCCACATTGTTTCAGCTTATTTTTAAAATAATGGTGAATTCCTGGTGAAAAACTACATTACCCATGATGCAACACTAAAAAGCAACACTAGCTCCGCCCACTCCCATGAAGTACTGCAAATGACATAGTAGATCTCTCTACATTCTCAAAATACTTAAAATGTTTGTGTACATATATGCATATTTTGCAATAAGCTTAAAATTTATTGATTTTATACATATAATCAATATTTGTAAATGAGTAGTTTTAAATTTCGCCATCATTTTTAATTCGATTATGCTGTTTGCAATGCTTCAAAGGATTGTAGTTCTTTCCCTCACTAAAAAAAATGTTAATGTACAGTCTTGTACTTTTGTTTTTTGTCAGATATTTATACACTTTTTTGCTTCAAATCAAAGTTTATAGTGTTGTGATTCACCTCTTAGCTGATTGGCTTGGTTCAACTCTTTAATGAAGACTATTTTAAAATCCCTATGGGAAAAATGAATGAAAAAATACTTCCAGAACCAGTGCCGCTGAAAAAGGGGGCAGGCATTTTTGTACTCTACAGCAAACCACAACGATCCAACCATCCAATCAGTTCCCGATGGACAAAATCAAGTCCTGCCCAACATTTTTTCTTGTTCGAGAAGCCGTTTCACTCAGATATACGTCACAATAGGGAAGAATATTGCAACTTCCGTTTCATGACGACTATAAATGATTAATTTAACGGATTTGTTCAAAAACACAAATTCATTTAGGAACAAAACAACTAAACTGTTTTTTATGAGCGAATCATTGAATCATTGTTAAAAATTCTGATTCATTCAGGAACAAAAACCACCATTTACTGCTTGGAGAAGCTTTATTCTGCTTCATTTGGAACCATTTTCGTGGACCAAGTTAAAATAACATCTTAATATAAATATCACTTGAAGAAAACTTACTTCATACATCCACTAATGGCACTGGGTTGAGTCAAAAAAGTGAGAAAAGCTCTAGCATTATTTGTTTGCACAGGACACGATTTGATATTTTATATCTAATGCAATGGCATTTATACATTTGTAAGTGTCAAAACTCAAAAATGTTTGGGGCCACTGTATGTTACTGTGTTCATTTATTCTTTGATACTTACTCTCATACTCTTGAGCTGCTTGAACTAGACTATTCCAGTCAAGATCATAGGCCATGCTTGGCAGGGGCATGAGTTCAGGATCAGGATGTTGGTCTCTGTCCCATACGTCAGATTCAGCCTGCTCAGGCAATTCCCCACATTCTAGGAAAAGACAACCAGTGAAATCCTCCAAAAATCTCTTCAAGACAAGGTAATACTAGTCGATGAGCAATTGATAAAACCATCAATATATATGTAAACCGGAACAGTAAAATAAATATTATTTTTTATTATTATTATGAAGTTATGCCTCATAGAAGGACTAACTCTTGCCTGTTTGAAGTGTTTGCAGGTGGAGATGGACGGGTGTGATTGTAGGAGTCTCTGGGTACGATTGCTGAGCAGGACTAAATAACGACGGACCTGACATTTGCAAACTGCTGCAAAGCCCCGCCTCTTTTTGTTGGGGTGATGACTAGAAAGAGACAGTAAACACATTGCAACTTGGCAACACTGCTCAACATACCAATACTCAGCAGAACAATACCTGCTTTTTCCACATTATTGTCCTAAGCTGTCAGGTTGTTTAGGGTCATACTGCTGAATGTGAGCCCAATACATCACGTACTGAATCACCCTGAGCGCTGTCCTCTGTGTCATCCATCACAATGAGTTTTTTCAAGTCCTCCACCATTGTGCTCTTGCGAACGGGCCGCGGGGAACATGCTGCTCGCAGTGATGCGATCACTCGAGGCTGACCAAACACATTTTTTGAGTTCACATCCACCTGACTGAAAAACATATGCACCGCAAAATGAACTACTAACAAAATTCAGATACTGTAATTACTTCTTTTTTTTTTTTTAATTTGTGGGTAACAAGAATTTAAAAAAGGTTTATCATTATTCGATGAATTAGGTTCAATAAACATTTTTACAGCATTTATTAATTATTTTGTAATTTTACCTGTATATATTAAATCTTTTGTATAACATCTAAAAAAAATATTGGCCAATCAAAATCAAGAACTTACTGTAAAGCATTACTGCTTATAGTAGCAACAATTTAAAGTACATTTTTAATAATTGTTACACTACTATACAATACTATTAGCTATTGTTATGATAATGGTACATTAAAAATAATAAGTATATCCCATAAATATATCTTCTTACCTTTTTATATGGTTGTGGTCGCCATTTCTGACACCACCGGTTTCTCTATGAAGTGTGTACTGTATCTTCTTCTGTTTTGGGCTGCAGTCTGGTTGGGTCTGGCTGACTTGTAGTTGACAGGACCGGTCAGAGTCACCTTGAGATGGTTTAATGCCAGTGTCAACACCCTCATGACTTGCCTTTTCCAGTTTTGGACAAAACGTTGCAGGCTGGTCTGCTCTAGACTGTTGTTCAGGGAAGAGATGCAGTGTGTTAATAGAAATATAATCCCGGGTAGAAGTATCCTCAGTGAATGAGTTCTGTCTCTGCCTCCATGGAAGTTGGTCATTTCTTGGAGGTTTTATATTGGGTTCCTGCAGATTGAACAAACTGTAGTCCTGGTTCTTGATGAGATGGTCCTCTCTTAGCTGGAGTTGGCTGAAGTGCTCCTTGCCATGTTGATTGGAGGTTGGTGAAGATTGAGAAACTACAGCTCTCATCAAAGGAGGTTTTTTCACCATGGAAGTTTTAACCTCTTGCGGTTTGGAACACAAAGGGCTGGTAGAAATAAAACACAAAGACCACAGACACAAACATATTGTAGACACATAAAAGCAAAGAATGAGGTAAGCGGTGCATGCATTGCAAAAGGACTGCAAGCATAAAGAAAAAGCCATTTTAAAAATATAAAAGTCATTTCATGTCCTTTTTTTGCTCTGACATTGTAAATTTACAGCAATACAGCAAATCAGAACTCCATTGACAGATGGTGACTGGAAGGTGTAGATTGAATTTAGGGTGAGGGAACAACTCTATACAATGTGGTGGGAATGTCCCACTTTTTACAGACTGTCCCACCCCTCCCCGTGGGATCTCATGGGTGGGAGGGGAAGGAGGGGTCTGGAGGTGCAAGAATATTACAAGTATTGAATCGCATATATGTTTCCTGGATGAAAACCCATTGTGAGCCATCATAGAAATTCATACTGGTTTAATCTCACCTTTTCAACAGGTATTCCATAAAAACATTATACAATCTTTAATTCTGACTTGATATATGCATCTCACCTGGGTTTGAGAACAGCAGTTCTAGAGCACGGAAGAGGCAATGTGAGAGAGCAGAACTCCTTCAAGTTGTTTGTGGAAGAAGACTTTTTTGTGGACTGTGCAGCTTCCCAGTGCTTTGATCGTTGGATTTTTGGACTGTAGAAGCCCGGCTGTGTCAGCGGGTGCTGCTTACGACTGCTCCTGGGGGACTCAGCAATGTTCTTGGCATCTTTACCATTCAACCACAAGTCATTAGCGTAGGGTGAAAAAGCACTTGATTCTCTATTTGGCTGGAGAAAATGTGCCTACAAAACAGAAAGAAGATTTGTTTACGATATATTGCCATTAAAACAATATGCCAAATTAACTGATTTGTTACTTATCTTTCAAATGCTGTATACTTTGATTGTCAAGAGTCAAAAAGCAATGGTAAACAGTAGCAAAGTAATTTCACTCACCCATTTTTCAAGTAGGCTAACTTTACTTTATAACATTTACCTTTTTACTTCATTTCAAAACATATTTGACTTACTACTACACTGCATTTCAGAGATTTCCATACCTTTGTTTATTTTGAAATTCAAGACCCAACCAATCCACAAATTGCATGATTTATTTGTGAATTTGACTGATCCAATTGCAGCACTTAACAACTCAATCCTAACCATCAGTAGACTACAGTAGACATTAAAACCTTATCCCTTTAAACAGATAATATGAGAAGAGGCTGGAGTACTAAATGAAATGAAATTAAATGGAAATGAAACTCACTCTTGGCAAGCTGTTGTAAGACACTTTCTGCTGGTCCTGCAGACCCTCCCTCTGGCCTCTTCTTTCCCTGCCAAGCAATGAGCGAGTGGCTGTTACCATATGCCATTCTCCTTCTGAAATATATGAAGAAATTGCAGAGGCAAATTGCACTAAGTGAAATGAAATACTGACTGAATGTTATCACTAATAAAAGCACACAGAACCTGCTATCAGACCTGTATTGTCTTTAGTTCTGGAGGGGTTTAATCTTGTGAACTCCACTTGCTCATTTGAAGGCCAATCTAAGCTTTCTTGCATGGGTGAACAACCATAGGAACTGAAAAAGATGAAGTAATTTTCACCAGGTCAAAGTGTAATGATTATCAAATATTGTAAAAGATTACATCTCACCTCATGAGGCTGGTATGCCTGAACTCAGAACTGAAGTGTAGAGGTGGTGTCTGTGGAGGAGTTGTAGCACAATCCAAGTCCCGGAACAATGCAGCCATCTTCTTGGATTCCAAGTTTTTCCTCAATATCTTTATAAATGAAACCAAGGTATATGCAGCATCCAAGATGATGTCCAAACATAATTTTCATTTAAGACACCCTTCGTGAAAAGGCATCAGAAATGTGTTATAGATCGGGAGGACCAAATGATGGTACGGACTGCTCCAATTCAACTGAGCTAGCGGGGAAAGCAGGGAAAGAACTGTGTGGGCTCTTCAGCAGCTGAATGGAACAGAGGATGGGATTGTGTTGCCTGGTCTGTTGACTGTTAGGACTGTGCTTGTTTGCTCCAGGCAACATGATGCTGCTGTGTGCACTGCAATAAATTAAGAATAATAGTTTAACATTCAGTATGTGGCTTCTAGCATATTAGCTACAAATCCTACTGAAAACATGTATGTAAATGAATGAATGTTTTTGTCCACAAACTCAAGTTCATGCTTTAATTGCAGCAAAATGTCAACAAACAAAATACTAACAAATTCTGAAATCCATACATTCTCCAAATCACTTATCCTACGTGGGGTCACAGGGATGCCGGAGGCTTTGAAATTCATATTAATAATAATAAATATTTAAATAGTTAAGTTGAAAAAACAATTTTAAATTTACAATTTAAAAATGTTATATAGCAGTGTTTCACTACTGGTTTCTAGACTTTTGAACCCCACTGTATTTGTTGAGCGTCTTTTTATTTTCTAATAAACTAATTTAGGTTTTATCATATTTGCATTAATAATAAATATATGAGTAAGCAGCAACCATCAGAGTCCAAGCAGCAATAGGTCATGTAGATGATTCAATAATACAATTGCCATGTACCGTCTTTTGTAGTATTAACTAAATTTAGTAGATACTCGGTCGCCGTGATTTTGCCAAGTAAGATATGTGTTCTAAATTTAGTTAGGAAACAAAGCCTAAACTACTTGATGAAATCACGTTCACCGTAGTCACTCATGTAGTTACGTTGTAGCTTGTACATGTATGCAGACCCAGAAAGCATGAAGATAATCCCAATACGAGCAGTGTTGGGGGTAACGCATTACATGTAACTCAAGTAATCAGATTACTTATTTTAAGTAACTAGTAAAATACACATTACTTTTAGATTTACAACAAAATATCTTGAGTTACTTTTTCAAAAAGTAACATAAGTTACTTAGTTTTCCCATTTAGAGACTGACATCTCTCCTGTCCCCATGTTGAGAGAAATCAGGAGTAAAGTTGCTCTTCCTTAAGCCTGAGGTTTATTCATTTCACTTTGGTGTGAAAGGGTCTTTACATTTGTCAAAAATATAACTCTTTTGCTGTTGTTGTTAAAAATCAAACAAGCCCAGCCCAGGTGAGAAAAAGGCAAAAGTAAAGGATTCCTTTACATAAAAAGTAACTACATAACACAATAAGTTACTTTTTTAGCGAGTAACAATATTGTAACGCATTACCTTTAAAAGTATCTTTCCACAACACTGAAAACGAGTGTGCTGCATCTCTATTTAGAGTAATTCACCTGCATCTATGGTTTCTGCTCCAAAATTGCCAAAACTCCCCTCCTTACAACAGTCATGGTAAACATCAACATGAAATGATGGTACACAACATTCTTAGCATAGGAATAGAGCAGGTCTCGAAAACAGAGCATAAACTTATGAATTTGTTTGAGGTTGGAAGTTCATTGGAAGTTAAAAGTACCAGAAGAGTAACATTACAAAAATAAATGTATTTAGCATAAAATTAAATACAGAATATATATAGTGTTAAATTGTTTTTTTTTTTTCTTTTTCATTTTTTATAAAGTTTGTATATTTTTATGATGAAATCTTATACGCACCAATGTGAGTCATCAGAAAGCTTTTGTAAGGTTTTGAAAGATGAGGGGGGAAAAAAAACATTACATCACGTTTAAGTTTATTGTGCTGACATTCAAACACTTTACAAAATTACCCGGCATGAAAAAAAAAGAAAAAAGATTCTGTAATTATTAATCACAGCAACCCAGAAACCAGAACTGCAAAACCAACAACGCCAAAATAACAAAGCTCCCAACATAATGATCACAAGTCATGTAATTATTATGTACTTATTATACAGTACAAAACCTCAATAATGTGAGATCAAATTAACAGTGCAAACAGTGAATTTGTGCATCAGGAGTACTGGCTCAAATATCCCAGCCACCATTCTCATATCGAATTGGCAGTCATCTATTTGATATTGACAGAGACTGTTTAGCTGCTTACAGAGTAACATACTGTATTCCCCTTTTGCAGCTCATGCGTGCATGCAAAAAACACACAAAATAGGAATGTGAAGCATAACAGTTTAACTTACTGTGCTTAACGTGAATTGAAATAGTGCTTGATCAAGACAGAATGCAAAACACATTTCCCACATTTACAATACTTTGGGAGCTATGCAAAGTTATTAAAACAGTACTGAGAACAATGCATAAGAGGTCTTTGTTGTTTTGTGATTCGATTTAGCTTCAGTTTATCGGACTGTTAGTAGTATGCACTTCGATTCAGTTCATCCCCATCCAAATTAGAGCCATTTGGTCACATATGTAAAATAAAAGGAAAAATATCTGACAACTATAACAGACAGACTATGGTGGTTGATTAGTATTTAAAAGCACTTCACACCTGTCAAAACAACATGAGTGTAATGATTTTCATCTGCAGGGTTAATGTTCCTAAAACTGAGCTAATCTTTTACTCACCAACCCGTAAGAGCAAACTGCTTAAATAAAAAAATCTATTTACAGTGTAAAAATACATACAGCGGTTCCAAAGTAGTGAAAATGACTAAATAGCGAGGGGCTTACAACATCAGCAGATAAATTCACAGGCTTAGATGTTCATCAGTAGGACTTGTATTAAATGTTGAGGCCAGTTCCATCGTTTCATTCTCTCCAACCTTCACCTATTCTCCACATAGAAAAAAAAAAAACATAGAGGGCAATTAGACAGTCTGTGCAGAAAAAGACAATTCCGAAGATCCACAATGCCCTTCATTTCTCTGGAAGCATGTTGGTCAGAATGTCAATAAAATTGTCCAGGCCCCAGAGGTACCCATCCTCTCTGTTGCCCTCCACCCACGGGCTGCGATGGTCCAGGGTGAGAGGGGGCGGCATGGGCACAGTCTTTCCAAAGTCTATCATCCAGATTCCAGCCTTGCCAGTGAGGTCATGAACAAATAACAAGGAGCTGCCCACCACCTACAGGAAAACACAGCAAGACCGTCCTCATTAGAGCCTGTATTTTACATCAGCTATGTAGAATGAAGAAGAACGAAATGAAGATGCATCTCACCTCATGGGCTTTGAAGAAATCAGATTTTTCCAGCACAGCTCGTAGTTCCTTCAACCGCTGTTGGTAGCTTCTCTGTGAACAGAGGAGCCTAACAATTAACTTGTTTACAAATGAATTAATGGTTAAAAGGCAGTTCCTCCAGACAGAGGAACCATTATTTTAACCAAACAGCAATTATTAATAAAAACTAGATTCAAAATGTTTAAAAGCAAGAAGTAAATAGGATAAAATACTACAATATTTCAATTTTATTTATATGCACAAATATAATAATAGAATTACATTTACCTGCTTATATTTTACCAAAATAGTTTCAACATGAAATATATATATTATATATATATATATATATAAAATTTAAATATATTTTTCAAACCAATTTAAAAACTTCACTGGATTTGTGAACATCGTTCAACGTGTTGGTTTTGACTGACATTTTTAATGTACAAACTACGCATTCTGACGTTCCTGATTTAAATATTTTTAAATAATTTTCCATTCTTGACTGATCTTTTTTTCTCATAATTTTGGCAATAGATGAACTATTATACAAGTGATGTTGAGAGGAGTCCCTGCAATTTGACTCATATGCTGATGTAATAATATATATTATAAACTGGACAGGTGATTTTTATTAAAAACGTAGTTTGATTACAAAGATGATACTTTTCTAAATGATTTGTTACATTTAATTACCCCTTCAATTACAGATTTTGACTCCTATATATTTGATATACTGCTCAGTCCTACCACAAAATTGTGCTGATATTTAAATTCTGTTTGATTTAATAAGTTGCAAGTTATTTTCATGTTGTGGCCATAAAAGGCAATAAATTGGTTTAAAAAGAAAGTTAATTCAGGCATCACAACAATGTACAGTATGAAAAAAAATAAATTTTAGCACTTATTAAAATATGTGTTCTTACAAAGTAACTTTAAACGATCATTAGATTATTGCAAATGTAAATGTAAAAATGAGTATGAACAATTAAATATACAATACTAACAGATACAGATAAATTAAATCATAATATTGAAAAAATTTTAAATATTTGATATACTGCACACAAATGAACAAATTCATACCAAGATTAGCATGTTGTTGTCCACAAAGTCCTCCAGGGCTTGGATCACCTCATCTTTGTACTTTGTTCTCTTGAAGTTAGTGTTACAAGTGCCATCTGATTTCTGAAGACAGATCAAATTGGTCAAGACATTATACTCAAGGCCAAAACAAAACTTAGCCATCACAAGAAAAACTAAGCATTTTCAATTTGGTATTGTATAAATTCAGAGGGGTCCTGATTCATATCTACCTTGATGCCCTCGATGCGAAAGCCCAGCGTGGCCGTTGAGCTGAGGGTTTCTCTCCACTGCATGTATCTGGTTTTGAGTACTGCCTGCCTGGCCCGCTCCTCCGCATTGGGGGCATCCGGGTCCACTGCGATCATTTTTTCATACATGTCTTTGCGTGGCTGAGGACACTCCCGGGCCTTCTTCAACTCTTCCTCCAGGTAAGTCCTAAAAGCATGTATACCAGTCAACATTACCACAGGAATAACTATTTAGTATGAAAACATTGTCATTTGTATTAGAACTGGCCTAACAGGACGGGTCCATTATGCCAGTTTTCATAGATGCTGACCGACAGTGATCATATTTCCTCCTCTATTGTTTGGATTCCACCGTCTACTGTATTGTAGTCTTAGCTTCAGATGGCACACCCATGGACAACCCAAAGTCCATACATATAAGTAAGGAATAAGGTACAAGAGGCTGTGCTGTATCGTGAATAAGTCACAGCTGAAGGGTGTTGTTAGCAGTGACCAAATATGGAAGATTTTGTTTGGCTGAAATATCCCAAAAAAAAAAAAATTAATAATAATAATTTATCACCTAAGAACACACCCACATGAAGAGCATAAAGTGCTTTATTGCCTAATTTCCTAAACTTCATTTCTGGATTCAGTTTTCAGCTTAATGAAAACATTGAATTTTGATTTCGATTAAAAAAATATATATATAATTTCAGGGCATCACTATTAATTTCCTAATGTGGTTTTCATGTAGTCATTCTATCCATAAATCCTCTATTTAAAAAAAAATATGTTGACTTTGGTTGGTCACTTCGCATGCTGGTCAGATTGTCTCTTCCTGTTTAAGTGAAGGTTATTTTCTAGAATATGCTGCAATCTGTACCAAATTTACCAGTTCTGCAAGGAATATGTATGTTTATATGTGCTGAAAAAGCACAACATCCTCACCGGCTTCCCATTTTGCAGTCCATGATGCAGGGAGAGTCGAAGTCAGCAAGCAGGTCGTCCATGAGGTTGTAATCCTGCTCGTCACACTGAGTCACGCCATAGTATCCAGGAACGAAGGGCCGCAGCGAGTCGCTCATGAGCTGCAGAAAACACTGCTGCTCGCACTCGCAGTACTTCTTCAGCAGCCTTCCATCACTGCCCATCTGAAAGTTTCCTGGAGAACCAAACAAAAACATGCAGATGTCAGATAAAAAGGGAATCTCCCAACACAGCAATAAAAAAAATCATTAGCTGTACAGTATATGCAAATCCACATGATCATAAATTAATAATAAAAATTAACGCTTAAACATAAAAGTTCTATCAGGTGATCCAAGTGCAATTTTAGGAAATTAATTATTTAAATTCAATCAAGAGCCTTTAACCATAAACAATAGCCAATAACATTGGCAAAAACATCGTAAAGATGAACAAGCAAACCTGCATGGCCGACCACCTGCACCCAAGGAGAGCGCTTTTTCACCGCCACTGGAGGGGAAGACCAGTTCACCATGTTCTTTGACTTCTTCCACTGATCAGTCTTTGAATGAAGAGATATGATAGAAACAAACAAACACATAAATGAGACTGACTCGTCAGCTAACATCCTACAACTTCGGCTGCGCAGTACGCAATGGTTTTGTAGAGACTTTATTTGTCTTTTCTTTTGTTCTCTTTTTCTTACACAGTGAGCCACACTGGGGCACTGAGTGCATTCAGTCGACCTCAGACTCCAACGTGCAACTCACTCTCCACCATTAACCATAGGTCGAGTTTTTCCCCATGTGGCAAATCATTGACGACAATCTCGGACTAAACAAAGCCATCAAGCAATACCAAGAGGCTGTGATTAAGAAATAGCTAATCTTAGAAGGATGGTAATGAAACATTTACAGACGGCACTTGTTTTGCTGCCAGATAAAATGGAGGAGCCAGTGTGGACAGTGCCAACAAGAATACCATATTTTCTTTACAACTTGAATACATGTGAGTTCATGCCAATGATTCATTTCAAAAAAGGTTTTGAGTTAAAAAGCATCTTTTTTTTTTTTTTTTTAAATATCAATAATTAATATTTCTTAGATGCCATTAAGTTCTTGTGAAGTCACAGCACATGACATTTTAAAACCTAAGTTACACTGCATGTCACAAAAACAAATCATCAGATACTTTAAGACGGTTTTTTAGATGCCATGGATGACCAAATATGATCATTCTCGTTATACATTATATGTATTATTTATTAAATCTGTATTTTAATAAATATATATATATATATATATATATTATTTTATTTTATTTTATTTTTTTCCAGTTTTTATTTATTTGCACTATTTTTTCTTCTTTTTTTGGAAAACCTTTGCTTTAAGAAACGTATTGACTTTGACACAGTCTTGAGGGTCTGTAGGGGTTCTCTATATTATATAAATTAAAACATATATATACACACACACACACACACACACACACACTAGAAATAAAAATAAAAGATTATGGCATAGTACTTAAGTCTTTCTTTTCAATAATTTGATCATTTTAATGAGTTTTTTATTATGATTCCAGGACAGTTGTTTACTCTGACATCACCACTAAAAATATATGAATTAATATAAAATGAATTTTAAAGCAGACATTAAAAACATGCCCATCATACAAGAGGTGTATTCAAGTCAATACATGTGTGAAATGCATTTTTGATGTATTTTTAATAAATATAAGATCTGGACACAATAAAAATGAGTGTCACCTCTTCCCGACCGACTTGATGTGTTGATTCCTTCCTCTCTGCCGTTTTGACGTTGTCAGAAAAGCGTCTACAAGATCCCTTGTGTACCTTTGACCTGACGTGCCATAAACCTTTCGATCCTACTGTATACAAGACCCTATGCGGCTGTAACACATTACTGTATGCAATGAGAAAATATTTCTATCGTGCTTAACTATCCTCCAAGCGTCAGCCTTCAGAATGAAGCCAATTAACCTGTACAGTTCTTTCTGCTCTCCAAGCTCAAACACTCACTCTTGGCTAGTGGAAAACCAGTCAGACAAGAATGACATTCTCCAGAACAAAGCAAGAGAGGCCCACCACACAGAGCTGGAGGTGCATCATTTGTTGACCTTATAAGTTCAGTTTCAATAGAGCACTGGCTCACTATTATGAGTTTCTCAATGGGCCACTTTCCTCCTCATGATCCATAAAAACAAATCCCATTCAATAACATCATCAAAAGGATCAGCAGTACAAATCCTACAGCAGAACAATACAGATTATATTCAAACACTTTTATGGTTGCAATGATGAATATTCCCTGCTGACTTTATGACATGTCACTGAGTCTACATGTGACTCACTGTTATGGGATCATAATAATGATGGCTGCTTTATCTTCACTTGAATACCTACTTAAGAGACATTTGTAATACTCAAATGCACTTCTTTACAAGGCTCCGACTTGAATATCATCACAACATTAAAAAAAAAAGTAATACGTGTGGTATTTTTCCCTCCATTTACAACCATGATCTCATGACCTGAAGCCCATAATGTTAATCAGTTATCATGAGGATTACTCAACAACTGCATATTTTGATCTGCAGCATACACCTGTGTGCACTTCTATTCAATGCATCTGCAAGCTACCATGACAACTATAGTTTAATAAAATATCACTTAATACATTTATTTTTTCAAAAACACTTTACAATAACATTGAATTTGTTAACATTAGCTTACTTCATTTAACATAACAGTGAAAAACACTTCTAAAGCATTTATTAATCTAAATGTTTGTTTCAACATTTGCTAATACATTATTTAAATTAAAAGTTGTATCTGTTAAAAGTATTTAATGAACGTACTAACAACGAACAGTTTTTTAAAATTAATTAACATTAAAAGGAGATTAATTACTGTAACAAATGTATTGCTCATTGTTAGTAATAAATCACAAAAAGTACCATGGTACTACCATGGTTTGCAGTTGTATCATGATTGCAGAAAAGTACAGTACAGTATCTAGTTTCAAGTATTCCTAGTAGGATGTTAGTAGTTTCACTGAACTATGAAGTAGCCATTCTGACAAAAAACCCAACAGTAACTAGTCAGATAAAAATATTAGTAATACCAAATATACATTATATACACACTAGTGTCATGTAAATAGGTACTAGCATCTAATAAAACTTTACTCACAAGTCTAAGTACCTGGAAAATAAGTAATAAAAAAAATAATTGAGTAGAAGTAAAAAGTATCCACATTTAATTGTACAAAGGTAAACACTTTTCTTAGCTTTTTTAAATTGACTTTTCACAAGAGACAGATAAGATTCTCTCATATTAGTATTTTTAATGCAAAATCTTGGTAGAGAAACCTGTATAAAAAAAAATAAATAAATAAAAAATAAATAAAAAAAAAATCACAATTTTTGGGAAAATGACGCCATGTTTATTTTTTGGTGAACTATTGTAAATGCTGGCTTATCAGTATGTACACTCAAATAAATCCAAGTGCCTGTTTGTAAATGGAAAGTTACCAAGGTTAATGTAAACACGATTGATTGGCTTGTTAGTCACATTAGGATAAAGAAAATTACTATTTTTATTCTTAAGTCAATAAGTTCTTATCTATTTTTATTCTTAAAAATAAGTCCTGATGACATAATGTACTTTGTACTTTAAAGTTTACATGAAATTGTAATAAAGTCTTTCTTTTTCCCCCCTTGTAAATGAAATTGAGTAAAAGCAACAAGTAGGCCTATTAGGTTTTAACAGAACTCTAGTAAAGTACAACGTGCAAAAATAATACACAAGTATAGTTATTAAGTAGTCAAATACTTTACACCTCTGCCAGTAACAATTTAATTTTTTGTGTATTGGGATAGTACCGACTATATCCAAGGAATTGTACTAACATATATAAAATGAATAGTGGTAAAACGGATTCTTACCGTGAGCGGTTCACCTGGAGACTGATTATAGTCACCGTAACCCATTAAATCCTCTTCGCATTCCTCAAAAGACGAAGCTGGCGAGAGGCCGGTTGAGGACGAGTTGGATAGCTTTCTCAGCGCCAGGGACGAGGCGGGGGAGCCGCTGAGCCCGCTGTCCGAGCAGATGGACTCCTCATCGGGGTGATGAGAGCCTGAGAAGGGTCCGCGGGGGCTCTGTTCACACTCAGTGACACACGGCTCGCAGGTTACAACCAACTCTGGAACAGCAACACGAGCGTGTCTGGAGAGCTGCTCCATGGGCTCCTCTGGGTGGCTGTGGTGGACGTCACCCATACCCGCGCATGGTGCCGGGGTATCGGGCGTTTTAGTCATCACGCTGCTTCTGATCTACAAGATCATTTAGGTTGTTGATGGGTTTATCCAGATTAGGGCCAAACCCAACGCGTAACCGGCTCGCGCTGGGCACTGCCGCACCTTGCGTGTGACGCGTCGCGCAGCTGCAGAATAAAAGCAATATTGGGCCACTATCAACGTTAAGTGGCCGTGATCACATCCTTTTAGACTCTGGAAATTAAAATAATAATAATAAACTGAAAGATTTAAAGAACCCACAAGTATTAACGTACAAACAACGTTGATACGTATTCAGCGATAGTGTCAAATGTATTATTTGCTCAATGCTCAGCCATCAAAGCGTCGCGTTAACAGACTGCAGATTTGCCCCGCCCTCTTTTCTTTAAAGCAACAGAGCCAAAAATGAACAGGTTCATTACATCTGATTTACAGCGCCACCTAACCTGTGGTAGCTACGTCTTTTAATACTTGCTTCTAACACGAGTACAGAATCAGTTTGTTTCTGGTCAAATTAAAACTAACAAATATTTTTTTTAAATAGGCCTTTAAAATATTTTAACAATATGTTTTTAAAGAAGACATATTTGCAGTGGAATAAGTACTTAAAGGCACAGTTCACTCAAACTTTTTAGGATGTTAAGCCTCAAAAAGGACGCAAAATTCATCAAAGTTATCCACACAATGTTCTGGAGACAAATATAAGTTGTTATTCAATGATAATCTTGACATGCTGTACACTAGTTCTTGCTGCATTCATGTGAATGCAAGTTTGATTCCTGAACTAACACTTAATTAGAGTCAGACTGATGCACAATGCCCCTAAATACTTAGTTTAGCTGTGCCTACATTCAGGAATTCAGCTTTTATACCTGCTTAAATTTACTGTACATAATAGATGTTAAACTATAGACAACCATGCCATTTTTTATATCAAGAAAGGTTTAAAAATTCTGGCCTCATGACCACATCTAAAGACAAATTTAATGCTTGTTATTCTATATACAAGATTCAGATGGGATCACATTAAAAATAAGACAGACTTCGGGAGAAATGGCAAAAATGTCAGAGGCCGAAAGACAAAATATCTGCAGCCTGTACAGCTTTACATTTATGCATTTGGCAGATGCTTATCTAAAACAACGTACATCAAGACATGTTTTATAACTATCTGTATTTCCTGGGAATCAAACCTATAATCTTGTGTGTTGCTAACACTATGCCGGAATAATAACTTGTATAAATAAAATGAATATCACATTCTGTTGTGACTCTCTATGATATAAGATAATTCCAGAGTGTCTGACAAGAATAGACACAAGCTGAAAAATCATTTTATATATAAAAAGCTTTGTTTTTCAGAATCTCACAAAAACAAAATGTGAAAGCATCTAAAACAGACATTAAACATTCACACTAATCATATAAAAACAACAATGGTCAACAAACACTACTTCATAAAATGTACACAGGAATGTGTTTTAAAAAAAAAACAAACTTGTACATCCTGAGGTCATACTTTTGGACAAGTCTGATATGGCAACAGTCTCAAGAACCCACTTCACAAAGTCAGCATAACTGCATTCTGAGTCAAGCCCAAAAGCTACATTAGGGATTAAGAAAACAAACGGTATTTGAGTCTCTTTAGTATAAATGACTACATGTTTACAGACACCTCTGTACACAGTATTTGAAAGAAATGATTGTCCAAGTTTTTCAGTCTCAGTCTTTGTGCAAAATGCCTAAAGTGACATCTGAATCCACTGGGATTAGTTAGTGTCCTGTGTCGAGGTCCCGCATGTAGTCCTGCAGGGCTTGGAGTCGAGCGTCAATCTCTGACAGGTCAGCACCCGTGTCAATGGATGTGTCTGAGTAAGAAAAAATATACATGGCTTACATGTATATACTATTGGCTATAGGCGCATATACAGAAATAAACAATAAAAAAAATAGTTAAAAGGGGAAAAGATGTGGTACCTGCTACTCTCATCCTTTGTGCTGGGGTGCTACACATTGGTTTTTTGTTTATGTGTCTTCCTCTAGACTAGACGGAGCAAAAAACAGTTATTTAAAAAAAAAAAAAAAAAAGAATTGTAGAATTATTTGAGGCCTGATCTTCACAACATCTTACACAAACAGTCTAGCATTTCACACGGTTACTCACCACAGCTGGACCATTATACACCAGTTTCCTTCCTCTGCAAAAAAAAATAGGAAATACATGTAATAATAATAATAATAATAATAATATCAGACAACATTATTAATTAACAGTACATTATGGTTTTTGAAAGGAGACTTGCGCTCAAGGCTGAATTTATTTGATTCATAAAACAATTTACAATATTTTTTTCAATATAATTCGAAATGTAAGTTATTCTTGCAATGGCAAAGCTGAATTTTCAGCATCATTACCCCAGTCTTCGGTATCACATGATCCTTCGGAAATCATTATAATATGCTGATTTGGTTCTCAAGAAACATTTTATCAGTGTTCTTCAGCTGCTTAATATTTTTGTGGAAACTGTGATACATTTTTAGCAGGATTCTTCAATGAGTAGAAAACCACATTTATTAGAAATGTAATTTTTTGTGACAATGTAAACATTTTTACATTTAAATCTTGACTAATATTATAGGCCAACTGGAAAAAATGCAATAAAAGTGTAAGCCTCTCTGCACCTTGTTTGAACTGACCGCTGATGTCACATTTAACCCAGCCAGCATGTACTTGGATAAGCAACATGTTTTGTTTATTGACTTGCCTGCTATTTAGAGGCTTAGCAAGCTCTTCAAACTCAGCTACTGATCCTTCAGAAGAGCACCGACTCCTCCTGCTCTCCACAGACACACTCCTCCCCCTGCCAGCACTTCCTGCTCGCATCAGCTGAGGAACGGGCTCTCTGGAGCGTGAACGCCCTCTTTCCATTAGAGACGGTGAAGCCAACATGTCCCTTCTAATCTTCCTCTGACTGTTGGAAACAAAAACAGACCTCATGTACATCTTTAAAAGGTAGGAAACGAGTCCAGTTGCCTACAGATAAATTCTACCAGATAACTTTTATTGTCTTATCACTCTCATCTCAAAAATCCTACAGACTTTTTTCTTGCATTGATGTGCCAGATTCATGACTGAGGATCAACAATTTGAGAAAACGGATTCATGCAACGGACAAATAGAGTTTATGGTTCACACCTTTTAAAGTAAACCATATTCCTGCTCACAGACAGGGCAATGCTTGTAGGAAAAAAGACAACAAATAAAACACAAAACAGAAGAAACACAGCAGAAAATATAACTTGGGGAAAAAAAAACCCCTTTAAACTGAAAAGGTGAAAGGGTCTTACTTCTTTAGTTCAGCCTCTTTTTGACGCCGTTGTCGGTCTTGGATGTAGGCTGTAGGGTCAAACCGAGGCACCCGCGACCCTGTCATGAGAGAAAATAAGACTTGAATCAAACTGGGCCTAAAAAAGGCCTCTACATTTGTTTCTACACTTTGACCATGAAGAGACCTGTCGGAGATGGTGAGGGTCTTGCGATACAATTCCGAGGCCCTGAAGAGTCTGCTCTCCTAACTCTCTCCTCTGACCTCCGACCCCTGTCCTCCATCCTCTCCCTCGACCCTGAGCGTGCTCTTACCCCTACACGGGTCAAACTGCGCTCTCTGGATAAAGACCGATGAACCTCCCCGTCACACCTGAGCCCACTTCGGCCAGACATGACTGGAGTCGCCCGACTGTCAAGAGGAAGAATGAGATGATTAACATGATTAAAAAAATTAAATAAGAAAATATATGCAATAAAAAGGACACAGATAGCAACTCAAAGCTTACCCACGTCGTAACAATGCCAACTCAGTGGTCAAACTTTTAACTCGTATCCGAAGAGCCCGTTCTGAAGCCCTGAGTTCCTCCAACTACCAACGAGAATAATTTTGAATATTTAAGTGGGAGCTAATGACTGAGCAGTGTCAGTTTATCTATCTCATTACCATACAATAATAATCTCATTAGACACACCTGTTCCAGTAGGAGGCGCTGTTCCTGGCCCCTCTTGCTTGCAGACCGTTGGCTTTTTGCCCTTTCCGTCAGCAGCTGTTCCTCCAGGCTGCGCACTGCCTCTCTGAGCCCATGAGCCCCAGGAGTAGAACCGGCCCCTACCATCTGTAGACGATCCAGAGCCTTGGCCAAGGCCTCCTTTTCATCTCTCACCAAAGCCAACCTGATAAGACATAAACCACATAAAACACGAGAGAAACCACAAAATTCAGTTTTTACACTTAGTGGGTAAAAATGTTGAAATATTTTTTAGATTTTAAGTTTAAACTTGTAGAATATTATGTCAACCCAAACATAAAATGCAAAATGATGCAGATTTTTAAGATTTTATTCCCAGTATTTAACTAAATTGAATGTTTTTAAATGTAGTTTTTCTGTTTAGATATTTTGTTATTTGTGACATACTAATTTAAAAGCAATAAATAAAAAAAAAAATTCCAAAACCTTATATTAATAGCAAAATTTAAAAAATTAAAAAAAAAAAAAAAAAGCATAGCTCACCCAAAAATGAAAAATCCTCTACTCACTCTCACGTTGATTCTGTATGCTTTTATTTCTGCTATGGGCAACAAAAGATTTTTTTCTTCCACTCAATCATTTTTTTTCCTCCATACAAGTCAATGGTAACCAAAATGGTTTGGTTACCAACATTCTTTATAGTGTTAGTTCACCCACAAATTAAATTTCTGTCATTAATTACTCACCCTCATGTTGTTCCAAACCAGTAAGACCTTCGTTCATCTTCGGAACACAAATTAAGATATTTTTGATGAAATCTGAGGTTATCTGAACCACACATAAGCAGCAACTTCATTGCACCTTTTGAGGTCCAGAAATGTAGTAAAGATATTGTTAAAATAGCCCATTTGACTGCAGTGGTTCAACCTTAATGTTATGAAGCGACAAGAATACTTTTTGTGCACAAAAACGAAACAGAAATAATGACTTTATTCAACTATTTCTTCTAATACTGAGCCGGCGTTCGAACGTAAACACGGAAGCGCTGTACTGTGTTCACTACGTCAACTGCGTATGAGACTGACGGGGAGAGAAGAAATTGTTAAATGACGTTGCAATGACGTTGTTGCCCATGTGTGGTTCAGAAACCCTTGGATTTCATCAAAAATATCTTAATTTTTTTCAAAGATGAACAAAGGTCTTACTGGTGTGGAACAACATGAGGGTAAGTAATGACAGAAATTAAATTTTTGGGTGAACCGTTTAAAATATTTTCTTTTATGTTCCACAGAGCAAAATAACATTGTACAGGTTTGAAAAGACATGAGGGTGATTAAATGATGACAAAATTTTACATTTTTGTGCACAGGGTTTTTTTTTTTCTTTCTTATATTGTGCTGACTCTGTCCTGTGCACCTGCCCGCAACTATGCAGGTGTGCAAGGAGTTTTTAATTTACATATTACATAAAAAAAATAAAAAAAACTGACTCTGCACGGAGCCTGCGTGTTTCCTGGTCTGATACTTTGTGGTCTCCTCTCACTCCCAGTGTTTTCAGCTCGGCCCTCAGAGCTCTGATCTCTTTCTGAAGCTCTGCAGGATCAGGTTTGCCAAGATATGGAAGTGGAAGAGGATAATGTATCCTAAATAAAAATAAATACATTAAAAACTGCTCTGTTTTGTGAGTGATCAAAGCAGACTGAGTGATCAAACTACAGACCTGTCAAACTCCACAGTGTAGATGAGGATGAGGTATCGTTTAGCACTGAGAGCAGGAGACTGCGGCTGAGCACGAGGTCGGCCAACTACACCTGCCTTTCTGTTCCGTAAAAGCTCAAGGTCGGAATAGGTCAAGAGGTCAAGGGTCACTGATTCACTGGACTGCAAAAGAGAAAGCAAATTGGATTTATTCTTAACAGAGAAGACTGGTTAATCATTTTAAAGCCATTTTTTCTGTTGCCAATAATTCAATAAGTGCATAGAAGCACATTTAACTGAAATCTAACCGAAACTGTGGCATGACTGTGATATAAAATCGCAAAGGTGTTTTCAGTGTCTCAGAGTGGCTCGGTTCACAGTAAATGCTACTCCACACAAACCCATCTGCATCTGCTCTACTTTTTGGCAGCTTATAACATACATTTGAGAACAGAACAGGCACTACCATTTTCCCAAACTTGATAAGCGCTTAGAAACCAGCTGTTTAAAAGAGAAGCTTCAAGGGCTGACTGTGGTTTTTCACCAAAATAAAAGCTTAAAGGGATAGTTCACCCAAAAATTAAAATTCTGTTGTCATTTTCTCACCATCAATTTGTTCCAAACCTGTATGAATTTCTTTCTTCTGCTGAACACAAACAAAGATATTTTGAAGAATTTCGTAAACCAAACAGTTGATGGACCCCATTGACTTCCATAGTATTTTTTTTTCTCCATACTATGGAAGTCAGTGGGGTCCATCAACTGTTTGGTTAACCATATTCTTCAAAATATCTTCTTTTGTGTTTAGCAGAAGAAAGAAATTCATACAGGTTTAGAACAAATTGATGGTGAGTAAATGACAACAGAATTTTAATTTTTGGGTGCACTATCCCTTTAAGGGGACATTTACACATAAGTTTTTCCATTGCGCTACTTTTACGTTGTTTTTTAATGTAAAGATGCTAAATGGACGTGTTTAACTGTTGCACTCTTGTCTTTTGCAGTGCCTCATGCATGATGCAGAGTTACAAAAACGTGGCGCTCAGGATAAAATAAGTTAAAAATGTGTCTTCAGACTTGCGGCTTTTTTCTCTCACTCCACTGACCTGCGTCTCATGTTTTTAACCTCAAAAATGTGTTTGTGTGAATGGAAGAAAATTAAGATATTAAGACAGTTGTGCTGTAAAATAAAGTTCTATTATCTTTCTTAATTTTTGTTTTAGAGTGAATTATTACAATATTAGCAATGTTTTATATTTTCTTTAGTATTTTTTATTAGTACTACATAATAATAATAATTATTATTATTATTATATTGCAATATTTATATACAGAACAATTTTTTTGGCCAAACTCTGCAGCCCTACAAACAAGCACAGCAAACCAGAAGCAAAAAGAAATCATTTTAAATATTTTTTTTTTTATAGGAGAGGGGTAAAAAAAATCCCAAATTGTGCAGCCCTAGTGCATTTACTGTCTTGACAAGCATTAAGAACACAATTACATTAAATATTATTTTTTATGGACTTACCTTGTTGACGGCAGACTCAAGCATGCTACAGAATACCGGAAACTGTTTAAAATTCCCAGTTTTCCGGGTCAGGTCCTCAATATCTAATTATAGAAAGAAAAAAATGTATAATGACATAGAATAACATTTCAAGCAGGCAAACACCGAATATCAGTTTTAAAAGCTCAACTTACAGGCAGGATCAAACTCTCCTCTCCACTGGTCCGCTGTAACAACATCTGAAATCTCTACGATTAGTAACCGCTCCGCCAACTCGACCTTGACAGCAAATTCAGCCCCCCGAAATTTCATTTCGTCCTGCACAACTGTGCCAACCTCCATTGCTTGCCAGTGACAGCCTAACAGAATCATTGCACATGATCAATGCAGTTCATAGTAATGCTCTGATCAGAATTTCTTGATTATAGCCATGTTACAGATAGATACATAGATAGATGGTCTAATTAAACGAAAACATTCATTTTAACCATACAGTTTTCATTAAGATGCACTGTATTCTTTATTTCAGTGCTGTTCATGTCAAATACACACAGACCTGTCCATTACAAATGTCAACTTCTTCACTGCCATGACACAGGCAGGATTTAGGTCATGAAACATTTCAATGAATGACACTCTTATATCTTTACACTTCACTGAATTTCTTTGTATCATAGGTAAATAGAGGTAGTAACCTCATTTATTCATGAATGAATTTGCAACATAAGTTGCAAACTATTAAACAACTCAGCATGTCAGCTAAAAATGATGATGGAGGACTTGCTAACCCTAAAGATTTGCCATAAGACTGTCAACGCAGGGCTAGTCGCACAATAACTCTATAAAATCAATCGCAAGAATAAAAAAATACATCATATGTCATGATTTGGAGGCTACAGAAGAACATGCGATTGCAGAGGATGATAAATGTGCATAAATTCATGTTACGATAGATGCATCTTTGTCCACACACAACTAGCACATTAGCAACATACCCGTTATTGGTGCAAATGGTTTAGGCAGGGACGAGCTGTACGATTAAAAACCTACATTTATAACGTCGATGAAATTTATGTTAGAAACAGAAAGCAGATTAA
Organism: Ctenopharyngodon idella; assembly: GCF_019924925.1. NCBI lineage: Eukaryota > Metazoa > Chordata > Actinopteri > Cypriniformes > Xenocyprididae > Ctenopharyngodon > Ctenopharyngodon idella. The sequence goes on along the minus strand of NC_067240.1, from coordinate 13,170,162 downwards.
TATCTTTTCTATGCTAATTTAGCGAGCGCATGTTCAGTAAACTGGTCGTTACTGAGCTCGAACAACTGAAAACAGCGGCTCAATGACCGGGAATTTAAAACTCCCGCCCACAACTGTTTACATTGGTCAACTTGTATAAATGTTGAGATTCTATTGGGTGTTCTGCTTGTCAGTCAAAAGGAAAACGTTTCATTGTGGCTACGCCTTCGAAAAAATCTTCACGCCCATAAAAGAAATTTTAAGCATAGATTATACTTTTTTTTTTCTTAGATTTTACCCTGTCAAGCATTAAAAAGATAAATAAATACAAAAGTATCATTGACATCCTGTTCTTTTTGTGAAGCTTTGTAAGAAACTATGAGTCATTTATTTTGGGATTGTCCTTTTGTTCCGTCTTTTTGGAGTAATGTTAATGATTGCCCTTTTTTATCTTATGTTTCTTTATGTAATGGACATGATCTTTTTGTTTTTTACATTAATGGCAAAATAGGGACAAAACAACTTACTTTTGTTAAGTGGGAAGTTTAACATTCCTAACATGCCTGGTTTTACAAACAAGGCTTAATCCCAGACAAAAATGCATGTTTGAGCTGTCTTCACTGAAAACAACTTCAACTAAAGTTGCATTACTTTTATTATGGTTTATTATTATGGATGAAAATGTAAAATATTTGTCATGAAATTGATAGTCTTCAGTCCACAAGAGGGAACTATTGCTCTATTGGAGCATAATGCTAACAACACCAAGGTTAAATTTACAGGGGTCACACATATACATTGAAAGAGTGTGTAATACAGATAAATGTAAATAAATACTATAGTGAAATACAATGCCAATTTACAGAGGCAATTTAAAGAAAGGTCACAGCTTTATTTCACCACAGTACTTAAAAAAACTGCATTTTCACTACTTATTTTACAAGAGACAGTGTTGAGAAAACAGTACAATACCTTATAAATAACATTAATTCACTGGCATAATTAATATATACATTGTGTGCATTACATAGCACTACACTGAGGTCTATCTAGCTATACATTTGTAGGTTATGTTGATTGGGGCTTGTAGCATGCGGAGTCTTTAACAACAAAGTCTTTCTGAACAAAGTTAGGCGCTGGGAGGTAACTATCCTGCATTTCCAAAGCAAGCTCAGATATCTGGGCAACATTGTCTTGTTCAGGAACACAATCTTTCTGAACAAAGTTAGGCGCTGGGAGGTAACTATCCTGCATTTCTAGAGCAAGCTCAGATATCTGGGTGACAGGAATGGTCATATTATAAGAAGGGTTTTCAATAATTGAGGTAAGCTTCTGAGCACAGAGCCATGGAGGAGGATAGTATGAGACATCAGCTGGAGATTCAGATATATTCTGGTAGAAATATTGTTCAGGAAACACTTTGGACTTGAGCTGATGAGAGCTGATGAGATCAAGGCAATGTGTACTTTCTGCTGTTGCAGGACACTCGGAACTCTGGACCTCTTGGATCTCACACTTCATATATCCCTCAGTCATCTGGGTACAATAAATGCCCTGCAAACAGCAAACATTTGTTGATCATAAAGTCTTAGGACAATGATTTCTAACTGGTATGCCATAGACTATACTTTAAAGTGGCCACACAGTAGCAAAATTGTTTCTCATATAAAAGTAAACAAAAATTATATTATATTATATATTATTTTATTATTTTACCAAGTGACAGATTCATTTGCACACAACCTTTGATGTCATCAACAAAAAGAAGCATATTTACATCTATGATGACTATGCACTTTTGCACAAGTATATGGTTTGTTGCATTTTTTTACTGGGATACAAAGTTTATTCCAACTCATTTTTGGCTTGTGACTCACATAATGCTACATGCAGATCATACTAATAAATATAGCTGCAAGCATTTAAGGCCTTTAAGCACATGCATAAAAAGATTTTTTGTTTTATTTAGCAAGCCTGTAACCATCTCAATCATACATGGAAAAGGGCATTTAGAGCCAATACAGGCAATTTACCATAGGAAATATATGGTTTTTAAAGCTTTTTAACGGTTTTCAAGGTTGAGCCAAAAACATAGGACTAGTTCGCCAAAGTTGGTTTTTGAAATAATCTTCAACATTTAACGAATGATTTGATGGATGGACGGCGGTCCTAGAGGCAAAGTTGCTCAGAATGAGGAGTTCTACCATGTGGTAGTGGCTGTACGCGAAAAATCATGCAATACACAATACATGAAGGTGCCGGGTCCGATCGGCCTCCGTTAACCTTGTCTGATAGCTGCTCAAACTTCAGTGGCCGACGGCGGACATGTTTTTCGAGATGCATCAATGTCCTCATAGACAGTCATGGCCCCTTGGACGAAGACACTGCACGAGTCGATCAGACTAACGGTGAAGTAATTATAGCTGTGCCAAAGTCCCTTTAAGACAAGTCATTTCACTCGGCGGCCATCTTTGAAACGCCTCTAGGGCATGCAAGTGCAAATCTCTTTGAATGGGGAAATATTCAAATTCTCCAAAGCTGTTTGCCAAGCTTTCGATTAAATTTCATATTTGAAATCACCAATAAAATCTGACAACTGTCTCATATTTTTTTTTCCAAACGCTCGAATCATGACAAAAAAAAATGTATTTTTTAGGCTGGATCAAGCTAATGCGCATGCGCAGACCTAAATGCGCATCTCTTGTGCCTCATTTCGAAGGCGCGCATCTGACTGTTTCTATAGAAACCGGTGCTTCTAACGGCCGCTGCAGTGACGCGATGACTTTACCAGTCGGCGATTGGCTCTTATTTTGAAGGCGGGACTTATTCCGCCATATTGCGCTTTACACTTTCTCCCATTCAAAACAATACGAGTGACACGTCTTGTGTTATTCTATAGTCTTTGGCTGTGCTCATGTTTTTTCCTGTTATAGCGCCACCAAGTGGCCAGTCACCACGTTTTCCCCTTAAGGCCGGAACACACCAAGCCAACGCCGACGAACTAGTGGCGACGAAAGCAGTAGGGGTGTAAGAAAATATCGATACACGTGAATATCGCGATATTATGTTTGGCGATACTGTATCGATTCTCAAAAACACTGTATCGATATTTATATATTTATTTATTTACATCCAAAATTCGTGGCTTTGTGTTCGGTTTAAATCACAGACTGTGTAAAACCCAACCGCTAGATGTCAGTGTTATGTCAGAACGTAAACTGACGCGGAGCCGGAGAAGCGCAAGGTGAAAGTGCGTGCATCGCTAGTGTTAGCATTAGCAAACCCAGCTCACAAGATAATAGAATTATTCCGCTCCTTCGGTATACAGAGCTGGAGTGTGGACTCATTTTGGCTTCAGCTATAAAGAAGCCACTAAGGAAATCGACAAGAGTCATTTTGTTTGCAAAATAGGCCATTTTAAAATCCAAATACTCGGGAAACGCATTGAATCTGAGAGCTCGCTTAACATCCCGACGTCATCCACGCTGCTGAGAAGCATTTCGATAGAATATGTGATATGTACTGCACGTTTTCCTCTCAGTAACAAAATAAACACAACAAAAAGGACAGCGGTGGCAGCACAAAGAAAGCATCTGATCATAGCGATGTGGATATGATTACACCAGCTCTGCAGTTCAGTACTCTAAATAGCACTTTATACAATAGACTACTTTAAAGCAAGCAGCTTTACAGTATTAAATATAAAACAAACAGTCATTAAGTCATGGAATGGACTATGCACTTTCTGTTGTTGAATAGTTTAGAAATTAAAAACTGCTATACTGTGAACCTTTAAAAACATATACACCTAAAGAATCCTGCAGTCACTTTACTATTTTCCCTTTACTTAGATTGCACAAAATAGTGATTAGTGATATAAATGCAAATGATACTGTATTGATTACATAAAATAAAGTTGCTTGCCAGGTTTTATGCATATGGTTGTGTGTTCTTTATGACTGTTTTTTCTAAAATTAGATCCGTCTAAAAAAACAAGAAATATCGCTTTTCTTACAGTATCGCAATATATCGTATCGTAACCCCTGTATCGTGATACGTATTGTATCGCCAGATTCTTGGCAATACACAGCCCTTGAAAGCAGACTGCGGGGTTGGCTCACGTCGGCAGTGTCTGTCCAAAGTTGCCCTGAAACACCAAACCGATGCTCGACATCCGACGGCCAAGTAGCACGTCATTCTGCGCCTGCGCAAGATAAAATGCATTTCCATTCCAGCAGGTGGCAGTAGCTGAACGGCCAATCAGAATGATCAGATGGCCCGACGGACCGACGAGCTCCGACGCCGATTTAACATTTCGAATCGGCCGAAAAAAAGCCGACGAGGACCAACTTCAGCCGACGGTGTGGAACACACTGAGAAAACTTAGTTGGCCGATGAACAAAAACTGCCTGACGGCCGACCGTCGGCTTGGTGTGTTCCGGCCTTTAGGGACCGTGAATTAGAATTTCAACTTTTTTTTTGATAACAACTGACAATCAGTCTCCAGAGAATATCGCTGCACTGGTTTGGTTCTAATCGGGCCAAAAACCTAGGACTAGTTCGCAAAAGTAGGTTTTTCAAAAAATCCAAAATTCACGAAAATTTGATGAGCATGTCTCTTGTCTGCCTTGAGCCAAGGATTCCAACGATATAAGACACTTGAGCCTAGGCCTAATGGTTCAGGAGTTCAGCCATTTCGTAATTTTGACCGCTGTAGCACCCCCTTCAGGCAGATCGGGGCGAGCCTTGGGTGAGGTTGTAGACGGTGTGAGTACTACCAGCCCTCAAAGTTTCAAGTCTCTACGACTTACGGTTTGGTCTGCCTGATCACTTTTAGGGGAGAATGCTGATCCATGAAAAATTTAACAATTACAATAGGGTTTCAGCGCTACACGCTTCAACCTCTAATTAAGAAAAAAAATTATAAATTATAATCAGAACTAATGGCTCACCTTTGTATTCCATTTCCCTGCAAGTTTTGGTTCAGGAATATCTGGATACAATAATTTCTTCAACCTGGAGGATTTTTAAGAGTGACATTTTAATTGCAGCTGAAAAACGAAAAATCTATAGAAAATACTGGGTTTTTGAAAAGCATGTATTAAGTAATGCTGGAGAATCTTCTATACCATTTTCTCTTTCTGTAGCACAGGACTGTGATGACAATGAAGACAAGAGTTGCTGCACTACAACCCACCACAGTGGTCGCAATCATCTGGTCAACTATGAAGAATTTGTTATGAAGAATACACTATGTTATCACATTTGCATGATGTATATTCATCACTGCTCTTTAGATTTGCTTATTAAATATAATAAATAGTCAATCATCAATGGTATCAATTATATATAATTAAATATCTTCACACATACTGTCTTTTTCCATGACCATTCTGAATGTAGTGTTACCACCATATCCTCCAGATGTAAAGGCACTAACACTGAAGATGTAGATGCCTGGATCTAAGATCAAATTAACTCTACGCTCTAAAATTAAACAAAGTATGCTCAGTTGTAATGTGAATTCATCTTTTAAGGGGTTAAAAAAGTGGATGCTTATCAGGGAGTGAACCCACCTTTTGTCATTGTTGTGTTAACAGGTGTTTTGGAACCAGAAAGAAACGTTACGACCTTGTAGCCCTGTATGAAGCCTTTTTGCTGTTCTAAGGGCACTTCGTCCCAGTAAAGTTCAAGGTTTCTGCCATTCTGTTTACCACTCAGATTCTGAACTGTCCCTGATGGTTCTTAAGTATCAGAATGGACAATAAGCAGATGTAAGCAAAATAGTAAAAACTACATTAAAGTGTTTGAGTTTATTAAAGGGATAGTTTACCCAAAAAATGAAAATTCTGTCATAATTTACTCACCCTCAAGTTGTTCCAAACCTGGATAAATTTCTTTGTTCTGCTGAATGCAAAGGATGATATTTTGAAGAATGTTTGTAACCAAACAGTTGTGAGGCACCATTGACTTCAATAGTATGGAAAAAAAAACTATGGAAGTCAATGGTGCTCCACAACTGTTTGGTTACAAACATTCTTCAGCAGTGTTCAGCAAAACAAAGAAATTGAATTTTTTTTGAAAATCTGAATTTTTGAAACAACTTGAGGGTGAGTAAAAATTTTCATTTTTTGGTAAACTATCCCTTTAAGATTTCCTACATTTTAAAACTACACTCTTAAAAATATAGGTTCTTTATTGGCATCTATGGATGAAGAAACTTTAACTTTAGTTCACCCAAAAATGAAATTTCTGTCATTAATTACTTGCCATCATGTCGTTCCACACCTGTAAGACCTTCGTTCATCTTCAGAACACAAATTAAGATATTTTTGATAAAATCCGATGGCTCAGTGAGGCCTCCATTGCCAGCAAGACAACACTTTCAAAGCCCAGAAAGGTACTCAAGACATATTTAAAACAGTTCATGTGACTACAGTGGTTCAACGAAGCGACGAGAATACTTTTTGTGCATCCAAAAACAAAATAACGACTTAATTCAACAATATCTAGTGATGGTTGATTTCAAAACACTGCTTCATAAAGCTTCGAAGCTATGAATCATTTGTTTTGAATCAGTGGTTTGGAGCTTGTATCAAACTGCCAAAGTCACGTGATTTCAGTAAACAAGGCTTTGTTACATCATAAGTGTTTTGAAATTTCAATGGTTCACCTCTGGGGGGCGTGACTTTGGCAGTTTGATACGCACTCATAACCACTGATTTGAAACAAAAGATTCGTAAAGCTTCGAAGCTTCATAAAGCAGTGTTTTGAAATCAACCATCACTAGATATTGTCGTTATTTTGTTTTTTTGGTGCACAAAAAGTATTCTTATCGCTTCATAACATTAAGGTTGAACTGTAGTCACGTGAACTGTTTTAAATATGTCTTTAGTAGCTTTCTGGGCATTGAAAGTGTTAATTGTCTTGCTTGCAATGCAGGCCTCACTGAGCCATCGGATTTCATCAAAAGTATCTTAATTTGTGTTCCAAAGATGAACGAAGGTCTTACGGGTGTGGAACGACATGAGGGTGAGTAATTAATGACAGAATTTTCATTTTTGGGTGAACTAACCCTTTAACATCCATGGAACTTTTCCATTCCACAGAAGGTTTAGATTTTTAAAATGTTCTTCTCACAAAAAATAAAAAAAAAAAGGTTCTTTTAAGAACAGAAAGGTTCTTTGTGGAACCAATGGCATTGCTGTGAAAACCCACTTTTGGAACCTTTACTTTTAAGAGTGTAGAGTTTTAAAATTGTCAAAGACACTGGCCTAAAATAACATTAAAATACTGAAACAATTAAAGTCTAACAATCCATCACAAGTTATTAAATACTGAATCTTGACTGCTTACCTTCCTCTATAGCATATCCCTCACTCCTCTTTCGAAGCACTGGTTTATTTTCAATGCAGGCATAGACCGAGACAGTACATTTCTCTCCTGACTTACAAGACAGATTCTGGGCTCGACAAGTGGCATGTTCACAATCTGTGATCTTCATCCATTCTACAGTACGTTGTTCATCATCAGTGTAGGTTGGAAACCATTCAACAACATAACCACAAGTGGAATCGTATTCGTCCCATTCCCAAACCATTTCAAAGACACCATTACGACTAATGATTGGGCTTAAATCCACTTCACTGCCTGTGAAGAGTACGTTAAAAACTTAATTCGTTTAAGCACAGCCTTTTCAACCCATTTAAAATTCTTTTGAATATACTTTGAATGCTCACCAGGATAACCCGGGACAATGATTGTAGAAGGAGGAGAAAGACCAGCAGAGTTTCTTGCTGAGACTGTGATGATTTGATCACTTCTTTCATTCCCAAGGGTGAAATTGTAGCACAGCTTGTTTAGACCTACGTCAATTTCTCTCCTCTCGCCTTTGGTAAGTTCATATTTCGTAATTATCCCATGGCTTTGTTGTTGAGTTAGAGGCTTTAAAACATTAAAAAGATTATTTTTATTTGTTCGTAGCCACAAAATGCGGAGCTAAAGCTAAAGACAACAGTGTCAAATCCTATAAATTGCACTTACCTTCCACAGAACACATGTATTTTGTTTAAGATGCTGAAACCAAACATCGACTGCTTCTGGAACTGAAGAGAGATTATTAGTGAGATTTCTTGAATTTGATTGGCCGAGTGGCAGTCATTGAATCACTCATCCGACTAGTTCAAAAACACTAATTCATCCAGAAATTTAACTGCGTGTTGCTCAGAAATGGCTGGGTTGTTTCAACCCATGGGTCAAATATGGGCAAACCCAACTGTTTTTAGAGTATGTAATTTGCTGTGGCTTTGTAATGAACTATTTAAGTTGGCAGAGAAAAAAATAAAAATAAATAAAGAGTCAGTAAAATGTAAGTTGGGTCTACATTGTTACAAGTTACTCAATATGAAAACTTGCATATTGAGGTGTTGTATAAAAGCAATATTACACTTACAAAATTATATAGAACTATAAAAACAAAATCACATATAGTATATAAATTAATGACACTCTATTTTCTAATAATTCTCTGTCTAATTATACTTACTGTGCTCTTTAGTGGTGAAAGTAATATCACTCCACTCACTCCAATTGTAGAAGTGCTCATCAGACCCACAACTCACACTAGCTGTGTATTTAGTAAAGGGCTGCAGATGGTCAAGGACAATTGATGACAGTCCCTTTCCTCTGAAGGTTTTCTTTGTGAAAGATGAAAATGTGTGAGAATGCAAGGTCTTGCAAGTTAAACAGCAGAGAGCTAATACAGAACAGTTATCAATTTGAATGCAAGATAATAACTGATGACACCAACATTGTAAGTGCTTTTACGTTGTAAGAGCATCACTCGACAAATCATCGGAAAGGAAGAATAATTTATCATGTCCCATGTCCAGTTAAGAGTGACACTTCTTGCATAAGCAGTATGGGATAATTTACTGGGTGCTCTCAACAATACTGTGCAAGAAGAAACAGAAGGTTAAATTCACAAATAAATGCTGTGGCCATGCAGTATTCTAAGATACTCATCAATATTAAAATAAATAATCTGTTTTACCCCGGTGTGAGGGGTCAGCTGTATCAGTGAGAGTCTTCACACCAAGAGGATTTTTGGCAATCAGAGTCCAGTTTGTCACCTGCTTTAGCACCGCAGGCAGGACACATTTATTGAATTCACAATTTCTGACAAAAACAAAACACTTAGAATCAGTGAAGATGTGTGATATGAGTAACCATGCATGATTCACACCGTACTTAAGATGGATGATATATTGTCGGCTGTGTGGTTACCTTCCATTAAGTGTGTAAATTGTCTTTGTTTTAACAGCAGTCAGGTGGGTTGCTCGGCCTTGTTCCCAGCGACACTTCACAGAGCTGAGATCCTGTGTCTCACATATAAGACTATGGTCATCTGGGGGATCTGTAGCAGCCAGTGAAATGAAACATTAAGGACAAGACTCAACTTAAAACCCAATTAACACATTTGGTATACACTACAGTTCAAAAGTTTGGGGCCAGTAAGTTTTTTTCTTTTTTAAAGAAATTAATCCTTTTATTTAGCAAAATACTTTTATTTAATTAAATCAATCAAAGAAGAAAATAAAACATTTTCAGCATAATGTTTTAAAATATTTCAAATAAAATCTGTTTTTTTTTAACTTTCTATTCATAAAATAATTATAAATATTACAGTTTCCACAAAAATATTAAACAGATCAATATCAAAATTCTGTCATCATTCACTCACCCTCAACTTGTTCCAAACCTGTACAAGTTTCTTTCTTCTGTCGAACACAAAAGAAGATATTTTTAAAGAATGCTGGTAATCAGATTGACTTCCATAGTATTTTTTTCCTACTATATAAGTCAATGGCTATCGTCAACTGTTTGATTACCATATTTTATCTTTTGTGTTAAATAGAAGAAAGAAACTCATACAGGTTTGGAACAACTTGAGGGTGAGTAAATGATGACAGAATTTCAATTTTCATTTCATTTTCAGAATTTTCAAAAAATAAAAAATAAAAACACTTTTGCACACTCATCCAAGTGGCTTAACCAGTTAAAATGTGGGGAATATCCCACATGTGGCCAGATTGTGACTAATCCTCACATAATGGAAAAAAAAGTCCAGCTGCCTAGCTGTCTGAAAAACAATTCAAAATTGATTTAAATTAAACAATTCATATTGAGTAGGATGTGTTTACTTACAGCCAATAAATACTGCAGAGCCTACTGAAATGTTTTTTGAAATGCCTCGATTAACATCACAGGGTATGTCTGAGGATGAATTAGAAGGGCTGTCAAAGTGAACTGGTTCTGTGATATACGTCCTGTTGCTAATGCGGTTTGGAAATGTAGAACTGGACAATAGAACATCCCCGGTCTCCAGGATGCAACAAAATGTGATGTTACTCCCAACCACGTAAGCTTGATCTTGAGGATAGACAACTAATTCTGTGGCACCAACATCTTTTCCTGTTATTTATAGGCAAAACAGTTCAGTTCAGTTGTTTTTCTCTTTTGCATAATATGTGCATACAGTATGAGAACAACCTGAGGCTACAAACCTTTGTAGGTGTATAATGGTGTCCATTCACCAATGTGATGCTGATCTCGACGCCTAAGTCTGACCGAATGGGAAGTGCACTGCAATGGTATAGGTGAGGTCCATTTCCAGTGATGAAGGGCTGTATTGTCTGGCGTCACATGTATAGTTTCCTAAAACAGTTATTTCATGTTAAAAAAAAAAAAAAAAAACTCTCAGATATATATTCCATTGCTCCAACAAAGAATCTCAAAGAATCAACTTACAGAGTGAACAGTCCTCATCTGTTCAGTACGAAGAACCTCCATGTCATAGCTGACTTTCCTGGATTCATTATTTCCAGCTTTCAACTCATCTCTCCATTCGACGTTCAACACCCATTCACCGAAATCTGATGTGTCCGTTTTTTCTGCATATACTTTCACCTCTTTTATAGGAAGTGAGTGCCCTGTTAAAACATAATTTGAACATAATTTAATTGAATTCTTCTTTTAAAGGTCTCAATTGAAACAATTGAAATGGTGTTTTATTATATATAAGAGTTTAGTGATAGTAGTTTAACTTATTCAATACTCACCATCCTGTTCCGTTTGGCAAATCAGAGAAGAAAGCAAAGCACACAAAAGCCAGACTGACATGATTGAACTCAGAAGATTCTGGGAAAGTAATGGCTCATCAGTGTCTCCATTAGCAAACAGATCTGCTAAGGAAACAAAATGGCTCTATTCAATTAACCAAGACTGAATAACATCTTCCAATAAGGGATAAAATGACAATAAACAAACAAACAAAAATTCTCTAATGGGTTTTAATCTGCAGGACATTTACAAGATTAAAGTGGAGGAAGAGAGAGATAATGGAGTCATAAGGACATGATTCAGCACTCCCATGAGTATGTGCAGTACCCACTGCACCACAGAAAAAAAATAAATAAATAAAATAATAATATTTTTTGTTTTTTGGACATTAGCCCTCCAAATCATTTGTGTGGTACAAATATTTCCATATAACCTACCACATATTCTGATAAAGAAACTCTGGACACTCATGTTGGCATAAAGCATAATTTTCCTTTTATCACCAGAAAGAGATTATGAGCAATGAATAAATAACCTATTTTGACATCTTACTCATCAGGCCATTAAGAGAAACAAAATTGATTATTGTTGCATTATTACTGTAAAGCTAGATGCTCTTGTCTGTTGTAGATGAGACTATCATCAGTTATGATCTGCGGCTATGAAAATTAGTAAACACACTATAGATGGTGAGTGAACAGGCTTCTACACAAATGTACGTCTACGTCATGTTTACCTTAACCATGAGTTAAACATTTGAATATTACTGACAAATCTATGCTCAAGACACACCAGAAACATTAATTTTCAAGCGCTTTAGAGAGAATTGTGACTTAATATGACTGGCACACAAATCAGGCAAAGGGAATAAATAGATCACAGCAAGATCACTTAATAATATGTTAATTTAAAAGTTAAAACTTTTTTTGATCAATTGTATTGTATAGTTTTCTTTTTTTTTTTTTTTGAGGATTTCAGACACATTTCTAAACATAACAAAATATCTAAACATTTTATTTTATTTTATTTTTTTTGCACTCTGGTAAGAGTTCAATTGTTCAGAACGTCTTAGTTGCTAAATTGCTCACAAGATGTGTAAAGATCCATATTACTCATAGGACTTGCAAGTTAAGAGGTCAGGACCATGCGTCTGCATTTTATTTAAATAGGAAGATTGTACAAATTTTATTTTACTAATAATTAATTTTAGCGATTTTTAAAAAAACAAAACAAAAAAACAATATACGGTACAGATTTAATGGAAGAAAATACAAACAAAATGCAACTAATCGCATAAGACAACTGCGCACGGGCAATGCTCATCTCGTCTGAACCGATTCAGTAATAATCAGGTAAGTTACGCCATAAAACACATTCAACTAGTTAACATGTTAAACTTGCACATATTATAGGATCATAGATTTGTGTTACTAAGAACAGCCTCTCCATAAGCAGTTAAAAGTAACGAGAATAAACACCCACCTGTAGGCAGAAGAATCAGCCGCAGTCTTCCTTATATAATTTTAATCCGAAAGTAAAAATGTAAAACTTAAAGCTGAGTTTTAGACAGCAATAAAGTTCACTCGTAGTTTACACCGGAGTACACGAGCAGGAGTGTGAGAACTACTAGTGGGAGGATCTGTGGAAGAGTGCGGGAAGTTACGAGTGTCATGTGAAAGAGAAGCAAGAATAACACGTTTTTATTAACCCCTAAAAGCTGGTAATAGCACGTTAAAACGATTCCCTAGTGCCATCTCGAAGATTTTATACTCTAAATCGATATTTTCCAGCGTACAGTACTTCCGCTGAGAGGATCTACCACTAGACAAAAGCTTAGTAGCAATGTGAATTAAACTACATATTTCACATTGTAAACAGAGCTTTAGCAAAGGTAAACGGATAAAAGAGGATAAAAGAGATTCAAATACTACACTCGTATTAGTAAATTAAAGTATATCAAAATGTGAAACGAACGAGAAAAAAAAAGGGAACGAAGGGGAGTTTACATCAACAGGCTGTTCTGTGGAAAGCTGCAGAATCGTTTCTGTGGAATTCTGCATTGTATAACACACAAATGGCTTGCGCTTAATGATTTGGATTGGGATAAATAAATAAAAAAAAAAACTTTTCCAAGGAACAAAATGCAACATGAATGAAACACTAGAGAAATCTGTCAAGAAAATGTAGGTTTATTTTTATCACGGATGCATCCTTCCATTAGATTCCCAAGGCCCATAGCTAATGCCCCCCAAAACACATTAAATTATAGCTCATAATTATGGAAATATTGTAAGTATGTACAACAGTTTTAGATGTTTTCCCTTCAGGAAAAATATAAATAACACTTCTTGCATCAGTCTCTGCAATTTCATTATTAAACGGTGCTTAAATTTCATACAGTGCTCTGCAAAATCATGAGCCCACTTAAAAGGGAAAAAAAAAAAAAAAAAAAAAAAAAAATCACTAAAAGGTGCAATTCGTTTTAGTTGTACAATGAACAAATGTACATTAAAAATATATACATTTCCTTTACACTCTTAGCATTAATAGTGATGGAAAAACAACCCCTTTAAAATACTTGGAACTTGTTTGACAAACACAAGTGTCATGTTTGCAATAACTGGTGCTTTTTTATTATTTCAAAGATTTTTGTAGACCAGTACAACCAATTCAAAATTATTTTGAAAACAATTTAACACTGGCTTCCGGTCACATAACACCCCTAGTGAAAAAAAAACAAGCAAGAAAATAACAAAACACGATTTAACACAGTGGAAAAAAGACCCACAAAGAATCAGCATTCTGGGATATTTTCAACACACATTCTGATACTAATGACTAATTTTCTGAGAACAGTTCAGAATACATTTGGAGCAGATTCCGGGTGTATTTTGTTCAAAAAGCGTATTTTAAGGGTGGCTTAATCATTGTCTGATGTCCATCTAGTATAAAACCTATTATTGTTATTATTTAAACAGCATCATATACATGTACCACTCAATAGTTAATCTGTTGCTCACTGACAGCTCTCATATTTCTATTATTTAGATCCATTATACTGCAGATAGGGATTAGAATGCCCATGCATTTAAAAGTTCTCTCCAGAATCTTAGAAGGAAATACTGTAACAACTACTAGTATTGCTGGCCATATCAAATGATTAGTTTTCACAATACAAAAAAATAATGGATGTTAAAACCTGAAGCTTAATTCAAAAGCCAAGGCAGGCAAAGGCAGATTTATTAGTTTCTATAATAAATATAACAAGAAAAAAAGGGCAAATTCATTAATTATAATAGAGTTAAAGCTAATACAATTAAGGCAAAATAATTAAAGCTGCCTTAAAAACAAATGGTCCAGCCAAGAGAATGAGTTGATCGTCCTATCTTCAATAAGTCAATTGTGCATATAGAATTAACAGGCACATTAAATAGAAATAATTTAAATATGAACCTCAAATTTATGGAGATCTAACCATTTTTGGTCATGTTTTTTTATGCAATGATAAACTAGATTCATCCAAACCCTAAAGACATTTTGTTACCTCATTAAACCAAAACTGCTATCCACAAAACTGAGAATAGCTGTAATAAATATTGATAAAGTATTTTATATGCCGACCATTTGAATTTGAGCAGAACATGTCATATCCTTTTGCTCAATGGATTGAGGATCAATATCAATCATTTCTTGTCCGTTTAACCTCAAATTTCGACCCAATATGACTGAAATGTTTTTTACCTGTTCAAAATCTCCAGATCACATTCAGGTTAAAAAGCATTAATAGCAATCCCAATGAGAGAATCAAGTACAAAAGTATTTCTCATAACAAATTCTGTTAAATATGTTTGGCAAGTTCTAGTTTTATTAATGCTTCAATAACTAATGCCTTTCTCTGCAGAAAGAGGAAACTTTCCACGAGCAATATTTCTATGGATTACTTGTCATCACTAATAACTTGAAATAGAGAAGAGTAAAAACTGAAAACAGCAACGGTGAAATGCACTTTAACTTCCTCTTTTGAGCTCATTGTCCACAGAATTAATATACAGAGTTTTATCCTGGCTAATGAGCTAAAATGATGCGAAAAGGACAGAGAAACTGCTTGGACCAAACAATAAATAAGTAAATAAATAAATAAATATCTTAATGGTTCAAATGTCAGATTTTTTTGGATGATGTTTCAGAGGTCAGTTAACAAAGTTACACAATAAAACAGTCTACTGCATGATTGTGTAACAACACCATCAAATACATGTTACACACATTTACTCAGGGATTGCTATGTGCTATGTCAAGATAAAAATTGGTTCAAATAAGCAGAAACAACCCTTTCATGAGTCGGGTACAAAAGAGAAATAAAAACTGGCAGTTGCTCATTATTATTACTTAATGATGATTGTCTTACATAGCAAATCACAGCAAGACTGAAGCAGAGTGTTTGCTCAGCCTGGTTGTGAAAGCCGTTTCTTCATATTCTTTAAATAACCAGAATTAGTAACAGAGAATTCCAAAGCCGGAATGTTGTAGTGTTGAGGGATCCGCTGAGGGAAAATATGCTTTTGTTACGTGCAATCAGACGCATACGCCCTTATAAAAGGACAATATTGACTGAACGGAATAGATGGAAGCTGATAAACTTCCTGGAGAGTCTTGAATGATTTTGCTCGCTTGTGTTTGAAATACAATTTGCATTGACTCAGTTCAAATATTTGCATGTTTCACTTTCCGTTCAATGCTATACAGTTCAACGGTCAGTCAGAAGGATTTTTTTGGTTACAACATCCAATGTCTACAGAGCATCCATGTAGAGTGTATTTGTTCAGATAAAAAGAGTTTGCTCTCTTAACGTACCGCTCTTTCTCTCTGTGGAAACATCCCAGGTGACTCTCTCGTTCCACCCAAGTCTGTCCCATAGCCCTAGTCTCTTATTGCGTATTAATCTTAAGCGCATGGTCAGGCCAAGGAAATGGATTGACAGCTTGCTGCTCAGGGAAGAGAATTGTCTGAAAAACGGATCACGGGAAAAAGAGGATCACGGTTCTGATGGAAGATCTACTGTGGTAGACTTCTTGGGCATTGACAGAATGCTCTCGGCCTCCTCGTACATCTATAAATAAAACACAAAAAAAGGTCACAACATGTATGCTTTGTAAAAAAAAAAAAAAAAAAAAAAAAAAAAGTGCTAAAAAAATAATTATTTTGCAATTCCGTTTACAACTAGTGGCGAGAATTGACACACTTCAGCTTTACCTAAGTCCAGAACTGAAAGACAATTTGGATGGAAATTAGCAATATAATATTACAAAAGAAAATCTGGGTTCTGGAACCTTTCCATCTTACTTGTGCAATCTGGATTGTAAAAAAACAGTTTAGTTTCAGAAAAACAATACTGTTTGGACTGTCTGGACTGAAAGAGACAAAAGTTTCAGAAAAACAATACTGTTTGAATTTTTTTGGGCTAAAGAGACAAAAGTTTCATTAATATTACCGGAATGAACTGAACATCTTGGAAGAGTTCCTGAATGAAGCGTCGTGAAGCCAGTCTGAACATGCAGTGAGCCAGCAAGTAAGAAACTTCAGAATACAGGCAGATGTCATCAAATGCATAAGGAAACTTTTCCTTGATTCTGCAAGGTAAACAAGTTCATTTGAGAGAGAACGGAGAAGAAACAATAAACTCTATTAAGCTGTACTTTTCTCTCCATTTTCCCCAAGAAAGATTTCACTTCACATTGCCTCATGAAAATAATAAAAAGGATCAAATCAATTAATGTTTAGCCAAACAGTTGCAGCAATAATTAGTGAAACCTTTGTTGGGAATAGTGTTGTCAAAAAGATCAATATTTTGATACGTATCGATACTGAAATATAAAATGATTCCAATACTCCATTCTGCAGTATCGATACACCGATACCAGCTGCGCCTCCTCTCATTCAGTCGTCTCATTCCCTCTGGTTAAACAGTGTTGGTGTGACCGGGTCTGAATTTTTGCACGGGACTGCGCATAATTCGAGAAGGTGCTAGCTGCAGAGCAAATGGGTGGAGCTTATGTTAGCTCTCCCTCGCTAGAAGTAGGGATGCACCGATCCGCCTTTTTCGCTTCCGATACCTGGGATTCAGTATCGGCCGATACCAATATTCAAGTAATAATAATAAAAAAGTGCTAAATTACCTTATAAACTGTATGCCTCACTTAGGGCTGTGAAGGTCGGCATGACAACCGCGCCACCGCGGTCGTGGAGTGTCACTGGCGGTAATGTGACGTGTGTATATATATATATATATATATATATATATATATAATCTCAAAGGTCGCGTTAACCGAAAATTTTCCGTCATTTTAGCAGTGACGGAAAAAATCTGCAGCCTGTCCGTCATTTTGACAGATTACTGAGGCTGATGTTGCTTGTAACTGTAATTCCCACCCCTGTCCAGTAGGTGGTGAGTGCGCTCCAGTGTGGCAGCAGAGCGCGAGTTCAGTCTCCAGAATAAAATGAAAAAGATGCGTTTGATTACACGCACCCAGTTTGTCCATTTTATTATATATTATAATACTTATACTTACATAATTAAGTTTCTAATCCATTTCGTTTTGTTTTAAATAGTTCGTTTTATTTTTCTTGCTGCTGACTATAAGTTTATGGTCAACGAATGGCTTTTCTGAGGTATATACGTGACATTGTTTGCAACACTGATTAAACTGACGTGATACAGATTTCGGTAAACTACTGCAAATTTCAACATATTTTTTGATTTTCATTCATGTTTATTTCCTTCTGTAAAGTAGTAAAGAGGAAGAGATGATCGCATTCACTCACGATCCTCAAAAAGTGTTCAAGATGAAAACTTAAAAGTGACGCAGTCTTTAACTTCATAATACTTTCTTTTCATAATATAAATAAATGCATAGCCTAGGCCTATTTGTTTATCCTATAAGTTTGTGAATAAATATGAAAATGTGGACGAAATCAGAAGCTATTAAATGTCTTATTAAAATATAAAAATTAAAATGATGCATGGTAATAATTATGACGGTATTTTTACGATCCTGTCCGTCAAAATGACGGCGAAAGTCTAACGCAACCTCATATATCGAAAGTCTAGTGCAACAACTGTAAATAAACCAATCGCTTCACTAGTTTGGTAGACATTCAAAATAAACAGGAGTCCAGCTGATTCCTTCATCCATGACTCATGGCTTGTTTTTCATGAATGTTTGAGTCATATAACATAAACTAAATATATTTATATATAAATATAGGCTATACTATAAAATTAAAAGACATGTCTTTTAAATTTATAGCGGAGTTTTTTTTAATGAGGCAGCAACATATGATAGATGGGACAGAACAAAAAAAATGCTATTAACAATCTTTCATTGCGCAAAAGTATTATAATATGAACGGCTCCCACACAGAGCGGCTCAAAGCGCTTATGCGCATCCCGTGTGCAGAATGATGCGCTTGAAGCATCATGGAGTCACAGCACGCAGCGGCAGCGCTTCGCATTGAAAAGTTCAAGGCACAAAGTGAAGATATGTTGATGCGTATTGTATTACCGGTATCGTTATCTACAGATGAAGTATAATAATAGAAACATTGATTCATCTTGGAGAGAGTTTCATTGTGTTGACTGTTGTAACCGAACGCGACACGCAGTCTGAATGCTGAATGGAGAATGACTGACAGCCGCAGCGGAGGGAGGCATTTACGTGAACTTTAATTTAACGACTTAAATATTTAT
This sequence comes from Ctenopharyngodon idella, assembly GCF_019924925.1. Classification (NCBI taxonomy): domain Eukaryota; kingdom Metazoa; phylum Chordata; class Actinopteri; order Cypriniformes; family Xenocyprididae; genus Ctenopharyngodon; species Ctenopharyngodon idella. Next base: position 13,151,315 of record NC_067240.1, on the reverse strand, counting down.
CTGTACCTCAAATTAAACTATGGATTGGCTTCAGAACACTTGGAATATAGTACAGAGAAACTTTATGGTGCTTTTTAATGTTTTTGTGCCTTTTATGGAGCTTAACAATACGAGTGCCAAATAGAGCTCTTTTTCACGGCTTATTAACAGTCAAATACACACAAAAATAATGTCACAATGCCCATCTTATTAGTGAGTATTAACGTAAACGCAGTCGGTTATGTCCTAAGTGAACGTGCGTGCGTCAGGTCTTAAAGGGACAGTAGCTTAATAAAATATTTATGTGAGAAAATTGTAATGGTAATTGATCAACGTTTATATATGAATAAAAGCTTAAATTAAAATCTGTCATCATATAAAATGACCTCTTCAGAAAAATTACCGACTGCCTAGGCTTTTAATGGATGGGGGAAAAAAAGAAATAATATTAAAAATATCTATAATATGTATGACAGTAAATGCAGCGTTTTTTCCCTGTGGTATCAAATATAAATACTTTTAAAGATATAGTATCGTAAGTTACAAACTACAGTATCGTGACAACACTAAAAATGTATTAAAAAAGCATTTGTTAAAACTAAAATCCTTGTAGATGAATTGTCTCCTTACGTGAGGAGTCCAGTTTCATTCCCTTTAGTCCCCACTGAGGAGCTCAGGTTAATGACTAGCCGAAGCACCTCCTTCCTCAGAAGAACACGGCAGGCTGGGGCATCCTCTGGAATGTTTTTCACCCCTGGCAGAAATAGAACATGCACAGGCATAAAATGAAACTCAAACTGTACAATACAAAATGCTTGAGATTGAATTTCTGATCTAACTTTTGCAAGAATTCCTCACCAAGAACAAGCTCGGTGCTGCGTGTACTTCCACCAGAGCCCTGAGAGACAGCGTCGCTGCAGCCAGACACTCCTGAGTACTTAGACTGAGGCATGACTTCCAGGTTGTGTATGGACTGGTTGCACCATTCCGAGAATGGAGCATCGGGATAGTCTAAAACGGGGTTGAGGGTGTAAAAGAACATGAGGAAACCATCTAAATAAACAATGATTTACTTATATAAGGTAAGATGTGGTGAGATGACCATGATCTCATAAAATCAAGATTGTCCTGACTGGTTTTAGGGACGTCTGTTCACCCTATACCACTAATATGTGGTTAGTGAGGTACCAAAGTAAAGTTGCCTTATATTTCCTATATTCATTTGGATGGACTATAGGAACAGGAAAATGACAAAACCTGCAGCTTACCAGTGCGGCTTTGTGTGGGAGTGTTTGAATTGCAGCCAAGCACACATAGCCCTGCACAGTAAAGGCAGTTCTCCTCATTGTGCTCCTGCAGGCCAGTCTCCTCTGCACCCAGCAGCTGCTGCTGGTCCGTACGGCTCACTGCAAGCAGCTCTGTGATACTAAGCTGAGACCGCAGAACAGAGTGCCTGGATCCTTCACTGGAACCTGAGAAAAGAACGCCATTCAGTCACTGAATGAGTACTAATGCTATGGGACTAGTATGCAAACTAATAAGGAGCTGATCAAACAACATAACAATTCTGGTCTTTACCATCTACGTCTCCCGAGAAGAACTTTGCTGAACGGTCCTCTGATGGTGGACTCGTCCTCTTCTGGAAGTATGGTATGTCTTTAATCTAGGTAAAAAACAAAAACAGGGAAAGCAAGTTTCAGAAACTTGTCGGATGATCCAATTTCAAGTGGAAACCTTTTGCAATTTGTAAACAGCAATCTGCCACGGTAGAACCTATTAGTACAGGTGCAAGCAGGATCATAGAGTAGTTAGTAACCTGGAACATGCTGTTGATGTCCATTGGCAGTGCAAGGCCAATGTAGTCATCAGAGTTGCCATATGTGGCACTGGACACCATGGAGCGCACTGAGGAAGAGCGCTGCAAGGAGGTCTGACTGATGGGGCTCAGAAGATCCTCTTTATCCAGGGATGCAAAACTTAGAGCCTTGAGAAACCTGTACTCATACAAAAGAAAAGAGATCAGAGAGAAGCATTTGGAAGAAGCACAACATTGGAACTGTAAGAAAGGAGGTTTGGACATTTTGGAAACTACTTGTGCTGATGCTGTAATAATGCAATAATGTCTTGCTAGAAGATGATTTGTAGGACTGTAAATGTGGGAACAGGTTGGTGAAGTGTATTCACATTTCAGAAAGTGAGCAGCTGTTTGTCATTAGCTGCATCATGCAAGTACTGTAGCTAAAAACCTCTACATGCTTCTTGGAACAAATGCGGCTAGAGTGGGAATCGGTTTTTAGTCGGTTCACATCAGCAAACTACTTGAGGAAATTCTGCAACAATGGAGACAGGGCATAGGTTAGAAAGTATTTTTAGAGCTACAATCAATGAGGAAGGAAGAAATTTTACTTTGTCCTACTATAGGAAAGTAATTTCAAGGACTGAGGAGTCATGATTGAAGAGAATCGGGTTAAGGTATGGGCTGTGGGAGTGCTAATGTGAGATGGAAAAAAGGGGGCAAAATATGACGAAAAAGAAGGCCAGGGTTTTTGTATTGTAAAGCCTTGTTTATACTTTTGCCTTGCACCGCACCGCAACCGTCCACTGACTGCATGTGCACTTCAGAGGCGTTTATAGTCAACACGATCACCGTTGTACTATTTTCTGAAATGACAGGGAGCATATTGGAGAAAAAAATCCTCTAAACCATCAGAAAATTGCGTTGTAGTGGTAGTTTGGCTGAACAACTTCAGATCATATAGTCAAATTTCTATCTAGGTTTTGTTTTTATGTCAAACATTTCCTCAAAAGATTTAAAGATTGTTTTAGAAGGATGTAGAAATATATATTGAGGATTTTTAATAAAAATTTAATGTACATTTATATTTGATTAAATGACCATATGTAAACATTTGTTGCATAGGAGACTGTCAGGGAAGACAAAAAAAATTGTTAAATAAATAAAGTAGTTATTTTTGTTTTATTTTTGTGCACAAAAAGTATTCTCGTCGCTTCATGACATTAAGGTTGAACCACTGTAGTCACATGGGCTATTTTAACAATGACTTTAATACCTTCCTGGACCTCAAAAGGTGCAATGATGTTGCTGCCCATGTGTGGTTCAGAAACCCTTGGATTTCATCAAAAATATCTTAATTTGTGTTCTGAAGATGAATGAAGCTCTTACGGGTTTGGGACGACATGAGGGTGAGTAAATAATGACAGAATTTTCATTTTTGGGTGAACTAACCCTTTAAGTTAATCTTTTCTGTAAGTTTTTTTTATCTCTTGCAAAACCAGTTATGTTCTAATGGGACTGAATAATAAAAACATTTTAAAAAAGGTTTTGGTTATCTCCACTCTTTTGGTCGTCTCCACTCAAAATAAAACAATTGAAATGAGAAGCAAAGCTACATTTGAGGTAGTGAAAGGAATTTGAAATACATACTTCCATCTATACTCTTTTAGGAAAACATATAAATATTAGCATATGATATTATAAGTTCTTTCTGCATTTTTACAGCTAATGTTGCCTTGAAGTTGTTCATTGCTGAATATGTGCTGCGTACACTGTTCGCTCAAGTTACAAAAAATAGCATGCACAATGCTACGCGGAACGGGGTCTATCGAAGTCAAAACCAACTTTGGCAAACTCCAAGATGACGTCATTTTTGTTGTGCACAAAGCAAACTTTGGATGCGGCGAGTATAAACCAGGCTTAAAAGTGGACTGAAGTGGACGCTCAAACTGAAAGAGGGGAACGTTAGCCCTGGGGATGGTCCACGCACCGTGGCAGCAGAGATCTGCGATGGGGCCTGCTTGAACCTTGGCCCAGACATCTGAAGCGCTTTTTAGTATACCTGAGAGGGACCATCAGAAACAGACCATATTATTTCCAGAGGGGAGCAGTGATTTTAAAGGGGCTTTTGGGGTGCCATTTCCCTATTACATGGATGGTAACATAACATTAATGGGGAATTCTAGTGCTCATTTCTTATCTGATTAACACCGATATTTCTTGAATTGATAACATTATGATCTTATCAGGCTGATATCCTTCACAGCCGCATCACAAAAAGGAACAATAGAAAAGAAGTCTAAAAAAATGACTTCTGCTGTAATGTCTTTAGTCCTAATGACTCCTCTGAGAAATTTTCATCAAGTCATCACACCTGGATATCTTTGGAGCAGGACGATAATGTCTGTGGATGCATTCTGTTAATCTTGTGTGACATAATTGGTGTGAAGTGTAAAATTTGATACGAAAGAAACAGTACAAGAAAAGTGACGTAGTGACAGAAAAGGGAAGAAGTTCTGCAACATCTCTAGGTCCATCTGCTTTACCTGCGTGGTGTGAGTCTGGAGTCCAGGCTACCAGTTTTCATGGTGATGGCATCAGTGAAGAGCACGTCTTTGGCAGGCGAGGCGAGTGCCTCGCTATGGGAAAGAGAGGGGTGAATGCGCTGTTGCTGCAGTCGTTTGAGGGTAGCATAGCCTAGTGCATCCCGAGGGCTGGTGTACATGAAGCTACAGTCAGTCAGGCTTGAGATGGTCGTGACAGAGGGCGATTTCAGAGACTGAGCCCTGCGGGGTAAAGTATGAGAAGAACCCGGGGGCATCAGCAGTACTGAGTTAGATTTGGATAGGGGCAGGTGGTTGGACTGGGGCGTAAGAGAGTTAAGTGTTTTGATAGTTTGAGTGCTAATGACCGTATTGAGGCTAACGCAGTCCGTGTCAATGGTGGAAGAGTCCACACCACCCACCGTCTCTCGGGATGGGCTGGAACTCATGGAGCTGATGCCGCTGGTGGTAGTGTCCGTGTTGAAACTCTGGCTACGGCTTTTAAACTGAGCCCCGCCACCAGAGGTTGGGCCATCACCTGCCAGCCTTTCCCGACTGCTCTGCTCTCGGTGGGCATCACCAACCCCTGAGCTCCGTTCTGCAAATCTGTTCTGACGTACCTCCGGCTCCCCAATACTAGATGTACTGCCCTGAGTGTCTGAAGTTTTGCTGCCCACAAAAGAGGTCTCCAAACTAATGCTTGGGCTTTTCGGCAGATGCCCATCAGTAAATACAGGACTGAAGACATCTCCCTGACCTTGAGAGAATATAGAGGGCTCCGTGACTGTGCGTATCCTTCTGAGGCCTCCTAGTGTGGCCTCGCCATGGAGTTTACTGCTGCTCCCAGAGCCTTTGGGGTCACTGGTACTGCGGAGTTTCTTCCCGGAAAGGGAGATGAGGAAGCGGTTTCGGACAAGTCGGCTGGAGGCCAATATGGTGAAGGGGCTGCGGTCCTTGAGAAGTTTGGGCCTGAAGTACAGTGGCTGGTCCTCTGAAAGCTCAGAGCTTTCTAACTTATCGTCATCCAGGATGTACATGCCTGAAAAGGAAGTCATTTTGGCAATTTTACTTTTAGACGTTTTTAAAAGGAACCACTGAATTAAACTGTCAGTGTGTGCACAAGTACAGTGTGTGGTTTGTTTAAAAGTATGAGCCAAAGAAAGCCTAACTTCTCCCCTACCAAGTTTGTATGTGAGTCAGAATTACTGACTATGCTTAGTCATCTAAAGCCAGTCTGAGGGTAGATAATGATTTGTGATTTTCTAAGCCTTACCAAGATGTGTCTAGAGCACTTCTGTGTATAAATGTAGGCCCAACCATTGCATTAAGTAGGAAGGATACCTTTCATAGCTCAACCTGGCATATTAAGACAAGAAGAATGCTAATTTGTTGACGTCTACAAGTCTGGGAATGGCTTTCAAGATATTTCTAACTATTTGAATCACTCCAACATTCAAAATATCATTTATTTAAAAAAAAAAAAAAAATTCACTTCACAGGCAGTCAATCTGGACCAGGTTGTCCAACCAAATTTAGCAAAGAGCGGACTAAAAGTGTCAGCAAGTCTTGTCACAGTCAGTGTCAAATGAAATAATGCATGTGAAAGAAATGACACAACTCTGCCCTTAAAGGGTAAGTTCACCAAAAAATAAAAATTCTGTCATCATTTACTCACACTCATGTTGTTCTAAACCTGTAAGATTTTCGTTCACCTTCAGAACACAAATGATGATCTTTATTATGAAATCTGAGAAATTTCTGTCCCTCGATTGACAGCTACAGTATGCAACTACCACTTTGACACTTCAAAAAGTAAATAAAGAGATCGTAAAAAACTAATTTATATGAATTGAGTGGTTTAGTCCAAATTTTCTGAAGAAATCGTTATGCAACACATTTGACCTTCCGCAAGAGGTTTGTTGTTGTGCATCAAGTAGGTTTGGTTGAGCTTTTGTTTATGTTTACTGATCAGTGTTTATGTGAATAGAAGCCTAAAATTAATCTGTTCATCACAGAAAGTGATCATGTTCCTAAACTGCTCGATTCATATGGAATAGTTTTACGATCTCTTTATGAACTTTTTGAAGCATCAGAGTGGTAGTGTTCATTTGTGTTCTGAAAGTACACAGAAGTCTTACAGACACCTCATGTCCAGTCACCCAGCTGGGTTAGCTGTGCAATAGCTTCATTTTATTGCATAACCACAAGTGGGCAACCATTGAATGTTTCAATGCCAGTGACTTATTTTGTAATTTCATTTGAGATAACAGGACCCACACACCCACTAAGAAATGCATAATTTCTACTCCAGTGTAAGACTTTGTAAAAAAAAAAAAAGAAAAAAAAGAAAAAAAAGAAACATTGGCTATTTTATAAATTTTAATTTTTATGTTCGCTGATCAGTGTTTGTGAAAAAAACTGCAAAAATTTTGCAGAGAAAACTCAAAATATCTCACTTCCTGTTGGGTTTACGGATTTTGCACCCTGGACTTTTTTGTAGGTATTGGGCTGCTACATGTGTCTACCGAATTTCATACTTATACGTGAAATGTAGCGCGAAGGGCGCTTAATTGAAATTTTGTAGGTGGCGCTATCGAGCCATTTTACCACACCTAATTCTGAAACCCATATCAGACGTAAATTTTCACCACTTCTGACGCGTGTGCAAAGTTTCATGAGTTTTCGAGCATGTTTAGGCCCTCAAAAATGTGATTCATTTCGGAGAAGAATTATTGACCTAGCAATTACAGTAGGGTCCTCACACCATCGGTGCTCGGGCCCTAAAAATGAAATCATGTTTAAAGAACAACAACATAATGTGGGTGGATTCTAAGCTAATACTAATGTTCAATATGAGATAAACATGTTTGAAATAAGCAGATATGGAGCCCATCTAAAAGGTGGTAAGAAAGACCTCCACCCTAAACCACAGTGTTGCACTAAGGACTATTAGTCATGGATGAGTGGATGGGAGCAGCACTCACTAGGTTGAATGGAGTCACTGTCGCTGTTATTTCTAGAGCTGGTGGACTCAGAGTTCAGGCTAAGGGTGCTGGGCGCTGAGGACAGGTGGATGAGGGGTTGCTGCTGTTGTTGCTGCTTCTGTATGTTCTGGTGCTGCTCCACCTCATCTGGCACCACAGGCCAAAGTTCTCTGCGATTGTGCCTGACTGCATCCCAACCGTGCAGTTTGAGCAGCTCACAGCCCTGCTTAGTTTTAGACATGAGTCCCAGAACATAAAGACACGTCCTGAGAGAAAAAAGGCAAAGATTATGAGAGTAAGGCAAAAAAGAAACAAAAATACTAAGCAAAGATTAGACAGTTTATAAAAGAATGCAAGATTGCTAAATAGTAGGGAAGGAAAAACTGACACAATTCAATGAGTCAAGTAAACCCAGAAAAGGATGTCATTTTGAAACTATAGAAGTGTCTGGAAGGGTTCACTGTTAACTTTCAGTCGCAGCATGTCTAGTGACCCAGCTGGGTTAGTTGTGCAGTAGCTTCCTTTTATTGCATAATCACAAATGGGTAATAGTGGAATGTTGCAAGTCCAGTGTCTTATTTTGTAATTTCATTTGTAATAACTGGAACTACACATCTATTGAGAAATGCATAATTTCTACCAGGGCTGGGCGATATGTAAAAAATATTTTATCGATAATCGGCTTAAAAAAAATATTGCGATATCCGATAATATCGTCTACCCGAGCCCCACCCCGTCCGCCCCGCCCCCGTCGGAGACAACATTACCAACACACGCTGTAAACACACATCAGTTTGGCTGCACTTTATCTGAAAATAGCCTGCAAATCAGTAGGCATAAACTTAATTTAATTAAAGGTTTTTTTTTTTTTTTTCTTAGTTTGTGCTTTAGTATAGTATAAAACATTAGCTTTGTTGTTATGTTAGTGTTGTTAATCATTTCCACACTGCTCTTATCAAGTGTTTGAAATTAATTTCGTTTCGTGAAGAGAACTGTTGAATTGATCAGAGTTTAACAGAGTTCATTGTGAAGGTGGACATTCCGGTGGTGATTGTAAGAATGATGCATGTTGATGTCAAATGTGTCTTGCCTATGTTTTCTTAAGGTTCGATGTTTCTCTTTCATTTTTAAAAGAGAAACGTCGGACACATTTCATTATGCTACGTTTAATTTATTTAATTTTAATGCGTAGCGCTGTTTTTTAAACTTGTAGTTAAGCTATAATGTATTTGTCTAAAAGCGATTAAAAACGATTTGATTCGTTCTGCATGACCAAAATGGAAAGGTTATTTTATCTCATGTTTTAGAGCTCTGATGCGTCCTTACAGGCCTCTTATAACGAAATAAAAAAAAATCATTATTTATTTGGAAAAATAAGTAATTACAAATGTTGTTTGTGAATTTTTTTTTTTCATTTATTTTGATAATGAACAGGCTGCGATGTCAAGCACTGCTATTAACATGAGTGCGCTCGAGGCGCCGGCGTGATCACTTGAACTGCTTCCTTACAGCAGTGAAAGCAACTTAAAATACTCATTTTGGTCATACATAAACTGTAAAGAGTTTAATTATAGGCTATCTGTGTACACTCACAATAAAAACAAAACATTTTGTTTTTGTAAAAAAGAAAACAGGTAGGCCTACCGCTTTCTTCCATCCTAGTTTCCTTTTTGAATGTGTTTGTGTGGAGAGCGTCGCAAAAAAAATAAATCAATTAAAACAGCATATGGCTTCAGTTTTTTTCTTTCGTTTTGTTAATCAGTTAATTGTTTAAGTGATATATTTTGTGTATTTATTCCTTTTATTTAGGCTATGAGTTTATTTTGCGCTGCAGGTGCTTGATGTGAATCCTCCTTTTCTGTTGTTTGCGCATGTAAAACGAAACCACAAAACAAATTTTGTTATTTTTAATGAGTCATAGACATTTAGGCTATCCATTCTATTCTATTCTAATTTAATTTAGCCTTTTAATTCTAATTTAACAAACTAGCTACTATAGGCTACAAAATATTTCATTTATGCTATTGCATGTGAATAAATATGTGAATGGTAACTACGGAACTATGTTAAATAAATGTATTTTTTTTTTCTCGATATTGGCGATTACGTCTATAACTGACTTTTATTATCGACATCGCGATACTTGCAAGACATCGTCGATATACGATAATATCGTCATATCGCCCAGCCCTAATTTCTACTCCAGTATAACACTTTGTAAAAAAGAAAAAAGAAACATTGGCTATTTTATATATTTTAAACTTGGAGCTAAACTGAATGCCATTTGTTTTGAGCTGTTTTGAGCTTTATGGAAGCCACTGTGTAATTTCAAATCACATGCACTACTAGGGGTGTAACAATATTCAAAACGAACCAAAAAAATGCAATACACCACCCACGGTATGTACCGAGGTACTCTCATGGCGTACCGAACGCCCCCCACCTGCCCCTGCCCAGTCCTGGCCCACTGTTGAGGTTGACCTCACTTTACCTTATGTCACAACAAATTTTTCCTCCTTGACATTTGATTAAATAGTAATTAGGGGTGTAACAGCACACATATTCGTCCCTTGAATTTTCAGTATGTGTCTTACAATTGGTACGCATGTGCACAAGGCGAAAGTAGCAAAAAGCTCCGCGTTTTGTTTCTTTCGGTAAGAAACATCTCTCAAATTCTCTCCATTTTGTCACAAAATTCAAATGAAAATGCCATTTTGACGCTCTTTAATGTGGTGTGACGGAACACTGTATAGGCGCCTCAGTTCAAGTGGCAGCGCGGAGTGCGAGTGAACGCAATCATCTCTTCCTCTTCACTACTAGTTACAGAATAAACATCAATGAACATGTGAAGGTATGTTGAAAGATACAGTACAACTTACTGAAATGTATCATATCTCATGATCGCTCCATCAGTTTCAACGGCAGAAAGACATCAATAAAACAGCTTGTAAACAATATGTCAGGTACCGTTACACCCCTATGCACCACCCACCTGAATCCTAATTTGTGCGTCTGACTTGAATGCCATTCATAATTTTGCCATTATTGGCCATATGCAGCCAGACAGATACTATAATCAAAAATACATACCCCCTAATAGACAGAACCTCACAGTCATGCGCAAGAGTGACGATATCCGGAATCACATTCTCTTCCTGTAAGAGGTTCAGTCCCCAGTTAGACGTGCCAATGTTTCCCTTGAAAGAAACAGAAAGAGTTTACACTTTAAATAAAATTACTAATGCAACTAACAATTATTACCACAAAGACAGTAATGAAAACAAGCTTAAACATGTTGTATTCTCACAAGAGAAATACCAAAACCTCACACGTCTCAAACACACACACCCACACATTGGGTTTCCATGTTTTATGGGGACTTTCCATAGAATTACTTTTGATATATTGATTATGATGATATATATGATTTTTATATATTATATACATTTATTTTTTACATTTGGTCCCCACAAAGTAGAGTTTACCAGGACCACACACAAACAAAGAGCAGCTCACCAGGGCCCAAAGAGCAGCTTTAAGCTGTTTGATGCCCTCCCATTTGTCCAGCACTGGGCAGCGCACTGTGTAGCTCAGATCTGAAACTACATTCTGTCAGAGACAAGAAAGAGGCATTATATAAAGAAATGTGTCAGTCACCATCAGGGCCTGCCATAAATCACTTTAAAAAAAAACAAAAAAACACACACACCTGAGCTTCCAGCAAATGACAGCCTGTCTTATCATGTACAAGTTGCCCATACAAATGCACAGGAAGAAAAACATTTGGTCTTTGTAACCTGTAAGAAAATATTTTAGAGGCTGAATAAGTTATGGGTGACTTCTTTCAAATCATGATACAATCTAATAAAAATTAAAAAAGGATAAAGTTCCCGGGAAAACCTTTGGTTGCTTCGTCGCACATAGTTATCCCCATCCACTGGTTTACGGTAAGTAGTGAGCGCTTCGTTTAGCTGTTCCTCTATGAGATCCACATACTTGAGGTTGTATTCCTATAGGGGAACAAAGGTAATTGGATATTGGACCAGGTACAGTAAACTTGAGTTTGAATACTTTGTTCTAATTCAAGAACACTACAAATCTATGGACAAATAATAAACAACACATGTAGAATTTACTTTTTTGGTGTATCTAAAACAACCCAACACACTTTTAATAGTGCAGATGGTACAGTACCTTCTGCCACTTTTCCAGCTGTTTAGTGACATATCCCCTCTCATTTAGATAGGAGAACCCCTTTGGAATGGACAAGAACCTGGAAATGGATGCCACATCATCAGATGAAAAGAAGCAATTGGTTTCTTATGCTTTTATGTAAGCCAATTAAACATTCATATTTATACATAACATGTGTCTCAAAAGATAAAAGTGGAACAAAATATAAAATGCATTGACCATTGCTGTTTTCAGGAATTTCTTTAAAATTTCTTTGAGTGTTTGGTCAAAGATGCTTTGTTAGAGATATTTGAGACATATTTTGAGAGATTGTGTGTTAACTTGAATTTGTGATCTCAAAATGGCTGCCACTTTAGCTTTAAATTGATCAAAAGCAACAGTCTTGGCATTTGTTACAAAAAAAAAAAAATCTACTTCAAATAAATATTTCTTGAATACCAAATCAGCATATTATAATGATTTCTGAAGGATCATGTTTTTTTTTCTAGAACACAAAGACTCCTGTCTTCATCTGAGTGTCCATCATTTTAAGTACTTTTCTGAAAAATGTTACTAATTTAGGTGTACATCTTTTATGTGGAACAAATATGTAGTGCATATTTAACGTCAGATCTCTGGATTATATGGAGTAGTTACAGGGAATATCATGAGCTTTACCGTAGCAGCAACAGGACACCCTTGTCTCCCAGGTGAGTTAGTGCTGGCTTCATCTGAATCAGAGCATGTAGGTTTGCCTAAGACGACATGATCATAAGAAAACAGCGGACATATAAGCATGTATTCGCAAGCCATGTTATAACTGTCAATCAATGATATTCTGGCACAGAATTTGAGTTATATCAAAATTTTATGACAGATTTCTGGAGCAAAGCTACACTGGTACAAATTAGTCAAATCAAGTGTCTCCAACATCAGCACACATTTTATCATCTTACCTAGATCGGCCTCAGCTAAACACAACTTTCTGCCAAGTTAAACTCCTCGATGTCAATGTAACATCCTCCCTTATGCCCTTATGTGTTAATTGACTTCACCTTGTCCTCACAGGCCTCATCCAGTATGTCCAAAGCCTCCACTGAGACAGCCTTGTTGCGGTCATGTAGCTGAGTCACCAGCAGTTCAATACCCCAGTTGCTGAAGAACTCTACGTTAGCTCGGAGTAACACCCGCAGATGCTTGGTGGCATACAGCCTGCAGTTCTGTGGCAAAACATTCAAGAATTATACTACTGATCCATGGGGTATGTTTTTCCTGAAAGCTTTGCTAAGGGTTGAAATGTATGGCATGAAGACAAACATGCTCAGAAGGTATTAGGTCTGTTTCTTACGTCAGTGGCAGCAGTGAGGATCTTTGAGAGGATGACTCGTGCTAAACCATCCCGGCCATAGTCCAGTGTGGAAATGATCAGCTTCAGAAGATGGTCCTGGTTCTTCAAGGAGCACAAGTTCAGCAGGCTGTCAAAACAACGAAGAAAGAAGAACGTTATTTCAAAATATACTGTGTATCCCTTGTTTACTGTTAATCATTTCTGCAAAGTCCTAGACTAACCATTGGAAGACACTGCACTTCTCAAGCATCTTAACACCCTGCGGGTGGGCTGAGAGGGTACCGAGGAAGAGGAAGTAGTGCTGGCTGACAGTGGTGAGGAGGCCGTTGCTCTGCAGACTACGGTCTGGTTTCAGCCCAGAGGATGAGGACAGCCACTGCACAATGTCCTTCACCAGATCTTCAAGATACAACTGGCCATCCTGGGAAGACACCGATGTGGAAATTGAACGTTAAGTTAAAGGAACAGCTCAAAAAGATAAAAGAATAGCTCAAAATTCTGTCATCTATCACTAGGGGTGTAACAGTTCGAAAAATCGAATTGTACCGTTCTTCACCCACGGTTCAGCATGCACTTGCACAGAAGTTCATCTTAAATCTGACGACGCATCTATGTGGTTTGTTGAAAAAACAATGTGTAAAAGAGAGTTCGGCTAATGTATGTTTCTGTCGATTAACACTCATTCTGGTTTTACAATATAAAAATCATATTATTGCATTACAACAGTGATATTCTGGCATTACAACAGCGATGATCAAAAAAACATGGACAAAACAGTCACTCTTTGTAAACTTTGTTCAATAGGAGTGCCGTATGCTCTAATATGACCAGTCATTTACACCGTTTATCACCGGGTTGTTGATTGCGCAAAAGCGCAGGTGAGACCTGAACAGCACACGTTGCTATTGAGGATGTGACCGTGAGAAAATTTTCCCACCAGTTAATCGACATGTGACAACACCGGTAATACTGGTGTCACCGAGGGGTGGGGTCTTCACCTCTTTTTTTTCTTTTCTTTTTTTTTTTTTTAAATCGCTTATGAATGCGGCCGTGTGCATTTTACTTTCACTTTCAAATTAGCGGCAATTGCTTTAATGGTGGGTTATTATTCTTACTGAAAAACACAACAACAAAACAGTACATCGACAAACTCACTTATATTAAACATAGAACATTTATTAACAAAACGAGTAAGAATACACCATGCTAGGCCTAATATAAAATAACAAATAGGCTAATTTACACAACGTTTATATAAAAAATGAAAATCAAACCTTGGAAACTGTGGAACCAAATAAATAAGGAACAGAATGTTTTAGTTCTTTAGTCAAGAGCAGTGAGTAATTCTCTCTCCTACCTTTGTTCTTTGATTAACATTAATGACACTTTAAGATCTGCTGCTGCTGCAAACGACGCAGATCTGACATGTGTCTCACAAAACTTTACGCTAATTTAAGACTTAATTTAACTCATTTAAGACTGCTCTTATGAGGACACTCGACAAAAAAAGTCATTTTGGCATAATTTGTGTGTGTTATGGTTGGTTCAAACACGGAAGAGAACTCAATACTGGCGTGTGTTGTGTGTGTGTCAAATAGACAGGATATTTACAAACAGAGCATTCTCTTTTGTCTTGTCACGCTTGAATGGTTTAAAAGCATTTGCATGAATAAGAGCTTGATCATATAAGCAGATAAAAATATTTTTAACGTGTTAAACTGAAAAAATTTGCCTTGGTGCCACGGTGGGCAAGTGATGAAACCGGTGTTGCGACTGAACACTGGTAACACTGACTACCGTAGCAAGCCTAGTTGCTATCTGTGTTTAAACTAAACTCATTTAAGCCTTGGCAATTTAAACATTCAAGCACAAGCTGTGAGAAGATTTGTATGTGAGCTCATCCAAAGAGCGCACACAAAAAGCCGCGTATCAGACAGTGTGAAAATATTGAGGTCTCTGCCAAGTTTTGCTCTTGAACGGATAAATTTACATTTAATTACTTTAGTCAATTTCTGTACCTGAAAACTACTGTTAGATACCTAAATAACCTGAAAAGCACTGTTTATTTTATTTGTATCTTTGCTATATTGTGTTTATTTGCACTGTTGCTTGTAGTTTAATTATTTGTTTCTATTTTCTTTATTTTTCTATTTTTTTCCTGAACATAGCATACTGAACCGTAACGAAATCGTGACCCTAAAACCGCGATAAAAACCAAACCGTAATTTGAACTGTTACAGCCCTATCAATCATCATGTCATTCTTTCTTCTGTGAAACACAAAAGGAGAAATTGGAAGGAAGAAAGTTATATGGGTTGGTAAGAACATGATAGTGAGTGAATAATGGGTGATAAATAAATAATAGGCTCAATTCTTGATAACTTTTTTTTTCTCACCTCATCTGACTCCAGCAGGAATTCAATGAACTGACAGCCCACCACCGTTAATTGTCTGGCCTTGTTGTGGTCCAGCTCCAGGCTAGCATACAGCTTGCTGCTAGGCTTGTAGAAGAACAGCAGCCTTCGCACAAACCTGGGTAAGAAAGTGCAGGATTTACAGCAATGAATGGTGGACAACAAAAATATTAAGAAGATTTCTAAGAATAGTAAACCAAACTCTGCTTACTTGTGCATCTGTTCATCTTTGTTGTTTCGAAGGTTGACATTTGGCCACTGCAGCATGATTAGAAACAAATTAGAAGAGATTCCACACTGCACAACTAGATTTTTACATTTCATTAAGAAAATGTGACAAGATGCTTTTTGCCAAGTTGACAAAATATAATACACTACCATTCAAAGTTTTGAGGTCAGTAAGATTTATTTTGTTAAAAGTATTTTTTTTTTTTCATTCAAAAAGGATGCATTAAATGATCAAATATGACCGTAAAAACTTTTACATCGTTACAAAAATATTCTATTTCAAATAAATGATGTACATTCTATTCATTAAAAACATTTTCTTGGGCACAAAATCAGCATATTAGAATGTTTTCTGAAGGACCATGTGACACTGAAGACTGGAGTAATGGTGCTGATAATTAATCACTGACATTACAGGAATAAATTACATTTTAAAATATATTAAAATAGAAAACAGTTATTTTAAATTGTAATAATATTTTACAATATTACTGTTCTACTGTATTTTTCTTCAAATAAATGCAGCCTTGGAGACTTCTTTCAAAAAAAAATTCAAAATCTTATCAACCCCAAACTTTTGAATGATAATGTAAACATTTAAAATTGCAAATTGTGGTTCATGGCTGTGACATAATCAAAGCCTATTGTTTTTTGTTGTTGTTGTTTTTTTGTTTTTTTTTAAATTGGAGGATGAGAACTTTGATATGCCCCACCCATTCCATCAATGGCTCTAGTCAATTCAAAAACAACAATTTAATCCAAAATTTCATACCTTGAGTATGGTACTGATCAGGACCCAGTTCCAGTCCAAATTCTGTTTATGATTGAGAATCTGACTGTCTCTGAGGTTCATCATCAGGGCCTCCTCAGTGTCCTAAAGAACACAGCAAATATGCAGATCACATCCAAGCTGAAATATCTAGAAAAATGCTTTCTTTCAGTCACCAACACGTACCTTTATGATAAAAATGTCCCTTTGAGGCCTGAGGTGCTGGTCCCGACAGTAATGAGCAGCCAGCGATTTGCGAATAATGTGGTCCAAGTAAAGACTATTAGGTTTGGGGCCTCGTTTCTTCTTCTCATGAAATCGCTTCAAGTAATTGACCGCAGCACTGGCCCGTCTAATGAACAATCAAACACAACTCCATCAAATCACAGAAATAATTATCACGTAACTTTGACACTGTGCTATTTGTGCTGTCGGCTAAGTAGGACAAGACAGCCAACTCACAGTCTTTTCTCCTGAGGAATGTCAAAAGAAGCAGCCATGTTCATAAGTGTGGGCAGGCAGTGCAGGTGGTGACTATGGGAGTGAGGGAGAATGGTGTTTGCCTGAAAATAAAATGAAGACAACTCAAGGTCATTTTGAGGTACCGTACAAGGTTAAGCTGTATTTGCTGTTGCATTAATTCATTTCAGTATAATACCATATGCAGGAGTTCTCCTAAGAGGATGGTTGCACGCACTGAAATGCTATCATCACTGCTAGTGATCACTTCAACCAGGCCCTGAAAACAAACAACATTATGGATTCAGAAGTCTTGCTAAATAGTGCCACATGGACTACTGTCAAGGTTTTTGTTTCGTCTATTTTGGAGCTTGACTGTCTCTGGTCACTATATGCTTTCATTGCGTGGTAAAGAGCAGCATGAACATTGTTCAAAAAACTCCTTTTGGGTTACATGTCAGAAATTAAGTCATATGGGTTTGAAACGACATTAGGGTGAATAGATAATGACTGCTTAAATGAACTACTGCTTCAAAAGCCTCTTTTCTTCAAGAATGTTCACAAAGATGATGCCATTTTAAATGGTATATTACCTCTAAAAGTCCACAGTGGATGAACGCAGAAAGTAGCAAGGCAAGATAGTTATCCATCAAATCAGGTCTGGATGGACACAAAGAACACATGTCAAGACTTTGAAGCTGATCTGCTGAGGCTTCATTAGTTAGCTCAGGTTCAGGGTTAGTTAAGCCCAGCAACTGCTCTTACCTGGAGCGTGCCCTATGCGGAAGTATTATCTTTGCTTCTGATGCTACAAAGCCATCTGACAGTCTCCAGCTGTCTTGAAACCTACCGGGGTCTGGAAAGGGGACACAGGAGATTGTTTCTGTCAATGTGAGTTGACTTCAGATGTGATTGATGTCTAGAAATGAATATGTTAATCAGTGCAAGCAGACAACGGTAGCACTCACCCACACTGAGAAGAGCTTCTATAAAATCTTGTGTCACCACGGGAACAGGGAGTCTGAATATATCATACATCACTTCCAACAGACCTCGCTGAGAAGAGAGGAATAGAGTGATAAAGTAGCTCATAATGAGTTTTATGCACTGACTCACTAATCACTGTGGTAAATGTGTACATCTCATTGTCCTATGTGACTAATCACATAGGGATCTGACTCACTGTAAATTTCTACCAACAGTGGTCTTTACTTGCACTTACACAAATGAAAAAATAAATAAAAAAATTTTGTATTTCTGAAACTTTTCACAGAACATACAGGAAATGCAAAGACATATCTCAATACAAACCTGTTCAATTCAATAAAAAAATAACTTTATTTTTTTATGCAAATTTGATTTTGCTATTAAACATATAAACTGTAAACATTAATTAATTGCAGAACTAATAATATTTTAAAAACAAAACAAATTATGCAGCATACTTAGTGTTGCAGCTTTTGAAATAAAATGAACTGGTTTGTTTTGCATGCTATGTGTACTCCAAGCTTTATAATTATATCCTTTGTCATACCCTCACTTCCATATTTGGTATACACAGCAGACCAATGAGAGACTGGATTCCAGAGTTGCCTGACTTGCAGAGATTAATGATGCCTGGAGGTACAGTGGGACAAAACAACAGGTTCGGTCTAAGCTACAATAAACAAACTCCTACTGCAAAGAGGTGCACTCATGAGGAAATTCCAGTTAAAAGATGCATGATGTATTACAATACTCATGTACGCATGTAAGCCAGCTTCTTCGGTAATCTTTTTAGATGCGTCATCTTAAGATATGCATTGTTACACAAACAACCTTAATAAAGTATTGATCAAAAAATAACTGGGCCCATGAGAATTCCAGAGAAAGCCTCACAGTTTTCCCCCTTGAATGTTCATTTTTTTTAATAGTTTTAAATTAAACTAATGGCAGCATAGACGATGTGAAAAACGTAGCCCTGGCAATAACTATGTCTGTCTGACATATTCTATGAAAGATATTGAGATATGTTTACCTGACCAAGAGCGAAGCGAAGCAACAATTGACATCTTACTGGCCAGAAATCGAGCCTCCCTGTCTTCTCTGTAGAGAGAAATACCACACATCTATACATGCAGCCAATGAAAGTTGCATGCTTGTTTCTATAATGGGAAATTGAAACTATGAAAACCTTAAAACAGCACACTCACTTTAGTTGACCCTCTGCTGTGTCTGGATTGTGTCTGTAGTGAAAGTCTGTGTAAGGTGCCAGGATTTGCTGAAAAAAAAGTTTGTAAAGCTTTACTGGACACCTTTTAAGTGGTTTTCACAAAGTTTACAAAAAACATAAATGTCATATAATCATATAAACTGTAAAGATAAATTAAAGATAAAGAACAGAACTAAAGGAATAAGCAGTCTTAAATGAGTTAAATAACATCTTAAATGAACAAAGAGTTGTGAGAAAATAAGATGCGCGTCAGATCCACGTCAAGTTCAGCAGTGGCAGCTTTTAAAGTGACAGCAGCCTAATAAACCAGCTGCTGTGATGTCTGTCATTAATGTTAATCAAAGAGCAAAGGTAACAGAGAAAATTGTAGCTTTAATAAGAATTAATCTATATTTAATTTATCATTTATGCATTGAAGACTGTAAAGTCTTTGACAACTTTATTCAATTTCTGTATATTTCTTACCTGTTAGACAGGTAGGAAGGTAAATATGACATTTATTATAATGGGTTTATGTGAAGATTGTTTTAAGTTCAATTAAATTAAAAGTAAATCAAAATTAGTTTTTTTAATCGATTGCCAGCACTAACAATAATAATATGATTATTGTTTAATTAATAGAAATAAATGAATAATAATTAAAACAACTATATAAAAACTAAAATAACATTTCTGATGGGTTCATTGTTGAAGACAGTTCCATACCTCTAGCTCCACGTCAGAGCGAACGTATTGCCGTGTATGTGGGTGATTGAGCAGGTGCAGGATGGTTGTGATCAGAGCCTCATTGATTCGACTGAGCTGACAGTCGATTACATTCTTTAGGATGGTGCTGAGACCACCCCTCTTGGCCACAATCTCAGGGTTCTCCAGTGCTGTACGCACAAACATGGACATGCATGAGGTCAATATCTGCGTTCACAGACTGGTACGTTACAGAGCGCGCTCTCTAATCAGTGTGCGAACCCACCAAGTTCACAGATAATGGCGATGCAGGCACGAACCATACGGTCCCGCTCCTGCGGTCCATCGTTACCCACGGCAATGAGGGAGTTTGCGACTGAGCTTGGGAAGAGCAGGGCGTTCACAGTGATCATCTGGAAAATCATTGTAAAACACTTATACCGATACTTCCATCCATGACAAAAACAACACACTGGACATTCTTAAACAAATGGGCCAGTGTACATGGTGAGAACGTCAGTTAGATGTTTGAGTGGAACATAATGCAAATATTCTGATTCAGAAGGTTTTGATTCAAATAGGTTCAATTCAGAAGATTCAGATGAAGATTGCAAATCAAATATCAATTCAGTATAAAAAAAGAAAAGAAATGGGGGCAGCTTTCCTTTTTTCATTATGGAATGAACGCAACTAAACATCAGATCTCACCTTTCTCACCAATCTGAGAGCTTGAGTGCGTTCCACCTCATTACTCTGCTGGATGTCAATGCACCTGCAGGTCAAAAGGTTATACTAGTCAACATTATGCAAACCAAATGCACCTCAAAATCCTTTTCCTACTCAAGATCTGACTTGCTGGATGTTCAGACAGAAGAGAGAGAGAGAGACAAACCAAAAGGAGGAAACAGCACATCCTTAAAGTAACAACGCTTCAAAATGACCTTAACCGGATTTGACTAGCTCTTCACATGAAGACTACTCCTCTCTCTCACACACACAGAATGAGATGCTAACAAGAAATGATCCACAGCTCACCATACATTAGCATCAAGTCTTGTTTTTGATGGAAACAGCCCTTATCCCACAATCCCTAACTCAGACTTGAACTAAACTGCTCAAATGACTGGCCTGCACACAGTGCTATGAAAACATGTTATACAGACCTGGCAATCAAGTAATCCACCTGGAGACGCAGTACTTTCTGAAGGATATTACTGTCTCTGATGAGGTAGCGGAGAGAACGCAAGCCAGCTGCCCGCACCTCCTTAGCCTCATTGAGCAGAGCCAACCTGAGGCTGTCAAAGAAACAGAAAAGACAATGTTGAGACTGCATTTAAATCTTGAGTAATGTCACATATTTCAGAGTAAAACATAACATTTATTGAGAAATAATGTTTTATATATTTATTTTGCTCAGGTAGACTTGGTGATTCACAGGTGAATCTAGCATCCCCTAATTAAACATGCACAGGAACATTTATTAAGAAAATTAATAGGCTTGATTTTACACACTATGATTTTTTTAATGTTTTTTTTTTTATGTTTTTTTTTTTTTTTAAATCTCATCAAGCCTGCATTTATTTAAGTTTAAACAGTAATAATCTGAAATATGACTACATTCAGGGCTTGACATTAACACTCGCCAACCCGCCAAATGCGGGTGGATTTCAGTAGTGGCGTGTAAAGGATGGAATTTTATATATAGTATATACATTTTTCAATTGTAGTCTTTTAAAAAGGCACCTGAATTCAGAAATAATAAACTAAATGCAATGTAGTGTTTTAAAAATATAGATTTTGATACATATCGATACTGGAATATCTGAAATGGATTTCAATACTCATTTTCCGCAGAATATACTGCGTTTTCTCACTCTCTCATCTCTCCGACAGTGAGTTGACACACACAAACCCCCCCCCTTACTCACTTGTTTCATTTTCACAGGATGAATACTGTTGGTGTTACAGTATGACTTTTAATTTTACTCATTCCTGCAGATTTTGTACTCACACCCAAAGTGCGTGCATATAAAGCTGCCTCTCAGTACAATATTCAGTTTTTTATCGCTGCTTATTGCGCTTAAACAGTCAAATGCCGGTCTTGGCAAGTATCCATGTAAACACATTCAGTTATGTTTTAAGAGAATGTAAAGAGCTGAGAAAGAAAACGCATGTGTAACAGTATAATGGATCCGTGCATCAGGTCTTAAAGTGACAGAAGCCTAATATACCTGCTGCTAAATTATGAATATGGATGCATAAATTAAAAAAAAAGAACAGCATTTATTTCAAATAGAAATCTTTTGTAACATTATAAATATCTTTGTTGTCAATTTTGATCAATGTATTGCATCTTTGCTGAATTAAAAAGTATTAATTTCTTTAAATGAAGAAATTAATACTTCTAAACAATATTTTTTATAATTTAAATGAAATACTTAATATGAATAATACTTAATACTTAAATGAAACTTAAAAAAAAAAAAAAAAAAAAAAACACTCAGATCAGATAAATACAACACCTTTGATCCCAACTTTAATGTAATGTTTGGTTTTTTTTTGCTCTATGACTCACCATATGATAATTTCTTCATAGGTAAAACCGAACTTTTCCTCGGAGTGCCCGACATTGCAGAGCAGCTGTATTGGAGACATAAACAAGAACTTATTTATTTTGCTTGGAATCAAATAGAGACATTGAGGACTCTAATTGTACTCAAGTATTGCTGCAGGGTATTTCACAAGGAGCAAAAACAAGCTCATGCTGGAGTTGGAGCGCATGTTTTGTTTTTGTTTTTTTCCATCCGCAGGTGATTTATACAACTGATAGCATGGTTGACTTGATAAAACCTGTCAGACTGAATGAGCTCATGATCGCTTGCTGAAATATGACAGTGTTGTCAATGAACTGATAATTCATCAGCTGAATAAGTAAATATGAACAGAGAATTACAGTAAAGGTTATCAAATATGTGGGGGAAAAAAAACACTGTTTGACCTTTTCTGCAGTCAGTGTCACCTGTGACAGGTCAACTGTAAACGAAATAATAGATTCTACACCCATGAGATGACAAAAACCACATAAAGTAATAGTAATAGCAATGCCGAAGAGCCATCTAAAGTGTTACTGTCTCTTCTTAAGCACTTTATTATACTGGCAAGCAAATGTGCAGCTTGAACTGGTTCTGAGGGAGTTGGCAGGCAACAGAATATTGCAACTTCAGGAAGATCAGGAAAAGATCATGTTTGAACTGCTGCCCTTACCGCGTATATGTTCAAAGGCAAAACTGATCCAGACACAGCATTTCAGCAGTATAAGGCTTTGAGAGCATCTAAAATTTGGTTAATTGCTCAGGTCTGCTCAGATCCTTTTATTTTAGGCCAGATCCCGTAAGTGTGGGGCAGAAAAGCCCCCAGGCCTTGACTGACGGAAGCCATAAAGTACTCTGTTTACTCCATTTCACCAAACACCGGTAAGCATTCACATGCAGGACTCCTGTGTTGTAATATTTAACAGATGTACCAGAATGGACTGGCTGCTATGCATCAGCGATAGATCAAATAGTTTTTCAAAAAACGACTAGTTAAATAGAGGTTAATTACATTATCTACATTTTATACAATATATATATATATATATATATATATATATATATATAAATTGTGTTGATCACAGAACTTATTTTTTGCAATAATCCAAAAGCCTATGGGAAAATCCTATAGGGTTTTTGTTAAGGGAACGAGCATGATGCTAACTGCCGACTGGCCTATAACAACTAAAGCACTCTGTAAAAAAAATTATAATTTTGATTTCATGGTGACTTTAACAACATTTATCCCAGCATTTCCTGTTCCACTGAAACTACTGATCCACTTTTGAGATGACAAACCTTGATAAAGTTGTTCAGGTGGCCAAGTTTGCGCATGTTCGAGACTCCCTGTTGTTTGGCCACATTCTGGAGGATCTCTCGCATGTTCTCAGAAGGGTCTGGAAGAAAAGATGACAAGAGCTGTGAGGTCATCAGGGAGACAGGGATGGGAACACAGAGAACATTACGCTCCGCCTGGAACAGCGAGATAAAAGTAATCCGCACCATTTCTATTATTGGTGTGCTACAACCGCAGCAAGCAGAGAATAGCTTTCTGGGATGGAATCAAATGCTGTATGGTAACATTAGAAACTAAAGCACACAAAAACAAATAAGATTCAAACAATCACCAGACAAGCACGTTACAATGGGTCCTGGTGTGTCTGCTAAACACAGTGGGACTTCCTGTCATCTCACAAATGAACAGCTTCTTACAAATAACACCCTCTGCTCAGTTTAGTAAGGATGTCTTGTGGCATGCATCAAGTGTCCGCTAAACTGCACCAAACCAGATTTTTAAAAAGCAACTTATTTAAAAAGAAGACTGACCAGTGACCACCATTCATAGCAATTCAAATATTTCACTCTCACTCTTAAAATTTCTTTTCAGCCAAAATCAAAAAAAAAAAAAATGTGGTTGATTTTTCTTACATTAGTTTAGTAGTATAATAAATTGAAGAGTATTCTTTTCTATTGTGTAAAACCATCTAAAAGACACTAATAACACAGCACTCTTTAGGACTTATTACCCCAGCAGTCACACAGGAGGATACATGTTCAGTCATCTGTACCAAAACAAAACAATATCACCAATCACAGAGAGACTCCCTGACTGTTGCCAAAAACAGTGAAGATCAGGTCTTGTCTAAATACAGGTACGCCGCCATTCAAAAGTTTGGGGTCAGTAAGATTTTTTAAAAGAAATTAACCTTTTAATTCAGCAAGGATGCTTTAAATTGATCAAAAGTGACAATAAAGACATAAATAAAGATTTCGATTTCAAATAAATTTTAACTCTGTTTTGAACTTTAGACTTTATATTCCTCTAAGAACCCTGAAAAAAATGTTTTCACAAAAATTTTAAGCAGCACTGAAACACTGTTTTCAACACTGTTATTAAAAAGAAATGTTTCTTGAGCACCAAATCAGCATATTGGAAAGATGGCTGCTGAAAATTCAGCTTTTCCATCAATGGAATAAACTACATTTTGTCATATTAAAGACCCCCTGCAGTCAATAATTTTATCCCTTAAAACTCATCTTTGATCACCAAAATTACATATTTAAAAGTTTTTTCCTGTGAATTTTTAAATAGCTTGAATGTAACTCTACACCCTTGCCACATTTAATATACACGGATCTATGAATATGATAATTAGTCCCGCCTCCACTAACTCGAATGAGCTCAGACGAGATCCACTCGGTCAACTTTCTGAGGTAAACGCTGCACATTGGTATCGCTTTTTACAATGTCGGACACATAACGGTAATTAATATGATTTGCGTTTTGCTTGACTATGTTATCAAACAACTAATAATGTGTTGCTAATGTCAGACAGCTGCCTTTTAACAATCAGTATCCTTAGAAACGCTTTGAACAACTCGGTACGTCAGTGGAGAAATAGTTCATCATAACATCCTAATATGCGTCATACACCCGCCATATTGCTAAATCTACCCGATTTTTCATATCAGCAGAAAAATATACCGGGATAACCTTCTTTTGAGACTCCCTTGCGCGGTCAGTTAATGACATGCTAAAGCCTGCCGGCACGTTGACGTGATTGGTTACAAGGTAGTTTGTGACGTCAGAAACACCAGCGATTTCAAACGGCGGGTTTGAGACTGTCTTTGGTTTACTGCAGTTTTAAAAAGAAAATACTCAGCAATGGTGTTAACTTATAAATTTGCACATGGTTTGTCTTAAAGCATGTTAAAAACACCAGATAGACATATGAACAACATTAAAAACTTGATTTTCACCACAGGGGGACTTTAAAATAGAAAAGTTATTTAAAATTTTAATAATATTTCATAATATTAATGTTTTTACTGTATTTTTATCAAACAAATGCAGCCTTGGACAGCATAAGAGACTACTTTCAAAAAACACTAAACACACCAAACATTTCAATGGTAGTGTATGTCAGCAGGAATTGATAATGAAAACCAACAGACAGCGTAGTGTTGCTGGAATACAACAACTGGATTTTTACTGTTAGATTCAGCTCAGAAACTGAGGCAAACTTTTTTGGGGCAAGTTAAAAAATCTAGCCAGTTTAGCACTAACAACTTATCCCCCGGAAGTGGGGCTTCATGCAGAAAAGGCCTTCCACACAGAGGTCATATGGGAAAAACAGCCTTAGGGTTAATCTATCAGCAAAGACAGCACACAATCATGAGCCAGCAACAGACAATTAGCTGCTTTCCCCTACAAAAAACACTAAAATCACAAGCAATACCAAAGTAAGTTTGGTATATTTATTTAGTATTACTTTTTACAATATTATATATATATATATATATATATATATATATATATATACATATATACACACACACACACAATTAATTCCATTACCATAATAATATTTAATTTTGTAAATTAAAATATGAACTCAAACAACTGTGCTTTGTATAGGCATACTGCATAAAACAGATCCATATCAATCTTATTACTAAATAAAAACTCTGATATTGCGTGCATGATAAATAAAAAAACAACAACAATATATGTACACAATGAGCTGTGACATTTCAAACTAAGATTTTGATTTGTCCGTTGAGTTGTACGGTGAGAAACCAGAAGCAGCATGATCTATAAAGTGTCAATCACAGGGTTGTTTGACAGCTCAATTTTGAATTGACAGACTAACAACTTGATAGGTTGATTAATCATCATGCTTTACTACAGCAGAAGATAAAACAATAACAATGCAGATTTATTTCTGAATCAGTTCACCAGAATAAAATAAAAAGGTAACACCTTACAATAAGGTCCTTTTAGTTCAAATTAGTTCATGCATAAACTCAAATCAAAAATAATAATAATGTAGAATTATTTCTGAATTAATACAATAAAAGGTAACAGTTTACAACAAGGTCCTTTTAACAATAGTTATGCATTAACTAACAGCAATACATTTGTTCACTGTTCAGCACATTATCTCAGGTTCATTAAATAATATTGATAGATACAACTTTTATTTTAATAATGCATTAATAAATGTTGAAATTAACATTAACTTAGAGTAATAAATGCTTTAGAAGCATTTCCATTGTTAGTTCATGTTAATGCTAATATAGTTAATAGATGGTAACTACATAAATTGTTCCCCAATAAAATACAGAATTAAATCAGCATAATTATTGCAATAAATGACTTCAGCTTACGCACAAAATAAAAGTGAGTTTTGCATGCTTTCTGCAGCACACCGTGTTTTGCTCTCTACACCCTTTGGACCCTAGAGTCCTGCAATGCTGGACATGAATAAGAGATATAGAACATATCATACAACCTTTACATAATAATAAAAACATTAGAAACCTCTAACACCATCTGTTTTTCCCTATTTTTAAGTATTTTATACAGTATATTTATACTATATATGCTTGTATGTGGTGTTTGTTGTCTTGGTTTAAGGCTGTGCCTCAAAACCTAGCGCAGCAAGCATTTTCTGGGAATCATAGGCGGGTTTGGGACGCACGAGGCTGACATTCCAAACAAGCCTATGATGCCCAGAAATGCTGTCTAGGTGAGGAGTTCACTAGGTTCATCTGACTTACCTCTTGTGAGATCGAGCGGTACATTTTCCTCCCCACTGTCATTTCGACCTGTTTATGTAAGACAAAATGAGACACTGAGAAAAGGACGCTTGGGGCAAGTGTAGCTGAAGAAGACTGCATCATATTATCCTGAAGCATCTGTCAAGCGGCCGAGCAGAGTCAGTTTAATCTCACCTCGCATCCGTATACTTCGGATAGGACGGCCTCGGATGCTGACCGCCATCTTTACCAGACACATTCACAACACCGGAAACCTCGAGGAATATCGCGATAACCGACCTTGAGCAGACTGTTGTGTCCACCCGCCATATTGGAAGGGTCAAAGCCGGTCTGTGAACACTCGAGAGGGAGTTGACTGTGACAGACTCATGTCTGAATATTTATATTTGCAATAGACTTCAGCAGATGATTTTGACAGCAGATGAAACTAACACAATACAACAAAATGAAGGCATCAGCTAACACTACATTAAAAAGTTACCATAGTATAAAAACCTGTAATATTGAGCTAATACATAAAAAACAAAAACCAACACATTCTCACCTGTGAATCCCATTTCTTCGGGAATTTAAATCTCGGCGGTTTCACAACAAGAAGCTACCTACGCATTACAATTTTGTGGCATCATTGAATCTTACCGTAAGTGACGACATGCTGACTGACCGTTCCAAGATGGCGGACGCTCAGACGTGTCTGGAGCGGTCGAATATGGAATCTACGTAAACATATCTACTGTGTTGTCTGCCCCTAACTGTCTGACTGGATCATAAATAAAATGCAAAGTAATCATTTAATTAATTTAACACAGTGGTCTTCACTGTTTTTTCATGAGAGCCACACTGATAGGACAAAGTCAATAGGAGAGACACTTTTACCGCAAGTTACATCCAGTACATGAAAAAATACTATACTAATTTATAGTAAATAGCCTACTATAGTGTTTTTGAACCATACTATAGTAAATTGTAGTACACTGTATATAGTATTTACAACACTTTGTTAATGAATGCTACTGCATACTGTAGTGTTAACTATTGTGAACTGATAAACTGTAATAAATACTGTAGTATACTTTAGTTTTTACTACAGTAATTAAACCGTAGTGTATTGTGGTATAGTATACCCTATAGCTGTAGAAAACTATTGGGTAAAGTAATTTGTTTATATTACTATAGTTGTTATATTACCACAACAACTATAGTATAATTAGCCTACCACAACAAATTAATTCAAGTACTTTACTATAGTATGGTTCAAAAACACTACAGTATTTACTGTAAATTACTATAGTATTTTTTCATGTGTTAGCATATCTGCTTATCAATATGTCATCCCTGAACATATATGCAATGTAATAAATACAAAAGGCGGAAAAAATCGTTCTTCGTTTACCAGTCAAAATGTAACTGAGACAAGATGTTCATTGGTGAGGCGGTTTCTCTGTTTCCTCTTTATAGTGTTCACGGTTGATAATTTTTCGGATTTTCTAGACTATTTTAAGTCCTAAAGTGAGCAATATATATTAAAATGTAGCGCATGGATTCGGCAGGTCTATTCGTGGGCAGCCGGTCTCTCGGAGGATGTGTGGAGCCCTCCCTAGCTCTACAGCGCCCCACAAATTTCCAACGTAAATCTGTGGTGAAAAATGGAACTGCAGCGTGCCTCGTTCATTTTCACGTTAGGTCATTTCACAGTATAATTTTCTGCCATGCGAGCCACAAATTAAAGCTTGGCGAGCCGCAAGAGGCTCGCGAGCCGCGCAATGAGTAGCTAACAATGCAGATTGGCTAAAACAGGTGTGAATCCGATTTGATGTTTTTCTATCTTTTGTTGGAATAAAGTGTGTTTTTCATTAAACTCCAAAAATAATAATAGAGCTATTTGCACACTTTTTTTTTCTCAAAGAGAAATTGTTACTATACCATACGTTGTATCTTATTTGAACTCTTTATTAAATGGAAAAATGATTTATTTGGAAGAAGATTACAGCAGAGCATAGAAACAATGTTGAAGAAATCTAATATTAACTCATATTGTATGTAGCAAATCATTCTTTACAGAAATGGTATAAAAAGGTATAACTATAAACTGTATTTTTTCTAATAGCCTAATTATCATGAAACTAGATTGCATTTATTTTGGCATTGTACTTATTCAGTTATATTGTGGTGTGAAATACAGAAATTAATTATTGTATTTTGTTATAATTTTGTAGTCTTCAAGACCTCTCTCAATCTTTGTATTTTTGCCTTCATTTATTCTAAACAAGATGAAAAATGCTTTTATTTATTTTATTTATATTTTTGACGAAATTTCACATTTACAACTGTAAGGTTGCATATAAGAAAAAATAGCTTCATGGTTTTGCTGACTAAATTAGGCTGTACCTAGATTAGAGACTCAATAAGAAAGCTATAAAGATTTCAAAAGTTTGTGAGCTTTACAACATATTTATTTGATTGGCCTATTTGTATACTGTATCTGATTGTACCCTTATTCTATGTATGTATATATATATATATATATATATATATATATATGCACTTTTTAGGCCTATTTATTTTTGTAGTTGTTTTTCTATTTTTTTTTATTGTTTTGTATTATTATTGAATGCATAATTGTATAATGTTCAGTATTTGCAATTGAAACGTGTGAATACTGCAGTATTTTGTAAAGAAAAAAAAAGAAAAAAAGTTTATCTTTTTCTTTTTTTTTCTTTTTTTTTTCTCTAATGATCATTGGTCACAATATTCACCAAAATTATTGTGACTGTTAAACTGACATTTTCACAGATTTTTCTTTCCTTCTTTGTTCAGTGCTTAAATTTGACCAAGTTATTGTATCAACAATAACTGTAGGCTATGCTATATCAACTAGTCTTTTGGTAGAAGTTACCATGGAAATGTTCACAATCCGTTTGTCACATACTATATGGTTATAATTCTGATCGCAATGCTTGTAGTTTGTGTTTATGGACATTAAATGTGTAATGTCCATAAACAAACTACAAGTACCACGATGAATGTAAACATTACCATCATGTGTAATAGTACCTCATCTCCAGTGGGTGTCGATGTTGTTCTCTCCTGTTTATCTGACTCCAATAATGTGAGGAGAAGAAGAAGAATCGACACGTTTATTGCGGCGAAAACAGGCAAGCTTTTGTAGGTAACGTTACATTTTACGGAATTACAGTTTCTGAATTTTATGATATACACATTTTATTCATGGACATTATTGTTTTGTGTATAACCGCTAGTGTTAATGTTCGTTACCAACTATAAAGATGCTGTTGAGGAAGAAGAGAATGAGTTAGGTCACTTTAATTTAGGTTAAAGTGGGGAATTGCGTAGTTGCATTCAGTGTCTCTTCTACTGTGAGATGTAATGTTGTAAATATTTGTATAGGCAGATATTCATTATTGGCTGGTTTAGTAAAAATTGTCTTTATTTGTCTACAGAATAAGTGAGTGAAGGTAAAATGGGGCGTTCCTCCAAAGACAAACGAGATATATACTACAGGCTGGCGAAGGAGGAGGGATGGAGAGCGAGAAGTGCCTTCAAACTCCTGCAACTGGATGAGGAGTTCAATCTTTTTAAAGGCAATATCTTCATTTTGCTTCAGTCTGCATTATACAGTGGATGAGTCATAGGCTATGTCTCAAAAGCTTGTGAACTGCCTACATAGACAACATCAAAGCAGGCTTTTAGATTCATATGACTGTGGATGTCCTGTCTGCAGGTGTTAGTCGTGCTGTGGACCTGTGTGCCGCACCTGGGAGCTGGAGTCAAGTCCTGAGCCGCAAGCTCCGGTCAGTTACATGAAAATGCACTTGATCTGTAGTGCACCATAAAGTGTAAATAACACATACAGATACTATTCAGTGAAATTTTGTTGATTTAATTGCCACTTTAACTCTTTTCCTTTCGGTTTCAGTGGAAAAGACAAGAGTGAAGAGGTCAAGATAGTGGCAGTTGATCTGCAAGCCATGGCCCCTTTACCAGGTGTCACACAAATTCAAGGAGACATCACCAAGGTGCAGTGGCAGGACAGTTAAGCTTCAATTCAGTGTAAAAACAACAGCATTCTGGTCTTGGTATGGGCAAGACTAAGTTATCCAGGCAGAATGCTGGAGAGATAACATAATGAATCCTTTTCACATTTCTGAAAAAAGGGGTTTTGTGTTAGTAGTGTGCTGAAGCTCGCGGTTATGGCAAGGGATGTGCCATTTCCGAAACGCACTCAAAGTGGTTGACCAATTACTACAAGCCGATCCAGCCAACCAATAAGAGCACATTGTGTTTTTTGGAAGGAGGGTCTTCACAGAGACAGGAACTAAACAGGGGTGTGTTTCCTGAAGCCAGCTATGGTCACAAGTTCCGTTGAATTGTGTTAACAATTCAACGGAACTTGCGACTATAGTTGGCTAATGATACTTTTGGGAAACACACCCCAGAGCATTACTGGCAGACTGGGAAGAGAGGTGCTGTAGCAATGTAAAATATGTGGAAATAAGTTTTGTTTGTTTTTTAATTCTATAATTTAATGGCAAGGTATGTTAAATTTGGGAAAATTGAAAATATAAAACAAAAATTCAGTCTGTGAAATTGGTCCATATTATTTTTACCATTAGCTTTTTTTAAGCAAGTCATTATAGCATTTTATTTTATATAATGTGTAATTATAGCATTACTCTCTACATTTTTTATTTTTTTAATCTGTGAATATTTTGATTGGTTTTAGTAGTGTTTTTCTGAGTCAAGGAAAGTAGATATTCCATCTTACTAATTAAATGATTGTGCCATAGATCTCTACAGCACAGGAGATTATTCAACATTTTGAAGGACAGTCTGCGGACTTGGTTGTGTGTGACGGCGCCCCTGATGGTGAGAAAAAAAACTTTTGTTTTGATGTTCTTTTCTAGCTGGTCTAGACTATTTGCGATTTAGCTTAAATTGAAGGTGTTTTATCGGTTTCTCTTTACAGTTACAGGGCTTCATGATGTAGATGAATACATTCAGGCACAGCTCCTGTTGGCGGTATGTATTGCTATACTTTACCTTTTATTAGGTATCATTATTATGGTTGCATTTTATTATACAGTACGTGTACTTGCATGTACTTACAGTGTACGCACATATTAAAATACTGAGTAATACAAGGTAACTACAAGGGTTAAAGTTAGGTTTAGGTGTAGGTTTAGGGTTAGAACCTAGTTATTCCCCAGTTATTATAATTTCTGTAATAAGTACATAATAAGTAATAAGTATGTACATAGGGAACAGGACTGTAAAATAAAGTGCTACCATTATTATTTTGGTAACACTTTTCAATAAGTACCCATTAGTTAACATTAGTTAATGCATTAACTCACAATAATTAGCAATGAGCAATACATTTTGTTACAGTAATTATTAATCTTTTTTAATAATTTAACTTTGACTTAACTTTTGTACTTTCATTGTTCATGTTAGCTCAGGTGTGTGTGTGTGTATATATATATATATATATATATATATATATATAATAAATGTTGAAATTAAAATTTAATAAAGATTAATACATACTTCAGAAGTATTTTTTATTGTTCATGGTAACTAATGATAACAAATGTATCTTTACTGTAAAGTGTTACGATTATTTTTTATTATTAATTTTATATAGTAAATAGTGTTGTCAGAAGTGTCAGTACTTCGCTCTGTGAAGAGCATTAAATATTTCTATTTATAATTTGTTTTTTGAAGTTTTGAGCATTGTTGAGTGTGTGAACACAAAATTGCTAATATTTTAATGTATTATTTACTTATTAATAGCTTTAATAATAATGGCATTGACTCCTTTAATTTATTTTCAAATAGATAAATAGTTCTAATAGTTTTTGTTTTGCTATGGTAGCCTACCAAAATTGGTACAGAAAACTGTGAAATTTTACTGGTATTGGAACTTACTACTGACATTTTGGTATTGCGAAAACACTAATTGTAAATATATAATTGTAAGTTTGATATTTTTTTTTTTTTTTTTTAAATCTACCATATGTCTGCTAGACTGAATTTGCTGAACCTTATAAGGTTTTTTGTTTTCTTATTGACAGGCTCTCAATATCACCACACATGTTCTCAAACCAGGTGGCAACTTTGTTGCAAAAGTAAGCTGTCCCATTGTCATTCATACTTTTATTTACATTGTCAGTGCAAGATTATGAGATCTATAACATGTTTTATTTCAATCTCACATGAACTTCAATGTCTTGCTTCTGCATAGATCTTCAGGGGAAAAGATGTGACCCTGCTGTACTCCCAGCTCAAGATCTTCTTCAGCTCTGTAACCTGTGCCAAACCACGCAGCAGCCGCAACTCTAGCATAGGTGAGAGTAGAATTTCATGACGAGAGGGAATGTAAAACTGTTTTGGGAATAGTATATCTTTTTAGACATGAACCAGTGTTGTTTTGTGTTTTTGCCTTTCAGAGGCATTTGTGGTGTGTCAGAATTACACTCCACCTGAGGGTTATATACCCAACATGTCCAACCCTTTACTGGATCACTCTTATGGTAACTTGCTTCGATACTCTATAACAATAGTGCTTTCGAAGTATCTTGTGTTCACCTATACATGGCATTTGCAGTGTTGGGGAAAGTTACTTTTAAAGTAATGCATTACAATATTGCTTTACTCCCTAAAAAAGTAACTAATTGCATTACTTAGTTACTTTTTATGGCAAGTAATGCGTTACATTACATTTGCGTTACTTTTTCTCACTTGGGCTGGGCTTGCTTGTTTGTTTTTTAATAACAATGAAAAAGTTCTATTTTTGGCAAATGTAAAGGCCCCTTCACACCAAAAGTGAAATGAATAAGCTTCAGGCTGTTTATCTAAAGTAATTTTTGCTTTATTAGTATGGTTGAAGTGGATCACCGAACGTCAGCAGCAAAGACATTGGTTAAATAAGTGAGATTAAATACATAAAGTATATTTATTTAATGAAATCTATTTAATTATTGCAGGTTTGTGCTAGAGTTGTCAAAAGTACTGACTTCGGTACCAAGTCGGTACTTTTGACAACTCTAGTTTGTGCAATATTCTGAGATTGCATTTCATTGTTTTTATTCATTTTGAGGAATACTGACTAGAACTAGAATAGAACTACAATAACCGTCATGTTTACACAAAATGTCTCTGCACTTACTCATGATTTCTCTCAACATGGGGACAGGAGAGCTGTTAGTCAATACATGGGAAAACAAAGTAACTTGCATTACTTATTTGAAAAAGTAACTTAGATATTTTGTTGTAAATTTAAAAGTAATGCGTTACTTTACTAGTTACTTGAAAAAAGTAATCTGATTACGTAACTCAAGTTACTTATAATGCGTTACCCCCAACACTGGGCATGTATATTGTAAATGTCTATGTATTTGCCCATGTCTTCCTCCTCACCATTTAAATGCACATTTATTCCATCCAGATGTCGACTTTAACCAGATAGAGGGACCAAACCGAATAATAGTTCCTTTCCTTGCTTGTGGAGATCTAAGTGCCTTTGATTCAGACAGAACTTATCCACTTCAGGTGCTGGTCAGCTTCTTTCAAATCACACATACGTGTCCATTACTTAAGAGTAGTCTGCTGACATGCATGATTTGCTTTATTCTCAAACAGCTTGATTCTAGTAAAGAGTATCAGTATTTACCACCTACCCAGCCTCCGATTCGACCTCCCTACCAGCAAGCCTGTCAGCTCCGCAAGAATAACCTGTTAGCCAAAGAGGACTCCCCCTCTGGCCCAATTGACGATGCTCTGTCTACTTTAGATCTCAACACAAGTCCGGACACGAACACGGCCACATCAGGAACCTCCGACTAATGGACATTACCGATATGTACAGCTTCTGTTTAAATCTTTTCATTGTTTTAACATGATTGACCAGCATTTATTTTTAGAGTTTTAACACTCTAAATGTGCAAAACAACTGCTTGTCACTGGGACATCTTTGCATATGACATGCAGACAAAAATATATTGTGCCCACAAATTAAGAATTCGTTCTCTCGTTTTAGTAAATTGTGGCCAAGATTTACTGATTTGTTCCCTTGTTTTAGTTAAATCGTGGCCACGAATTAAGAATTTGTTCCCACAACTTAATTCATTCCCTCGATTTAGTAAATCATGGCCACATTGTTCTAATTTGTTCTTATTCATTTTGATTAAACTAAAACAAAGGGAATGAATTATTACAACGTGGCCACAATTTAGTAAAATGAGGGAATTAAGTATTAAATCGTGCTCGCAATTTAGTAAAATGAGGGAACGAATGATTAAATGTGCACACAATTTACTGCTGACATATTGGTTTATTTTACTACTCTACAAATGAATTACCAATATTTACCTTTTAAGGGGTAGATTAGGGGTACAGTCCCAGTGACAAGCTGTTGGACCCATAAAGGTACATGTACCATTTTTACTTCTTTTTTTTTTTTTTTTTATCATGTAATTTACTTTTTATGTATTTAATTGTTTCTGTGACTTTTATTACACTCAAAATTCAGAAAGATTCTCCCTTGTGAATGTTTCTTTGTATGAGTTGCAGAAACTGCCTGATTGAATTTGAACTTTTTACTATAGTTCTACATGTTAATAAAACACACACAACTAAATCTATCATGACACAGAGTTTGTTTTTATTTGTAGATGCAGTGTTTCAAAGTAAGTTTAAATCCATTCATTCCATTTTTAGGGTTGTTATGGCCCTAAAAGCAGTTTCAGATTATTAAATTGGCCTGTATATGAATAAAGAATTTATACAGATCTTTTTTCTCTTTTGTCTTACATTGACTAAAGCAACCCATCTGCCATCTGTTTCCTTTTTATTCACTTGCTCAATGGTCCATGGCGTAATACTGGACAGTTTCTTATCTGTAGCATTTGTCACTGCCTCCACATATAGCATAAACATTTTTTTTTTAAAATTTTTTTATTTGCATTCTGCTGAGCCCAATAAGGTCTGTTCTAAATTATGCTTTAATATAGTCATAGTTAGTTAAGTAATTTAAATATAAGTGGAATTTCTAGATGGTCATAGATATGCTAGGAGAAATCAGTCATGTAGAGAACCTTCACAGTAAGCTGTATGCAAAACTAGCAATCGTACATCCTGTTCATCTGCTTTTATTTTTAAATGATGGCATTGACGTGTTAAATATTATATGAAGATCTGATAGTCTTAACCGGTGTTGCTATATCAGCTTGAACACATGAAATTATGATCCAGCTGTTAAACGTGTGTATATTTTGTAAGTACATTTACATTTTATGTGTATTATTTGTTTGATTGACATGTGTGTTGCCTCACTCTTAACACTCAGTGCTTATTTTTCAGTGAGTCTTACTGCCAAATTATCAAATGCAGGTATGTGGGTATTCTTGTGTTCATGAATTATAACATTTTTATTTAATAGTTGGTTTCTAAATTGAACTTATGCAGTTTTTATTATGTAAAACTGTTGAAACTACAAATAACAGCATCACACTCTGAAATGTATAGTGAAATTTTGGCACTGAAATATTTTTTAATTAGATTCTCCCAGCATGCCAAAGTCATAATATGGTCACTGCACACTATTAATTTTTACATGTTTGTTTAATATTTATCATTCAACCCCTATATACAGATATCTCTGTTAGTCTTGGAGCGATGACTCTCAGTGGCTCGGCTGAACTGACATGCTGTGAACGGGACCAGAATATATCACAGTGCATTTTCTATGCTGGATCAAGAAACATTGGCCATCGAAATTCCTCTGACCATTGCTGTAAGCTCACCGTCAGTAGAGAAGAACTGTTACAGGGGAAAGCTGGCGAGGAGCTCCGAACAACAATTACCATCTACTGTACAAGCAGACCTGACAACATAAGCCAAAATGTCACCATTACAGTGTGGAGGCCAGGTAAATTGCATTTTAACCATTCAAAACACTTTTAAAAAGACGTTATGGACATAGGGAAGTTTTAAACTGCATTTCCTTTTTGTTTTCATCTTTAGCTGTTTTTCGCTTTGCTTTTCTGGTTATACTGGGGACACTGACTCTCCTCTCTTTGCTGATGGTCATCGTATTCATATGCATTATCTACAAGACCAAAAATCAAGGTAGGAAACCACAAACATCATGTTCTGTTGTTTACTTCTGGTTATCTAAAAATGATTTTTACACCAAATATTGTAGATGTATAAAAAAAAATGTAATAAAAAATTTTGTTTTTTGTTTTTTTATAGCCAGACAGTAGGCCAATCAAAAGACCATTTTTATAGAGTTACTGCCCAGAGTCTTCTGTAAATTGTTCTTTCTTTCTTTCTTTAGAGAATAAACAAAACCAAAGTGCAAATTCTGGTACAGTTGAAGTGCAGGAAGAGAAAACAGAGGTATGTAATTAATTTCATTATTACTTTTGAAATGAGCATCAAAACAACACTGCAGGAAGTCATACAAATTTTACATTCACTTTGAATGATTTTTCAAAATCAGCATTTCTCAGCAGTTATAATTTTTATGGACATAATTTTGCAAAAATACAAATTTGTTATGCTGCATTTCATTTACACTTTTTTTTTTTTTTTTCCACAGGTAGTAGAGGATGAGCTATTGTATGCCACAGTGAATCATTCAGCTGCTGGTGAAAACTTTGCTCCTGCAGTGAAGTATGAATCAGGAACTGACTACGCCACAGTGGTCATACACTGAATAACCTGCAACACTGGATGGAAAAGACTTTTCATGGATTTAAATCACCAAAGATAAAAGAAAAACTGCATGTGCCTTGTTTTGAGCAAGTTTCCCACAACATGATTTTAGATAGGCCTATAAGATGTAAAATAAACTTGCATGAAAGAATATTTTAGGATGAAATTACAAACAATAAAGCCATTACAGCTGCACTTTTTCCAGCAACCATGGAAGTGTATTTTACTCTAAACTCTTCTATAACCATTTTAAACTAGATTGAATCCGCACAAAAATCATACTATAAGTTATAGGATAAGTTAGCATAGCATACCTAAACATATATAGTACATAGCATTTAAATATAGGCTAGTAGGCTACAAATGCATTTCAGGAAAACAATCATATTTCACTTCATTTCACATGTAAATGTTACAAAGAAAAGAAGTGTAGGCACGCATGCACATTCACACAGGAATTTTGTTGCTCTATTAGTTCATTAAAGCCAATGAAACGTGTGTGGAAATGTCCCCATTATGTCTTCATCGATCGATTACTGAAACCGTGCAGTGCTGTCCACTAGATGGCGATATCTAGCGTCGGCGAACCAAAATTGTGCTTCACTGACAATACAAAGTATTAAATGTTTCTGTTGTGGAAAAACGGCAGGCTGTGGAGTGGATACTGTGTAATGTGAGTATTACTATTGAAACTAAAGCATAGGCTAAGTTTGTTGTCCGGTTGGCCTGTTATTCATTTTTAAACGTCAAAATGTGACATGGCTGGAGGGTTTAGCTGTCCTGCAGAGTTTAGCTACAACCCCAATTAAACACACCTGAAACAGCTAATCAAGGTCTAACTAGGCATACTAGAAACTTCCAGACAGGTGTGTTGAGGCAAGTTGGAGCTAAACTCTGCAGGACAGTGGCCCTCCAGGACCGAGTTTGGACACTCCTGGTGTAGAGATCAATTTCTGCCACTTTCTTTGTACATTATCACACCATTATTTATCTTAGAATAGATTTGTATTTTAAATCCTTACATATACACTGTAATAGGTGTCTAATTGTGAATTTTACTTAAGACTGAACATGAGCACCCTAGTTACTATCCTGAAAAGTGCGGTTGTGGACTACAAAATTCACTGCTCTTTTCAAACGTTGAACTAATTCCTGTGCTGAAAGGTGCATGCTGAATTTTTTTAACTACTAAGTTTTACACACAAAGAAATGAACAGTACTTCTGAAAAAAAAAAAAAAAAGTTTAGGCTAAATTATGAACACTCGTATGAGATGAAGACACCATAGTCATCACTGGCCTCGAAAATAATGGGCTATATGCACGGTTACTTCCTCGTTGTCGTTAAGGCTGCTCAGGCATTTCCGGTGTTACTGTTAGCTGTTCATTCTGTAGTCGCTGTACATCGACACAAAACCATCAGTGGTTGACTTTTTAATGTTGTATTCATGTTTTAATGCACTTATCACATTTACCTAATTTTCCAATAAACCAGTTTTATTGATTGCAATAAAGACGAAGCTATTGGGACCGTTTAAAAACGCCGTGTCTGTAATTAGACACGCACACGCATTTTTTCCCCCAGCAAATGTTATTTTTAATGTGATGACCACAAATATTACTTGTTCATCCTTCTGAGATTGTCCCCATTGTAAAACCGAATGTTTCAAAACGTAGGAAATTCAACATTTGATAGAAAACACTTATTTAAAAATAAAAAAGACAATAATTACGACTTTAACCAGCAGGTGGCGGCAAAGTAGCATTTATTTGCGCATAGGCTACATCAGCCATTTCCTCTAATCGTTTTTCACTTCGTTTTTAACTAAATATTAAACACTATAAAATAACTAGGTTTAAAAATACATTTTGTCAATGTGAAGTATGAAATACTCAAAAAATCTTAAGAAAAACAATAGCTTTTCTTGTGATTCATGACAGAAAGCGAGCACCGCGCTTTCCCTTTGTAATCACAGCAGCTGTCAGTCAGTGCAGCGCAAGATCAGTGATTTAAGCACACTTGTAAAAACACACATTTTATTCAATTAATCTAACTAAAGTGATAAATATACTAATAAACTAATAAATATTTAATTTTTTAAGCTTTTTTTCACATAAAAGTGTGAAAACTGATGGTCGAACTGAATTTAGCCGAGGAGGAACAATGAGGTACGTCTTTATTTATTTATTTTTTTTATGCCGTCTTACGTTTGAATAACTAAATTAATGCTATGCCTGACTATTTAAGTGACTATATTCTGATTATAAACTAAGTATTACACTACTGATGCTCAACACACCAGCAAATGACACCTCACCGGAAGTTTTCGAGCTGGCTTATATTAATGCGGAAGTTCTAAAGAACGCTCCGTGCATATAGCCCATAGGCCTGCAGTAGGTGACCTCATGGGGGCAGCCATGTTAGCTACTCACTTTACTCAGTAACATGTTATTTGACACTTTAGTGGAATACACCTAATTATAGATGACTGCAAATAGGACTTTTGCTTTTGTGTGAAATTACATTCTCACTATTAGGTGTCTGTGTAAGTCAAAATACAACTTCCATATTGGCCAGGGCAACAGAAACCCATGAGTGTATAGCACCTGAAGAAAGCTATCTGTTATCTTAGCAATTCATCAGTGCGAGCTTTGTTTTAAAATATGCCAAGTTTGCTAATGCACACTTTTCTGGATGTAGTTGTTTATGGGCCAATTATCTGACCTGTAAATATGAATCTAGAGGAAAATATGACAACACTCATTGGTCCATGAAGTTAGTCCAAATCATGCTTTTTAAAGCACAATAAAACAATAAATAAATAAAAATAAATAACTGTCAAAACATATATCTATTAAACTATATATGTAGATAATAGATATAATTTTTTAGGCCTATATTTTTTACTAGTGGGTGCAGGACACTATAGTTCATTTAAGTGAGGATAGCAAAATAAAGTAAACTGTGACATATTATACCCAAAAATTCTTCATACAGTGGACTACCAGTAAAACTGATAAAAATTTGGAACCAAAAATTATTCAGACACTTTGACCTGACCATGTTTTGCTTAAATGTTATCTGACATAATTAAGATGATTTTTTTTTTCTGACACAGTTTAACTCTGAGATCTTGTCATATTTTATTACCATTTTTTTTAAACTATAGTGAATAAACTGTAATGAATGAAATGTTCAAGGTGTCTGAATAATATATATATATATATATATATATATATATATATATATATATATATATAGGATTAATATGTTATTTCAACTCAAAAATGTCTTAAAGCATCAAAAACGAACCTAATTACCAGATTTTCAAATATGTGATACCATTTGTATAGTTCTTTTTACCATATATAGTATGACATATAAACAAATCATAGACTGTCACTGTAATCAAAGTCCTCCCCCTTCCCGAAGGAAATCAGTGGATCATTTTGATTAGAGGAAGGGAAATCAAGCAGATGAAGGATAATGTACAGCCTAGTGTCATGACAAGCATAAATAAATATGACTGATCCATCTGAGGTCACATGACCCAGCCATCATTCTCAGAGGCAAACGCTTGCGCCTGCATTTCACTTTAGATGGGCTCTGAATTGTAATGCACTGGCTCCTTTTATATAACTGTTATTCCGCAATCCCAAATTTTGCACAGTATTGTAACATAAACAGAAATAAATAGCACACTGTATCCCACTTGTTCACTAGTAACGTGATCATTTGTCATGAATCACAAAATACAAGAGAAGAACAACATGTGAGCTCTATTGTTCCATAAGGTTTTCCCTGACATAAAGCGACTGGTATGTATCTCAGTGCAATAAACGTGTGACAGTTTAGCCTATCTCTGTCTTTCTCTCTTTGTCATATACGCACCCTCATATTGTCTTTCTATGTAGGTCTAAATGGACTGAATTACTGCATAAACAACAATGCATGAACCCTTTCTCATGGAAAACCACAGTCTGGTGAGAGAGAGAGATCGTACATGCAGTTTTTATGAGGTTAGCTGTTACAGCTCAAAACCCTTTTCACTCTTAGCAATCAGAGAGGAACCTGCCTTCAATTACAACCAGAAAATGAATCCAACTGAATTCATCACACACTAAAGTAAACTAGAAACCTGCTACAGAAGGTGGTACGAGAGGCAAATATACAGTAAATGATCAAACAAAGATGGGTTTCTCTGAAAAATCCTGCTTCTTTCAATCTGTGTGGAAAGAAACAATACATCTGTGAATTCATGCACTGATTTTTTCCTCTACATACTGCAGATCTGCACAAAGAACACAACAGTACGAACAGACGTGCGGTAAACAGTTGGCAGTATCATGGCTGAGAAAAATGGGAGACTGTAGGTGAGAAAGAGAGACGGAGGGAGAAAAATCAAGCTGCTGCAGTATCCCTACACTGTTGAGCCTTGGACTGCGTGACTGACTGGTGTGTGGCGAGAGAGAGAGAGAAGAAGGGAGGGGGGATGGGAAGGATCTCGCTTGGATGAGGAGCAAGCAGTCAGGCAGGCAGCAGCATCATCTCTTTTGTGGCGAGCTGCTGAGGGAACTGGCCGCCTAGAGCCGTGTAGGGTGCTAACTCCTCGCAGGCGCGCACAGCGCCACCGCCTCTCCCGCACTGGCCGCCGCAGGGACAGCCTCTTTCACAGGCGTAGCACCGCTTGTTGCAGCGGCACCATGGCGCAAGCCGCTAAGCAGATCCGCAAGAACAAGGACCTACAGGAGCTCGCAGCCCAAGAGCTGCGAGAGAAGGAGGAGGAGAAGATCAAGAAGAGGAACCGATCGAGAGACCGCAGACGCAAGGTAACAAAAAAAAGCATCCTGCTTGCTCCTTCCTCTTTTTTCCGTAGTGAAGGGAATACGCACACACCTTCACACATATCACTGACTCATTGTGTTAACCAGTCGGCTAGAGCTGGTCGTTCGCAGATTATGTTTAAGGAAGATGCTCGTCTGGTGGAGTGGATGAGGGGGGGTCATGACTGAGATGACTGGTTAAGTAGCCCCTTGGTCCTCAGGGAACATCCTGTTTGATCGATTTAGAATGTTGTTTTTGACTGATGCTGCATCAAAGCAAACCTGATTGTTTTATGTATTCAGATACCACCTGACACAGGCTCCATTGTTTGTTGCGTTCCCTCTGTCTGTCATCGGCGTATTACATTACCTAGTGAATGCACATATCAATGCCGTAAGCGTGAACTTTGGCAGAACGTGAGCGTGATGTCTGCACCTGCCTCTGCCGCCCATTCTCATTACAGTTTGTATGATGGAGCTGAAGTGCATTATGGGAGCTCTGCTGCTCTGAGCCCTCTGGCTGCCTACTTACTTACCTTACCTTCCACAAATGTGCATTCGATGATGTATGGTCGCATGCATGCAGATTTTGGGTTTACACGAGAGCAGAGGTACACGTGACTCAGGTTAGCGCCGAAGATCAGCAGAGACCGGGGTGATGACTCCACTCCCGTCTGCTCACCAAGGCTCATAAAACCTGTCAGCTTAGCATTTATCAGCATGCTCGTGTGACTACGCGATCGGGCAGAGATATGTGGCCAGCGGTGGTAGAATGTCAGCGTAGCGCCAATTAACAGACCCGAGATGCTGAGACACAAGCAGTGACACTGAGCGAAAAAAAAGATACTGGAGTCTAAAGATCACTCTGAGGGCTGTCCTTGAGGGTTGGCTGTTTAATCTTCGGTGGGACGGCTGATGAAGCATTTGTCAAGGCTGTCAGTGACCTCTTGAGATTACACGGGGACTGGGAAATTGAAGTCGGGACATGTTTGATGATACTGTTGCTTTTTTGATTTGATTAAAATAGCGTTGTGTTTAATAAGCGGTTTAGAACTCACTCTGAATATTTTATTCATATGCAAGCTTTGAACTTCTTTCATAATCATTTAGAGATAATTGTGTTTTGTAGGGATGA
Source organism: Ctenopharyngodon idella (assembly GCF_019924925.1). Lineage (NCBI taxonomy): Eukaryota > Metazoa > Chordata > Actinopteri > Cypriniformes > Xenocyprididae > Ctenopharyngodon > Ctenopharyngodon idella. The sequence goes on along the minus strand of NC_067240.1, from coordinate 13,107,375 downwards.
TTTCATTCAAAAACTCAAAATGCAAATGTTAATATTTGTTTACTAGGGTCTGATATCATTTGACGTTACAGTACAGCATGATTCAGATGTTTGTATGAGCTTTACTGAAAATTGTGCCGCTGCAGGCATAACCAGTGCACATGTGTGCAACCATGGGTATGCAGAAGGGTAAACAATTGGCACACAAGCAAAAACAGAGAGAGAGGAATATTATTTGATTGGACTTTTGCTGTTTATTTTAGAAATGTTCATAATTCCATTATTAAAAATCGACAAGAGGAAATCAAAATATTAAAGCATTAAAAAAGAGGAAATCAAAATACAAGATTGAAGTCAAGCTTTACGAATAGGATTATACTCTGTTTTGCTATTCGAAATTGCGTTATCTTCTAACAATTTTGCGATTAAATGGAAGTAGCAACAGATCTTTTCTTCCGTATTGAGATACACAGTGTAACGGATTATCGAAAAAGAAAAAAAATTGCTGGGCAGAGACTTGGTTCCTGCCATTTAAATTAATTTAATTTTGAGATGTTGGCGTTGCACTAAAAAAAATAATGTTAGCTTGCTGTTGATTGTGGAAGGGTGGAGTTTAAGTGAACTAAATGATTGGAGACGTGCAGCATATGTCACCAGAGAAGTTTGTAGTTTTCACTGAAAGTTCGAGTTAAGACATTTTGATTAAACATTAAGGGATTAAATGTAAGAAAAAATGTAAAACGAAAAAAGAAAGAAGCGTATATATATATATATATATATATATATATATATATACAGTATGTGTGAATTCATTCACAATAAGTTTCATAATATGCATTTACAAAGTAGATTGATTTGCTTGTTCTCCCTCTTGAAGTCAATGTGGCGCAGTGATTGCTATTAAAAATGGCACTTCGTGTCAACAAGGATTGCCGACCCCTGCTCTATTTGGTGTCTTTGTGCTCCAGAAAACATGTCAGTTTCGCTGAGCCCTAAAAGTGTTTTGGATGGTTCGTGGCCTTGTGAGATTTCAGCTGTTGGTAGACAAACAGTTGTGTTGTGATTTTTACACCTCCCTGAGGTGGAGGGCCAGAGAAAAATGATGTCAAGTGCCCACAGTGTGAGACGCAGAAAAAATGGTTGTTTCGATTGGAATATCAGCACTTACAGCATGCTGAACAGTACACTGCATACTGTATAATAAAAAATAATGTAACATTAAACACACTCTAAAAAATGTGTTGGCTCAAAAAAAAAAAAAAAAAATTAAAACAACAGTTTGTATACATTTTTTTCAGTTATGAAAACTTGGAGTGAATTTACGTTCAACAAGCTACATTGAGTTAGAGGAACTTAATTGTAGCATAAACACAAATTTTTAAGTTGATAACTTAAATAAGTTAAAATTAAGTCGCTCCAACTACCAGAGTTGTAGCCCTGTAACCAGTTAATCTTATCTATTTCAGTTCAAATCAACAGCTATCATAGCACATGCTAACATAACTTATTTAACATGTATATTTAATGAACAAGTAAGATATTACTTGTCACTGGCATTAGCGCAGTCATTGCTTATAGAGTCAATGTAGTGTTTACCGTCATGTATCTACTCTTCAGCACAGTGGTAAACACAAAAACTTCAACATTACAGAAACTCTTTTAAATGTCAAACATAACAGCATTAAACACTAACAGGTTGTTTAAATAGCAAATGCATTTGCGCCCATTTTTGCGCCCATGGGGGTGCTGGTCTGAAAACGAGGTGTGTTCAGGCGCATTGTTGGAGCGTTGCTATTTTGAGGCAACTGAAATAGAATGGCGCAATATTTTTTTGTTATTTAAACAGCGCGTTAGTGATATGCGCCTCTAGGCATGCATACACTCTGCTTATTACACACACAGGGACACGCAGCAGCACACAAACATGCCAAATATTAAAAATAAAAGGATTACTGTGTAAAAGTTTATTATTGTGTGTGTTAAGATAAAAATGCTTTGGTGGAATCCGGCTTGTCCTGTAAATGGTCTGTCCAAACACTTTGACCTTGCGCACGAGCAGATCCGTTTCCTCGCTAGAGAGGGTTCAGTTTTTCCGCTTGCAAATTCCTCCATCTAAACAGCGAATCTGCCATGGCGCGAGCACAACTGGCTTTTAAAGGGAATGGGAGATGAGACTCTGATTGGTTTATTGCATGTTACGCCCAAAACACACCCATTACTCATTAAGAGAATAAGGACAACCCTTAGACCATGCGCCAAGTGCGCCGACCATTTTTCCCGTTGTTAAACTAGCAAAAGTGGATTCGGACATACCCTAAGTGCACTTGCGCCGTGCGCTTTAGACCATGTGCTTAGATCGTTAAAATAGGGCCCATAATTTCAACATTTTTTCTCCTTATCCAGTCCTATACTAAGCATGCTGGGAACTAGAAATCCAGTGCCTGATTTCCAAAGTTATTAAGACAATTTCATTAAGTTACTACAACCTAATTTTTTAAAAAGCCAATTAGGCTAACACATTTAAGAAATTTGTGTTTAAATTACAGACAATTATTAATCGAATAAACATTATTATGTCAACAGAACTCTACAAAATAATGTTTGCAACTTAAAAGGTTTAATTAAAATAATGAATTAGAATTTTTAACTTGCAATCATGCATTTATTTAAGTTGTGGTAGAGAAGGAGGAGATCCCCTGAATTACTTTTCAGAGTGCATATCATACAGTAGTATGCTATATTGTTGTCACAACCTTATTATGTGAATGCTTAATTCGGCGAGCGGGGTCCATTTATCCTTATATTTAGATTTTATGTTAAATTTTTAATTTTAATTTTGTACAGAAATGTCATATTAAAGAGGTTGGAAAAATATGTGAATTTGTGATGCACAATCTTACTGTTTATTCATCACACTGGAAATGTATGGTCAAGTTAAATGCATTTCATTGTGGGATATAGTATCTAGCTTAGTGTCTGTATACTACACATTTTAGCATATACAATAAGTCATGTTGGTATACCATGCATACATTTTGTTTTCTGTACCCAGTATACATACTGTAGAAAAAGTAACAGTAGTACAGTAGTATGCCTGGATAAAGGCAGAAACAGATGGATCAGAAGCCTTAACTCTTAGAAATGGCCTATAGTGCATCATTTAGTAGCTGCATTGGTGCTTTGTATCCTTTTTACTTATAAAAGATGGTAACAGAGCTGCTGTGTACAACAAAGTATTAATTACCCCGCAGTACATTTATGTCTCTAAGCTGGTCTTGCTGTGTGTGTAAGATCTTATGCATCACATCCATATGACTTACACACGGCCTGGCCCAGATTCCCATACAGCAGAGAGCATGCATTTTTCTTGTTACCTAATTGGAAAAGGCAAGAGAAGGTGAAGTCACACGTATCAGTAAGTACCTTCAGTCACAGGCTATATTTATTCTGTGCCTGAGTCCCTACCAATCTGTCCGTGATCCTGCCAACTTGAAGAGATGCGTTGCCCAGGATTCTGGAAGGTTCAGTTGTGATCTATGGGGAGATGCATTTGTAATGCAATGTTTACACCACTAGAGGCAGCAGACTGGGAGAGAGAGGTCCACTGAGAGTGGGAGTGACAGGTGAAATATAGCAGCATAATGTCAGAGATCAGGGTTAGCCCAAGTGCATTATAATTAAGCACATTCTGTGGTTGTAATAGGATATGACCACATTTACCATTAAAGCTGCACTGCTTAACTTTAAAATCTCTTTCGCTGATAAAGACATGAAATGTCTCTGGATGCCTGCCTAGACAACAAAATGTGAAATACCATGACAAACACCCGTATACCTGTGTGTAATTGAATATTACTGGCCGTCTTCCTTTTTTTAGAATTCAGGGCAGAGAAATCCAATTGATTTGGACTTCAAAAGTCAAATTTTTTTGTCCTTGCTACATTTTCACTTTAGCTGTATTAGAAAAATGTCACACACAAAATATTAGAATGGTTTCTATTACTATAGACAAATAATATTTCACAAATATCACTGTTCATTGATTTAAAACCTGGAATTTTTTTTTTTTATCATTGTCTTTTATCAAGAGATAAAGTAATGTAATGTGCACTGTTAACATAACGGAAAACATGTTGTAGTGTTTCACGATTCTTTAGAAGTTATAACACAAGAAATTCAGTAGTTATTTAAAAGACATATGATGCTCTATAGAGAAAATGTTCATTTGTATTCTCATATGATTAGTTACAGTAAAGGCACACAAATGGTTTATGGTCCTTGAAGCTTCTAGAATATTCTTTGCTGCAGGCATAATTGCTTTGAAATAGATTACCTCAAAAATTAAATATTAAAGCTAGAGCTGAATCATTTTTGTCCTGACTTAAAATGGTTGTATTTCACATTTTTCCTTGTGACATCTAAAGTGCAAAATTGTTCAATAATTAGGACTGCTAGATTGTATTTTTTTCATTTTTGCTCTTTGAATAATGAACTTTGAGACAAGGTATTTGTCTCAAAACTACAATACCAGTGTCTCCCATGTGCATAAATGTAAATGCACAAAGATGTCAGCTTCATTTGCATATACTTTTTGATTGAATCTACTGTATATTAAATCTTGTAAAGACTGCAGTTAATTTCTTGGCTTTACAGGTTTTGTGGAAGTAGGTGTAGTATTTAACAATTAAAATGAATCAAGCGAAAGACTATGCCATTTTTCATTCTTTGGATGCCTGAATGCACAGGAATATATGATAGTGAGAAGTGTTGTGATACAGTAATGGTTTTATGATGTTAATCTGACACTGCTTTCTATAATTAGATGAAGGAACATGTTTTGCCTTTGATATTTGAACATTTCCGGTTGATAACGATTGGATTAATGTGTTCATTACTGTCTCCTTTTACACTGTAAGTATGAAGCAAGATATATAATTACATATATGGGGTAGGGGGAACCTCTCAGTACTCTTTGTCCCATCCACTTCCTTTTCTAATTCTTAATATGAAGCTAGTGCATATTTGAGGCATCTTGGGCGCAGTTACATTTATTTCTGTGGGAAACATTATCTCTGAACTATTTACTGTCAACTTGTTTATTTACCATTAACTTTACTATTCATTAATGTACATCTTAGTGTATATATATATATATATATATATATATATATAGTATATACTATACTATATGTATACACACACTTTGTATATACTATATGTATACACACACTTTTTTAAGGTTTTTTTAGTTTACATATTCAAGGCTTAGCTTATTATTTCTGCCCACCGAATCACTGAATTCAAACTAAATCTGTGTAGTATGTATACTAAATCAGTGACGATATTACATTGATCAAGAATGCATACTATACTGTACATATTTAGAATGCATACTAGTACATTGATCAAGTATGACAACTACACATATTTACAATGCATACTACTTAGAATATGCACCCTACATTGATTTACATTTGCTTGGTATTCATACTATACAAATTTGCAGTTGATTACAAAAGCAGGAAAAGCCTAAATGATGTGTGAATAATATGCGTACTAAAATATATTATGAATTCTGAGTCAATGTTGTAAGCACGCTCAATGTACTATGCATACTAAATAAAAACATCATATGCAAAAAGTATGTTTGCACACATTAGTACATTGAGTCTGCATGTTGCACAGTGTGCAACTGAACTCAGTATGCAAAATTACTGGGCCTTGGATATATAACATTTAGTCCAATTCTGTTTAGTGTGCATCTTATGTCCTTTGCAGATTCCTGACAAATAACATAAATACTTCCTTTTCTTATGGTCCATGTAATCCAAGTGTCTTGTGTCTTAACACACATATATATCATTTCCAGTTACCTCTTTTGCTGTCTCACTGTGTTCTGTAGAATGTGTACTTTTCTCTGAGTATGGAATATACCGTATTGTAATTCTTGCTCCATTAACCTTGCCGGTTTAACACAACTCAAAGAAACCAACTGTTTATACTAGAGGTTACCGATACTGATAACTAAGTTGGGCAGTACCTGCCGATAACCAATTAAGTAACCGATAGTTTTTAAAACTGATACTGAATCAAAACATAACACTCAAAGAAAATAGTGCTGCACTATATTTCAAAATACATAGTGTTGACTGAACCATTAAAATATGTATTGTATTTTGATAAAATATATAAATATTAATATTTATTACATTAATAAATATTAAAGTAAAAAAAAGATATCCAAACTGAAACAAAAAGTAACAAAGAAATGAAAAAATAGATACATCCAAAATGTTTCAAAAAACACTTCATATAACACGACAACATTTTGTGTGAAACATGTGACATTTAACATGTCCTGCAATAGATCAAAAGGATATAACATAAGCTCCACCATAATAAGAATAGCAATGTACAGTGAGAGATTTACAAGATTATTTACATGTCATTACTTTTAACATTAATTGGAACAACTTTTAAAAAATATTTTGATGTGGAAATTAGAATATTTTTCTATTAATCTATTACTCTTCAAAGAGCGCTCCCTTTATAATCTTTATAATCACTAAAAAGCTCAGCACTGAAAAAAAACTCCAGCGTTTTAAGCGGTGAGTAACCTTAAAGGATTAGTTCACTTTTTAAATAAAAATTACCCCAAGCTTTACTCACCCTCAAGCCATCCTAGGTGTATATGACTTTCTTCTTTCTGATGAACACAATCAGAGATATTTTAATAAATATCCTGAAGCATCTGAGCTTTATAATGGCAGTGAGCGGGATCAACTGTGCTTCCATCCACATCCATAAACTGGGGGCAGCTTGTTTCCATTTTTCGGACCACTGTCTCTTACACAGACATTGCAGATTCAGTTTTATGAGATGTATGAGTACGTTTTTTTTTTTAACCTTCGACAGTTTGGAAGGATTGTTTCTATAAATCTTTGTTTGACGTTTTTTCTAACCCCCGGGTCAACTGGTAGGTGCATGTTGAACGAATACAAATTACATGACCACCATTCCAACTGTAAAACACAAGAACCAATTATATTTCCTCAGTGATTTTATATTCACTTCACTGCATGAAATCTTATTCAGTTCAAACTCCTTCCTTGCCTTTTTTTCTGATGCATGCTCTTAAATCTTGAGCTTGCTGGTCCCAGTTCCAGTCATAATGCGCAGAAATATTGACATTCCTTGCACATGACAGAGCAGCATCCATTAGACTCAAAGTGCTTTGTCTCACACATTATAAGCAAGGAGCCCATAAGATACGATTACACAACCCTGATTAAATTGACACAGGTTTTGGATATATGTGATGTTCGTTGGTCTCTATATAATGCTGTATAATACTCCTCACATATGGTCCCTTATGGATGACATGGATGAAATATCTTACCAATAATGTCCTTGCAGGGACGACGGAGAGGAAGAGAGGATGAGATGTGTTCCCTACACGTGCTGCCTGCTTGCTTGCATGCATGCATACTCAGCATCTCGGCTTTGTAGCAGTGTTATCGACAGATGTGGGTGGAGCAATCCTCGTCTGTCTTGCGCTTGAAGATGAAACAACCTAAACAGCTCCGTTACTCTGATCCTAACCTATTTATCATGCTCAGAGTCTCCCCAGCTGCAATGTCCTTCTTGCCGTTTATGCATGCATGTTATTGTTTATTAGAGCATTCTGTCATTTAAATGCTGCAAACTTGTATTCTGTGATGCAACAGATGATCCTTGAGGTTTCAAGAGAATAATTGTGTTGATGATGCTCACGATACGCATCTCTGTATTGAAAGGTTAATGTTGAGAGCAATTCGCAGTGCAGTGTCTTAGCACTCCCAGTTGTCCCAGCAATAATTTTATGAGGAGTTATGAATAAAAATGAATTTCAGTAAAAGCAGCGCTTTCTTTATTAGTTTACCTAAGTAATTTGCATAATTGACGTTTCTGCTCGCATTATGAGACAAGTTAATTTTGTTATTCAGTAACTTTCTGTATCTGTAACAACTGTAATACTGCTTTAACATTTTCAAAGTGTTCAGTTTATATATAACCACCAATCATAGGCTTTTCTTGCATTCATAAGCAAACATATTCTATGCAGTATGAGATCTACTTAAGTGTAGTATTCAACTAAATCCTTTTAAAACTTGTAGTATCCATGTTAACTTCAAGGGTTAGCTCACCCAAAAATGAAAATTCTGTCATTAATTACTCACCCTCATGTCGTTTTACACCCGTAAGAGCTTTGTTCATCTTTGGAACACAAATTAAGATATTTTTGATGAAATCCGATGGCTCAGTGAGGCTTGCATTAAAAGCAAGTTAATTTACACTTTTAAACACCCCGAAAGGTACTAAAGTTATATTTAAAACAGTTCATGTGACTACAGTGGTTCAACCTTGTTATGAAGCGACGAGAATACTTTTTGTGCGGCAAAAAACCCCCAAAATAACAGCTTTATTCAACAATATCTAGTGATGGCCGATTTCAAAACACTGCTTCATGAAGCTTCGAAGCTTTACAAATCTTTTGTTTCGAATCAGTGGTTCGGAGCGCCAAAGTCATTTGATTTCAGCAAACAAGGCTTCGTTACGTCATAAGTGTTGTGAAATTTCAATGGTTCACGTGACTTTGGCAGTTTGATACGCGCTTCGAGCCACTGATTCGAAACAAAAGATTCGTAAAGCTTCAAAGCTTCATGAAGCAGTGTTTTGTACATTGACTTAATATGCATTTTGCACATATTTATACAACTTTTCTTAGTTTTCTTGCAGGGTTAGGGTTCAGGACACAAGCTAAGTTTGTTATCATTTTTAGTTACTTTGTATTTGCTTTTAGTGCTTTGTAATTTACACTTCATCGTTCAAAAGTATAAGGTCAGTTTCTTTTTTTATAAAATATATTCTATTTCTAATAAATGCTGTTCTTTTGAATATTCTATTCATCAAAGAATCCTGAAAAAATAGCACCAATACATTATATTAGAATGGTTTTCTAATAAACATTAAAAATATATTAATATTGAAAACAGCTCTTTTAAATTCTAATAATATTTCACAATATTAGTGTTTTACTGTATTTTTGGATCAAGTCAATGCAGACTTGATAAGCTTAAGAGAATTCATTCAAAAACATTTTAAAAATCTTACCGACCTCTAACTTATGAATGGTAGTGTATCTATACTTAAAGTATGTTAAAAGTATTTTAACATGAAGCAAATACATACATCAGCTTGAACCTTTTTAAAGTGTGCTGTTTATACACACAGTCACCAATCATTTAGGCTTTTTTTTTGCATTTATAGTCAACTGCAAATCTGTCAAGTTTGAATACTAAGTAGGTGTAGTATGCAACTAAATCCTTGCATGCATCTAAGTCAATGCAGGGTGCATACTTTTAGTATGCATTGTAAATACATGTAGTTGTCATACTTGATGAACGTAGTATGCATTTTTGATCATGTAGTCTAAAGTGTTTATAATCAATAATATGCGATACTAAGCTCATATACATTTATTCATTATATATAATATTCATACGGCACACATCTTGAATTCAGTGTGCAGAAATAACAAGCTGAGCCTTGGATGTGTGATATTTAGCCCAGCTTCCTATAATGCTATCCTCAGATTGTTGCATCCTCAGAGGCCTGGTCTTAATCAACACAAGTCAACAGTTTCTTTCTCATATGCCCAGATTAATGTCATATGTCTTGCAGAATTATACTAATCCTTGTAGGCCTGTCTTGATATGTTAGATACGACTTGACCTTCCCTTTCTTTGCAGCTCAAATCTTGTCATAAACCGAATGACCTTCCACTTCGTTGTGACACATTCTCGTTCTCAAAACAGCCCATTTCAGCGAAATTACAAGCTGTGGATGTTCAAATGATGTATGCAATCTTGTCACTGAGCTCAGACAGAAAGTAAACATAATATTTCCGCCAGCTATTTATGACCTAGTGAGATACAATGGCTTAAATTTCCTCAGTCCTCTCTCTGTTCCATTATCAAAGTCTGGAAATGTCTTGTTGTGCGTGTGTATATGTCGATATCTGGTGTGTATGTGTAAGTGTTTGTGTAACTCCATTACCAAACGCAGCAGTCGTGCATGAGTGTGTACATATGAGAGAGGGAGATGTAGAGTAAAAAAAAAAAAAGAGGAAGAAGGCAATCACTAATGGAGGGAAAGTGAAGTTCAAGGAGCAATCTTTTTTCCTTTCTTTCCATCCACGGTTTAAAATTGAATCAGCGATGAAGTATTTATACGAGCATGGTGTGGCTTTTCCAGTCCAGTGCCTCAGTGGAGTGCGGAGGGAGAGAGAAAAGATCTGTAATATTGCCAGTGCGAGTGCTGTTGTTCCCGATATTCCTGTGTGTTTATAGGCCGCAGATACAATAACAAGAGCACAACCTGACAGTAGTAGTTGATTACGAGCAATAAGCAGGTCTGGTGGGAGAGATGGAGGGCGGCGTCATGTGTGTCTTGGGCTCTGAATGATGAATTCACCTTCACCTTCACTGCATGATGTCCTCTCTGTTCTGCTTGTGTTCGCTTGTGGTGTGATATAAGGCCTTTCTTGGATATTGAATCCTCTTTTTGTATGTTTTACTGTGTTATTAAATATACTGTGAATTCCTTAGTAGGATGACAGTGATTTCGCCAAGTAGGAGATGCTTCTAGATATTTTTTGGTTCTGGAACAAATTCTTGTCAGGAAAATCTCACTAATAATCCTCATCCTCAACCCTTGTGTATCTCTAAAATTTAATTACTCCTAAAATTGGAGGAAAATGATAGGTTGACAAGAATCTTATTCAGTCCTGACAGTCCAGGACCAACAAGGATTTTGCCATTTGTAATGTAAAAATAGTTCGTGTGGCAATGCATTCTGACTAGTCGCTGCTGATAAGACCAGTTTAGACAAGTATGAATCCCATACTGGACTGATTTATGCTGGTTAGTGATGGTTTAATATAATCATGATGTTCACCAGAAAAACTTGAATGACAGTGGTGAAGTTTTCTGGTGAAGGTGGTTGACCATGTAAGACGTGTGCGTGCGCGCTCTTCCGGGAGAAGTGCCCGTACAAGGAATTCCGACCTTTATGACGTTACAAAGGCCCATACTCAGAAAAAAGATTGCGAAGTTTATGAGGATTTGGAAGAGTATTTTTGGCACAGAAATACTCTGTCATACATCCAACTCGTGTTTTGAAACTTTGGCCATGTTTAACATGAGAATCCAACTCTTTAACAGTGTAAATAAGTCAGAATACATGAAGTAGCATTATACCTCCCCCCCATATGTCTAGAAGTATCGCAATACGTGTAGACATATGGTAAAAGGTTTACAAAAAATTAACTGTTGATTAAAATGCTAAATTTGGTATTACATTGGGGGTAGAAATGAATAGGCTTGGACTTGGTGCTGCTAACCCAATGAACAGGACAGTGTTGATACCAGAATAAAAATATTCATGATTCTGAAGCTGAAAATATAGAAAAATACGAATATGCTTGCACTCTGTCATTGACTAGATATATTTAAAATAATGTAGGCCACTTTTTACTGGTAACACAAGACATTTGGCATTATCAGGACCCATTAATATTCCCCCATTGCATTATTATACATTATATTCAACATTATATATAGTACTTCAATGTAGAGTAGAACTGACACTAAAACTCTGTAAACTTGAATTTTTTCCTCACACAGTTATTTTGATTTATGTCACATATTGTCACTATCCACGATAAATATTGGTGCATTTTTCTATTGCGATTTATTGTGACACGATATATTGTTACACCCCTAATTCTAAATAAATGTTAATATATAAAATATTAAGCAGCACAACTGTTTTTGACATTGATAATAAGAAATGTTTCTTGAGGAGCAAATATAAAGTATATTAGAATGATTTCTGAAGGATCAGTAATGACTGCTAAAAATTCAGCTTTGCCATCACAGCAATAAATTACATTTAAAATATATTAAAATCGAATACAGTTATTTTAAATAATAATAATAATAATAATAATATTATACAACTTTTACTGTTTTTACTGTATTGTTGCTCAAATACAGTAAAACATCTTATCGACCTCATACTTTTGAATGGTAGTGTATATTTGTTTTAAAATATATCATATATTACATTTACAATCAATGACTGTAAGTCAATAATTTTATATTGTACCATAATTATGTATTCAATTATGTCTTTCACAATGATTCATGAGAGTGGGAGTTTGATATTTACAACTTAACAATATAAAAGATGTAAACAGTCTTGACCTTTGTCTTTTTCTCACATTTTCAAATACCTTTAGCTTTAAATCAAAGTTTGTATGTTGTTGTTGTGATTCATCTCAAATCAAATTTGATGCACATTGGAGGTGGTAATGCGGTTTGATCCGAAATAGATAAAAATCCAGTGGTCTGTCAATTATTTCTTACCTAAAAGAATCTTGCAGTTACATAATGAACATCAGAAACCTAACCTGGTATATTTTTATCTGTGTTGTTAAGCATTTTTTGTTCAGTTCCTGCTCTCAGGTTTGGTAGATCTTCCTCTAAATGACCTTCTGTTGCATCTGCATGTTTCTTTAGTTCTCTTGTTCCCTCCCTCCCACTGGCCTTCCACCCTCCCATCAATCTCATGACATTGCATCTATTAGAGATTATTGATGCTCCCAGCTGACAGAATTATGCAGTGCGACATACAGAGCTCTTACTTTATGGACCGTCTCATTTGCCCCAGCATTGGTGTCATCTGGCCGTGAGCTTCAGGCACAAGGATTCAGTGCAGAGCTGTATTCAATTGCACCAGCACCAGACTGCCCCTGTAGTAATTCCTATAGTGTTAAGGCAAAAACATACACGCACACCCAAACACACTTTTATGCACACATGGATGCACGCACATGCTTACACAATCCATCTTCGCCTCTCTGACTCAGCTGTTTTTGGCAGAGAGGGCAGTACAGTGGGTGCAGTGGGCCCTTGAGAAAAAGAGGAAGGTGAAAGTGACAAACATGACCCTCAGGTGTTCCAACACTTCAGCAGCCCCCTTACACAGTGCTACACATTCTCAGGTTAAAGAAGGAAACACACTTGGTGCATGAAATGAATAAGGGAATATCCAGAATCTAAAAATGGCCCTAGGCACTAGAAGTGTACTGTCAAGATGATGCCTTTTATCGTTGGTTTCTGTGTCTATATTTGCACTAAGCTGGTTTGTGTTTTTCTAGCAGGGCCTCGGTCAGTATGGAAACACATTTTCGCCCTTATAAAAAAAAGTAATTGTGACTATTTCCCTTAATTGCAACTTTATATCTCACAATTGCAAATTTATATCTCAAGATTTTATCTTTTTTTCATCACTGTGGCTTCATATTTCATGCAAATCTTGCTGGAGAGGGCGGTTTTAACTTTGCTGCTGGTGGGAGTGGGCTGTCTAAAATATAGAGCGGGTTCCAGGATTTGGCTCGTAACAAGAATGGAGTCAACAAATGAAGTTGAGAAGAAAATAATAGCAGCTTGAATGGTGGAAGTTCAACAGAGAGCATTTTCCTGTGCTCTCAAAACTTGCACGTTTCATTTTGACTATTCCTGCATCCATAGTATTATCTATCCCTGCATCCTTAGCCACCGATCCCGTGGTTCAAGAACCCATGGAAAAACACAAGACATTCTCCATTCAGGTCCAGCCAGGTCATAATACACACAATCTTACCGTTTAATTTAGAATTACAATATAACAACCAGACACAAAAACTTGTGCTTTCTGTTTATCACACGATGATAAATTGCATTTTAAGCAATTAACTCCAAAATCATTTTATTATATCTGCGTGAGAGCAACAACACTCATGGACAGAATGTGTGTTTCATGTCTGCTATTCTGAAAGTTTAGCATAACCCTAAAATTTGTGTAAATTTTTCACAATTTCTACAAGCTGTTACAGAATGTTTACATGTGCGAGCTGGAGTGGTGTAACGGCGGGACTGATCAGACATTCGTTATATTTAATGAATAATCCAAAAGACCTCTCACTCTACAACAAAACTAGGTGCCCTGTGAACAACCCACCAAAAGGCAGAACAGGCCCCTGTTTACTATGACAACAAAGACAAACCAACAAAGATAAGGCAATTTACGACCCAAAGGAATGTGGAGAGTCCGCTCTCAACGGCATTCTCAATGAAAACAGATACATAATGGCCCATAAAAAGCACTTCTTTCCATTAATTCATAGACAAACCTTTCTATGAATGAACAAGCATATTCCCAGGACATTGTGTGTATTATTACTGTTTTGTATGTTGTCTTTTGTATTGTATACTCTTATATGCATGCTTCATGATTGAACCACTAGTTACTATAACCTCATCTATATCATGCTTGATATCAAAATGATCCTTTTTTAGTATCACGAAAATTGGGCTTTATAACTTCAATGAGACTCTCGCTACTCTAATCAGAGTTTAATGGCACACAAATCTGCAAGCCCACTCTGATCTTGCAAATTAGACAGCTTCCAAACAAAGGAAATTCTCTCGCTTTAAATTACACTCTTTTGATTGGTCAAACCAAACTCGAAGGTATGACCTCCACAGAAGTTAAAAGAGCCTCTACTACAGTGACCCCTCGCTTCTTGTCGCTGTTTGTGTGGAAAAGACTGCAGACATCCGGTCCAACCACAGGACCTCCCTGCGCCGGCGGGGCCATGTTGCAACTTTCAACCTGGAAGAGAAAACTCTCCCAATAACAACCAAGTCAGACTGAAGTTCTGCCACTTGGTGCCGGCCCTGAGTGTACACCTGCTATTATTGCCAATTGTTATTCAGATAATTTTCCAGCATTCATGACATTCATGTGGTATTCATGTCCTCCCTTAGTGGATCATTTCAGCTTAGTGTCTCACTAAACTCTTATCTGTCAGAGCTCTCATTCCCATGCACGACTGTGGCTGGCACAGTAGGCCTGGAGTGTTTGGCAGTTGTTGTGAATCCTGTTGTAGGATAATGATTGTGTATCTGGCTCAGGTCTCACTCAGCATTCCTCTCGCGCTCTGACTCAACCAGAGCTTCTCCGTATCTCTGATGGCCTTTTCAGTGAACTCCCTGCCTTCAGCGAGCCACTAATTCCCTCAAATTTTCTTTCATATTAAACTTATGCTTTTATCTAATTTAGCCCTTGACCATGGTAGCCTGGGAGGAAGTCTCCTCATGAGAAGAGAGTGTAATGAAGGAAAATAGAGTAACCAGAGGGGGTGACTCATTCCAGCGCTAGCATCTGAAGGAGTGAGATATTGCAGTGGACTGAAGATGAGACATTTATATGGTGCTAATAGTCTTGCTCAGATTATGACCATGTGACCTAATGTGACGTGCCTTGATAACTCTAAAGATTGTATAAATATTTATATAGTGGCGTCCAGAAGTTCACAAGTGAAGTACTTCTATTTTTAAATTTTTTAAATGCTTTTATTTTTTTTCCATCACAAATTATTATTTAACTGAGTGAAAAGTTTACATTTAATATATGTGTGAAACTTAAAATCTACTCTTGTGTAAAACCTGATTATCATGTTTTCCAGCACGATTTGAGATGCATCTTGAGCTTCAAGAAATTCTGACCTTTGTACAAGTGGTCACATGATCAATGTCACAACTGATTAGTGACCTAAAAAGTGCAAAATGTTACATATTATGCTAGAATGTTTCTTTTGTTTAAAATGGTCAAAATCCCATATATTTTTAGTTAATATACAGGACCCCAAATGAACCCCACATTTTTAAATGTGTTAAATAACACAATATATGATATTTACACTAAAATATACTCTGCATGTCTGGTTACTTAATTATTTTTAAATGATCTCTTCATTCATCAAAGATATTTATTATCTGTTGCTTATTTTTTTTTGCATTTTGGGGATTTTAAACCATCTGAACGAACCAATTCACCAAAAAATGAATAAATTCTCAATGTTGTTCTGCATCTGAGCCACCGTTTTTGATGCGTAAGCTCTTAAAATATGTCATTCAAACATGCACAAGCCTGATTCAGTGTGTGAATGTGGCATTTGTGTGACCTGTGTGAGTGTGACCCCTGACTGGAGTGACACGATCCCCTGCAAGCAGCATCAGAACCCCACTGAGGTTTTAGTAGTGACCCGCTGGCATTACTTCATATACAGACAGTGGGCGATCCTGTGTTTCTCCACTAATCCTGTCCTTTCATCTCTCACATTGTATCGTGCAGATCACTTAACAACTGCATCATGGCTTGTGAATCATCAAACTGAATCAGATCACTGAACTGTATTTGATTTTTTGACTTCTGGGCAATTGTGTTACTCATACTAAAGGTGAAGTGTGTGATGTTAAAATATTAGGAATGTATAAATAAGCCACACACGCACTCTGTCCCCAATGTGACCCATTCATCAGGCCGAGCTGCACCTTCATCTAGTGCTGCTAGCTCATTTCTGAAGGCACCAACAAGGCTATCATTCTTCACGCAGAGGCAGAGGCAGAGGGCCATGCAATAAAAACACATGGACAGGCTTGTCTGCATGCTTGTGCTGCTGAAAAATCCAGCATTGCTGGTCACATAGATTATGCTAGTCTTTTTAGCAGGTCTTCACACACTTCTGATCTCTGTAAGTGTGTAGGTGGTGTGGCGTCTTTGTAGCTGAGTAAAATGATCCAGTCTAAACTCACTTCTCTTTGTATGTGTGGGAATGTGTGAGTGTAAAGTCTACATTTCTACATTCTGTTGGGAAAACAGTCATGCCGTGTGAGACATATGTCATACACTCACTCTGCATGCTGACAGAGGGTATAGGAAGTGATGTAAGCACATTTCTGTGTGTGTGCTTGTGTTGTGCGATCCTCTGCTCTTGATAATAGCGCATGGTTGCATTATGGCTGCTTTGACAGTCTATCTGAAACAATTGGCTGGGATATTTATGCTTTCCAATTTGTGTGTGTAGTTCAATTATACCCTACGTTATTGCGACAAAATGTCCACAAACATGGCAATATCCGAAATCCTTGTCATGTGGGGACATTTTTTGGTCCCCATGAGGAAAATAGCGGATGTTTACTAGGTGATGTTTTTAGAAAATCTAAAAATGCAGAAAGCTTTCTGTAATGGGTAGGTTTAGGGGTTAGAATGTACAGTTTGTACAGTATAAAAATCATTGTCTATGGAATGTCCCCATAAAACATGAAAACCCAACGTGTGTGTGTGGGTGGGGGGGGTGTGTGTGGTAGAGCAATTGCTTACATGTATGACAGCTTAATAGCTCCTACAGTCCTGATTCATGACAGGGCACATTTGGGAGTCAGTCATTCAATGTCAAGACAGAGCAGGACAGTGTCCACAAATTTAATTTCTCTCTAACACCTATTCTGCCTCGTACTCTTGCTGCATTAGAAATGGATCCTGCAATTTCTTGCACATTCTTGCTGGTTTAACTAGTATTCTTTCTATTATCCTTTTTCACATTTCCGGGTTTCTCAGAAGCGGAAGTCGGCATAGAAAATACATTAAATATATTTTTTGTGTTCCATTTGCTTAAATAGCAAAAGAAAAACTCCACAATAGTGTTTTCACAACTTTCATGAATAGAAAAAAAATAGAGAGCGATTGATAACAACAGTCAGAAGAGAGAAAGATGTCATTTTAACTGTCACTCCCATAGCTGCTGTATTAGAAACACCCTCACAGCAGCGTTAACTAAGTTTTGATGCAAAGGTAATTTAATACTAAGTATATTGTTATAAATGTACATATGTTTTTTTACATATAAAAAACTTTGCAGGATTTATGATATTGATGACCATTAAAACACGTCATCACAGTCCGTGAAAACATAATTAGTATTGTAAATAAATATATTATCATATTTCTTAGGTAAGCTAGTGCACTGTGGCTGCAGGTTTATGTATTAGCAGGGAAACAAGATCAAGACATTCAAGTATCATTTACGCTAATACTCTGTGTAAAGTATCAGTAACACTAATTTTCTGTACTTTTATAGCAATTATGTTTTCATGAAGAGCACTTGCAATGCTAGTAAAGATTTCTTTTTCACGGCCATTTTCCCCTTGTCTCCTACCCTTAGAATTTAACAGCCTAGTTGTACTACTTTACCTTTAAGACTTTGTATGTAATATTTAAATGACCTCTTTTATGACTGGCTCAACTAAGTACATATGTATGAATCATTAGGGCAGTCTGACACATATAGTAAACACTAGTAGCAGATCTCTAGCTGTACACACTGGTACACAAGTTTTTTAAACAAAATTATGAGACTTGTTTTCAGAGAATGTGTATTGAATTATGATTATTATATGTTAAATAGTTTTTTTCTTCTTTGTCTTCTACTGTTAAACATAAATTTGACCAAATTTTGTGAGGTATTTTATTGAGTAATCATAAATATAATTTTATGTTAATTTTTATATATTATTTTTATTAATTATTTTAAAGGATTAGTTCACTTTGAAATGAAAATTAGCCCAAGCTTTACTCACCCTCAAGCCATCCTAGGTGTATATGACTTTCTTCTTTCTGATGAACATAATCACAGAAATATTAATAGATATCCTGACGCATCCGAGCTTTATAATGGCAGTGATAGGGATCAATGAGTATGAGATGAAGAAAGTGCATCCATCCACATCCATTCATAAACGTGTACTCCACACAGCTCCGGGGGGTTAATAAAAGCCTTCTGAAGTGAAGCGATGCGTTTGTGTAAAAAAATATCCATATTTAAACAAGTTATGAAGTAAAATATCTAGCTTCCGCACAAGCCACCTTCCGTATTGAAGTTACGAAGAAAGTGTAAACTGGCGTCAGTAAGTTGAATAGGAAAGGCGTAGGACGTAGCGTAAGCTTTCTGAACTGCAAGCACTTTCTGCATACGGTGAATACGGAAGGTGGCTTGTGCGGAAGCTAGATATTTTACTTCATAAGTTGTTAAATATGGATTTTTTTTTTTTTACACAAACGCATCACTTCACTTCAGAAGGCCTTTAATAACCCCCCGGAGCCGTGTGGAGTACACGTTTATAGTGGATGGATGAGGATGGAAGCACTTTCTTCAGCTCATACTCGTTGATCCCTATCACTGCCATTATAAAGCTTGGATGCGTCAGGATATTTATTAATATTTCTGCGATTATGTTCATCAGAAAGAAGAAAGTCATATACACCTAGGATGGCTTGAGGGTGAGTAAAGCTTGGACTAATTTTCATTTCAAAAGGGGATCATAGATAGTCACCTGTAAAAGAAAACGGAAGCCGGTAAAATTGTAAAACGATGCCATACATGACAGTATGGTAGATTTTTATAATGGCACAGATGCTTCACTCGTTCCTTCATTATTTATGTGCACATCCCAAACCTCTCTACATTCACACGCTCATCCTTTCCCCCCCCCCCCACCATAAACGTGAAACAAGGCTGCAGAAATGACTTGCACAAAAGAAAGATAAAATTGACATTGCCTTGAGATGTTGCTGCCATTAGACTCTTAGAACGGCTCATATGCCCTCTGGATGTTTGTATTTTCATGAATTTGTGCCATTCAGAGACTCTCTGTGGTGAAATGGCCTTTCAGGGCTAAAAAGGAGCTCCAAAGAGAGTAACAAAAAGGCAAATACTTCAGGCTTTGAAATGGAGAAACTGTTTGCAACTGAGCCTATTTGTGCTTTGAATAGAATGTGATACAAATGTCTACCGATCTAAAAAACTGAATTTTTGGTCTAAAATAATTTAGATGAATTTTCATAAATCATTTATTAATATTTAAAAGTGTTTTTTGGGAAGACCTTGAGCTGTGTTGTGTCTTTTGTGCTATGTAGACTAGCGCAGCAGCCCTGAGAGAGTGATTATTCATCTAGTTACATATTTAACAGGATTTAAATTTATTTAGATATTTATCAACAAATAGAGTTTTACATATAGGGGAGAGCAGGACAAGCTGTCACATGGGGAAGTTGACACAAGATCTGTATCTCAGCGACTATAAGCTTTTGAGACAAAACTATAATTGCACAAGTGTGTGGTTGCTCTAGCAGTGTATGTCAGTTTCAAATAACATTTGAATTGTGACTAGAATTACAATATCAAATTTTTGTGAAATCTGGTGAACACAGTAGAACTACACTGTTCACAACTTTGAACAGTCTCTTATGCTCATTTATTAATCAAAAACAGTAAACTAAAAACAGTCATATTTTAAAATATTATTACAATTTAGAATAACTATTTTCAATTTTATTTTGAAATGCAATTTATTCCTGTGATGTGAAGTAATTACTCCAGTCTTCAGTGTCAAATGATCCTTCAGAAATTATTCTAATATGCTGATTTGGTTCTCTAGAAACATTTCTAATTATTATTAATGTTGAAAACAGCTGTGCTGCTTAATATTAGAAATAAAAAATATGTTTTGTAAAATTATAAATGTCTTTACTATAACTTTTGATGAATTTAATGTATCGTTGCTGAATAAAAGTATGAATTTCTTTCAAAACAAATCATACTGATCCCAAACTTTTGATCATTAGTGTGCTTTCTTTTATCTTTAAATATTGGAAACGTGTCACCCATTTGTATAGTAGATTGATGATTTTAAACTATAAACCGAAATCAGGTTTTTAAGCATCACCTCTATTATCTTCATTCTGCATACTATTGTCTAGTATGCTTTTATTGTCTGCTTTAGTTTGTGCAGGTGTGTGTGTTGTGCTATCTGACAGTAGCTTGCAGACTGCCACCCCCTGTCGCTGCTTTCCTGTTCCTTTGGAGAGGGATTGGCCCCGGGGGAGGAGGCGGAGTCAGTGGCCATGTGCTGGCGAGAGCTCAGCAGGCGACTCGCTGACACTCTCTCCTTCTATCTATCTCACTCAGTCTTGTTTTAGCTCTCTATTTTCCTTTCTCCCATATTCTCTTTTAATCACTCATTTTCTCTCCTGCGACAATGTGCATGAGAAACAAAACACACACACTAACACACAAACACACGGAGATGACAAGATTGTAATGAGAATGCTGCATGGGAAATTGGGCATTAATAGTGTGATTATGTGCATAAGGATTTTGTGTGAGTGATGAGATGTGTGTTTATACCGAGCACTAATATTCAGGGATGAAACAGAGGTGGATGTCAGCACATAAAGGTGATGTAATTAGGAGACTCTGAGGGGCTCTACCCAGTGTGCTTTGCAGTCAGGCCTTCTGCAGTCCTCATGAATATTGAAGAGGAAGTGCTGGGCGCAGCAATGTGTTGTGACTGAGAAGATCTGCAGCTCCTGTAAGAGGACAGAGAGAAAGAGAGAATGAAATGGAGATGCTCGACAGAAGAGGGAGTGCGCCTCGAGTAGAAGAAATAAAAAGGAGGGAGAAGGGGTGATCTGTTGAATGGAAGGATGGGATCTGAATTGGTTGATTTTATTATTGTGTTATTTAACAGATACTTACAACTCTCAATTCTGATTGGAATTAGTTGGCAAACAAAAAATTAAGAATAAACATCCAAATGTTAGCAAGCTAATAGTCATGACATTAATTTGCATTATTTTAATTATACATTTGTCATTCATCATTTTAATTAAGTCCCTAATATTTCCTGTGTTTACTAAAGTAAAAATAGTTGTGAATAGATGGTTTGTGTGGATGGAAACAGGATGATGCCCAGATGCCCAACCAGGTGGCGCCCCATGGCGGCATTGCCAGAGGGAGGAGCCCACGGTGCAGACAGAGAGCCGATGGAGAGGAGTGATGTAGAAGACCTAGGCGGCCGTGATGGACCTGCAGCAACGACCCCTTGAGATTCAGAGGGCTGAGGTGGAGCTGGAGAGACTGAGGGTGGAGGCAGAGCCTGAGGGAGGGCAGAGCTAGCAAGATCCGTAGAGGTGGAGGGCCGGAGAACAGCGGACAGCCCGCAGGTCCATGGTAAAGTTGAAATGTCCGACCCAGATGGGGCATTGGGACATTCCAGTGGGGCCGAATGCCTGATGGTCACTGCTGATGTTGAGGGAGGGAGGCAGAGCCACAGGATCCCCATGCCCTGGAGGAGGTGGCTCACAGCAGGCCCGCGGTGTAACCCCGTCACTGAAAGGAGGCAAAGTGGGACTGATGGGAGACAACCCGAGCAGGGCAGTAGACGTTGCTAGGGTCTGGGAAGAAGGCTGACATGAAGAACTGGCAAGACAACTATCCACAGGAACATTTAGAAGAGGGGGTGGGAGAGGGAGGCTGGGTAGGACCAGCGAGTCCAGTACAGAATAATCAGGCTGATAAAGGGTTAAATCTAAATGATAGTCCAGAAACTCACTCTCAGTGACAGGCGGGTGGGCAGGGGCTCCTATCCAAACCTTCAACTTCCTCACATACTCCCTCTGTGATGGATGGGACAGCTGGCTCGCACACCTGGTCAGACGGGTTCCACTTAGGCTCTGGTGTGATGTCAGGCTCAATCGCTCCTCCTAGTGCAGGCTCCAACATTGTGGTGGAATCATTTTCTTCATCTGCATTGGGCACGTGTTGCTGCTCCTCGCAGTCGGTGGGTTTTTGGCCTGGCACTGGGTCTGCAGGTAGCATGGATTGGGGTAGAGCCTCTCCAGACATCGAACAGTGGCCTCCCTCCAGTCAAGTCCTTTCATGTCTGGGAGGTCTACTTGATGGTAGTAGTTTGCCCCGATCCAATACAATGATTTAAACATCACGTCATCAAAACGAGAACGCTTGGCAAGCAGGCAGAATTGCAGTGTGTAATCCAGCACGGTGAGGCCTCTCCTGGCCAAAGCAGCAAACTCAGTTGCTAATTCCATTTTTGGGTCAGCTATTCTGTCATAATTGAAAGAATTCAAAGACAAAGATGAGTCAAAAGTTTAAATCCAAAGGTATTTAATAAAAGAATAAACACAGGGTAATCCAACACAACATAACAGTGTGCTTAATACACAGGGCCGGCCCAAGCCTTTATGGGGCCCTAAGCAGAATTTTATTTGGGGGCCCCTCGGTTAGAATAACTTAAGATAAACAGTATCTTCTTATATAAAAAAATAAATGTAAATGTACAAAACGCACAATATTAAATTAAATACTTAAATAATGACATAAAATGAACAGAACATGGACCTGTAACAAGATAACAATAATAAATGTATTAACATTAAAGGAATAGTTCACCCAAAAATGAAAATTCTGTCATTTACTCACTCTCAAGTTGTTTTAAACCTGAATGAGTTTCTTTCTTCTGTTGAACATAAAAGTTATTTTGAAGAATGTGGGTAACTAAACAGTTGCTGGTCACCAGTGACTTCTATAGTGTATTTTTTCTATGAAGTCAATGGGGACCAGCAACTGTTTGGTTACCCACATTAATCAAAATGTTCAACAGAAGAAAGAAATTAATGCAGGTTTGGAACAACACGAGAAAGAGTGAACAATGACAGAATTTTTAATTTTTTGGGTGAACTATCCCTTTAAGGACAAGCGGCAGCATGTTTACTATTAGGCTGCTGTCACTTTAAGACCTGCATGCATCTAACAAAAAGACAAGCATACGATTTTCTCTCAAAATGATTACTTTCACTTTAGACATAATCAACTGTGTTTATGTAAACCTAGTGTGTATTTGACAGTATTAGCGCAATCAGACGAGGGGGGGGGGGGTATTTTGTTGATATTTTGTTTTTCTGCAATATATGTTGCGATATGAAATAAATTTAACAGATTACTTGAATAGCTCTATTTGGAAAGAATAATTCTATAATGAAAATATAACGGGAAAAGTGAACAAAGACAACAGGAAATAATGAAAAGCAAACTAAAAGTCCACGAAAATGAAACTAAACGAACAAATGACTAAATGACTATTATGGTCATTATTAATATTTATGGTAATAATGATACCAGCAATATTATTATTGTTATTGTTATAAATGTAATCATTTATAGAATATTGGTGTGATGTCATATTGCTTTTCCCACCTTTTTATATATAAAAAGCAATAAGCAATTATTACTTTACTAAACAGAACATATTGTGGATTTTAAAATTAAAACATGAATAACTGACACTGTAATAAAATAATGTTGCGTTGTAGTCTGACTGTTAGCTTACCGACATTTGGATGTGCATTTGCTTTCACCAAATTTAGAAATGGACATCCAGATCATCTTTCAATGTGAGAAATAGTGTACAGGGCTCGACAATAAGGACTGCCCGATGGCCCGGGGCCAGTGTGAACGACGCTCGGGACAGTAGACGGAACTGCAGAGCTCTCAAGTTTTATTAAAAGTTTGGAGTGAGATTACATCTGTTAGGGGAGGAGCCACTCAAATATTTGCAGCAGCAGCCCCTCTGCTCCACCAAATTCTCTCAAGTTTTTGCTAGCAGTTTAATTTTACCTACAGTGTTGTTCATAATTGACCAGCACAAATAGAAATTATGCTGCTTGTTGACTGAAGTGCCTGTTCTTTGGCCTGATGACCTTTATGTTTTATATGCCTGTTCACACCTGAGTTCTCCTGTCTGCAAACAGAGCACCAGTTGTAGGAGCTGCTGGTGCCTATGGTAATGAATGGCCATTTGGTTGACCACTCACTTTTTAAAGTACATCTGGTGGCTGCTCCGCTTAATGCTTTCTTCTTCTTCCCTGTCTTGTCCACTGTCTCCTCTATGGTCTCTTCTACTTTCTCTCCAACTGTCACTCTTACTATCTTCTCCACCGTCTCTGCCTCCACCTCTTCCACTGTCTCCTCCTCTGATCTAGCAACCTTTTTAGGGGGCTGACTCTTTGGTGCCCAGAATGAAATAATACTCTTTTGCTTTTTCTCTGACATCTTTGAAACAGACAAATGCAATGATTAATGTATGCATTGCCAGTAAATTAAATATTACTGAAATGATAGCCAGAGAGCTCCCCTTTAAGAGATGTAGTCTTAACATTGCTGAAAAGAGTATTAATACAGTAGAATTTGAAATAAAATAATGAAATACATCTCTAGTACTTTCCTTAGTTTCAGATAGCCAAACTAAGCTAAAGCAGTTGGGAGAGTTTTTGA
Source organism: Ctenopharyngodon idella (assembly GCF_019924925.1). Classification (NCBI taxonomy): domain Eukaryota; kingdom Metazoa; phylum Chordata; class Actinopteri; order Cypriniformes; family Xenocyprididae; genus Ctenopharyngodon; species Ctenopharyngodon idella. Next base: position 13,082,276 of record NC_067240.1, on the reverse strand, counting down.
CTGCATCAATAATAATTTAGCATGAATTTGGCTATATTCCCCAACATCAGCTCTCACTATTTTTGATCACAGGCAAGTGATTTCGTCTAGGAATTGTAAAATCAAAATGCTAAAAAAAAATGAAGGGGTTGGGTGTAGTTTTGGTTTGAACATTGGGGGGTTTAGCGGGGTCACAGGGCATGCTCCCTCATGAGATTTATTTGTGCGCTTATTTGTTTATTTTTGCAAAATGGTCTTTTTTGTTGTTACATCCACATACAAAGTTGGTTAACATAGCTGCATGTATTTTATATTTAAGCATCTAAAATCTTAAGCATTTTGACAGAATTTTACTTAAAGAACATTACTTAAACGGTTCTTATATTGAAAATGTTAATTTCCTGTCATCTGCTAGGTTTTTCCTAATATCTGTAATTATTAGCAGAACACATTTTACACATGGGGAAAATCAGTTGTGGTCTTGTCTTAATTCTAACTTGTACTTGGCCTTTTGAAAAACTATAGTTCTTGTAATTGTCTTGTAATATATTTATAGAATTTGTTACAATAAGGATATAATTACAGGTAAAAGCAGCCTATACACATAGAAACTATAGCACAGTATGCCACAGTTGTAATATAGGCCTAAATCTTTGGTGAAAAATCTATTCCCTTAACAGATAATCTATTATAAATTCTACAAGTTAGTCAATTTACCACAATAAATACAATAGGTAAATTCTAGTAAAGGAGGTCTTTCTATTTTATGTTGGTGCAGGATGATGTTTTCTCAGCGTCGCGATAGGAACGACTCGCACAAATCTCATCACACTTTTGGAGCGCACTGGTGAACGCGCGCAGAGTATACAGCCATTCGCGCGCCACGCATGCACAATTAAATAAACTGGGCTTCGGTCATGTTGCGCAGATAATTGGTCCGTTCCGTTCGTACGGGAACTTGGTGCTTATAATAGTTCAACGCGCGATGTATAATAGCCTCCTCCATTAATTGTATATAGAGGGACAAGTTATCCCTTACTTCTCAGCGTGAGAAATACAAGGTGTGGCGTGTGAGCGTGTGAAATGGTTGAAATGCGTGTGTCTCACGGTGAATGCGTGAGACTTGAGAGCCCTGGAACTGTCACTTGCCCGATCGGGCCAGTGCTGTAGGGTGTGCAATATATATCGTCTATGATATCGTAATTGGTGATTTAACGATCTGAAATTATCGAGTATGTCCCTCACTTTACAAAAACACACCCATTGAGTGCACGCATGCACTACGTGACGTAGTTAGACTAGTGCGCGTGCATATTTAGAGTGCACGATTTCAATGCGTGATTTAGTCTATTAAAATGCATTTAGAATGCCAGGGGCAAAAATGAAAAATATTCAGGGGCAAAAATGACCCTGTATATCTTACATATTTATATAATTTAATATAGTTAAACAATATTTAAACAAAGAGCGCCGTTTTTCTACAAATATCAGCACGATTACAAATGTGATATTGATTTTATACAGCGTACAGTTTAATGAACAAGAACTTAATATCAAGTGACTTACATTTTAAACACCAAATCGCCTGTTTCGCTCTATTTCGCCTACGAAAATAGTTCCAAAGTCCACACAGCATTGTTTTGCGTCTCTGAGCAACGCTTCCTGAATGAATCAGCCGTTTGAATGAATCGTTGAATCTCAATGACTCGTTCATTAACAGGGACTTGCTGCCACCTACTGGCGGGTTTAATTTCACGTTTAAAGTGTCTTCATTTTTAAAATGATTTCAAATAACAGTATTTAACGTTTTATATTTTCAACATTTCAAAACATTATTTATGTATCTGTAACTGCTCTTGACTGATTAACTTTAATAAAGTTTAATTATATAGTTAGTTATACATTAGATGACAATTTCTGTACCTGAAAATCTCCTGTTTAAACCTACATGAAAAACTTGAAAAGCACCGTTTTCATTTAGTTTGTTCTGTTGTATTTATTTTTGCTATTACTCATAATTTGATTATTTGTTACTATTTATTACTTACTGTTTATTTGTCTTACAATATTTAAAATTTAAGTGAGTTAATCTAGTAGCTTTTAGAGTCATAATCCTATTTATTAAGGTTACATGTATCAAAAACAACAAAAACAATAATTAGGCTTTTTTATATGCCCATATTCTTTTCTTGTACTTTATTCATTTTTTTGTTGTGGGGCAAGTGAAAATTTTGGCAGGGCAAGCAAAAATTTGAACCACTGGCCCGACCGGGCCAGTAGAAAAAATCCTTAGCGTTGAGCCCTGGTGTAGTCATTACCTGGAATTGAGATCTGTGTCCAAGTTTCTTTGTGTTGGTTTTTTTGTCTTTATCTCTGTGTTTTACTAATTTAAGTAGAGCCCAAGACTGGGGATAAATCTAAGATAAAGTCTGTTTTTTTTATAATGGATTGCAGACACGGCAGCCTGACATACACATCAATATTTCAGTAGTTCCGTTTTAGCAGGGTAAAAGAAATCGGGAAGTTGCTTATACTGATGCAGATTATCATTACTTCCTAAAGGGTTCAATTTCTTTACATCTTGAATGAGATACACGTACATATATACTGTATGTCTATCTTGATTTCAATAGCTGAATCTTTTTTTTTTTTTTAAATATATGCTTCAAACATTGTGATTATTAAATAATTCAAAAATTAATCCACAAATGATTGTTTTGTTTTAGAGGCTTGAAAGCAGCTCTTGATGCAGAAATTTATGCAAGATGCTGAGGCTACACAAGAGTACACTTCAAGAAATAATACAAGCACAAGAAACAAGGATACACGCAATTATGAACACTGAGTGTCTATCAATATTTGATCAACTCCCACTTAAGCGTAGCCTTTGAGCTGTTTATTGATTTTGCATTCTCTAGGTCACGACCGGATCTGTTCGGCTGCCAGTTTGTTCAGGGAAATTACTGTGTATGAAAAACAAGAAACACAGCCATGTTATGCAAAGAGCTGTTTTGTGGTAAACAAGCAACACTGTACACTGTTAATGTGTAGAGTCTATTATGCAAAATAAGATTGTCACAATGCCAAAATACCAAAAAAGAAATAATATTTCTTGATACCATAGTAAAAACTAATATGCTATGGTATACTTTTATTTAAACAACTAATAACAACTTAAATTTCAGTTTGTTCATCATGCAAAGCTATCAGGAGCATTTTTATCATTTCTGAGCTAGATAGCCCCAATCCACTTCCATTTTATTGAAAAGAGCAGCCAGAATATTCTTTAAAAATCATCATTTTAATTTTTGTTTTTATTTTATTTTACTTTTAATAGCATTAATGACTATTTAAAATATTATATATTTTTATAGTTATATAGTTTAATAGTTTTTATATATATATTTTTTTTATAGTTTATTTATTTTATTTTTTACCTTTTCTGTTCCACAGAAGAGTCACATTTGAACAGCATGAGGGCGAGTAAATGATGACAGAATTTTATCTCTGGGTGAACTGCCACTTTAAGAGATGAACAGCTTTAAAAACTGTAAAATACTGTAATTCCAACTATTTATTTAGATTATGTTCTACTTGGCCTGTTATGAATTTTAGCACTGTCATAGTCATTTTAGCTGATAATAATAGTGTGCAGTAATTATAGATCTTTATTTATAGATCTGCAGAACGCTGTGACCTTCTAGGATGTTTTACTAGGCTTTGTATTTCTGCTTCCTGTTGTTGCATGTATCCAGTGGCTGCTGCACTGGCTCTGCCTGACCATTCAGTCAAACTGAAGATATTATGCAGAACATTTTGTGTGTGATCATTTAAGGGTCCGTGAAAGGCACAGTTACATGTGTGAATGTGTGTAATAAATGGCGACCCTAGCACCACTATGTAGGTTTCTCTTTCTCTAGAAGTGGGTCTCAAAGCAAACCCTGGAGGGTTCATTACTGCGATTCATCATTCTCAGCCTACTGGTGTCGAGCTCCAAATTACGTCTTTCTCACTATTTTTAGTGAGTGTGTGAGAATATAAAGGTGTGTGAGAAGCCAGACAGGTTGTAGAATGTGGCCGTGACCCTTTTCTATTCACTCGTTACATATCCCTCGTAATTACACTGGCAGATGATGTCGTCACTTAGCATTCCAAACTGCGTGTTAATCTGCATCTGCTCTCATGATACATGAGGGATTATGCAAAATTAATTAATTGGCTGATCTTGTACTTCACATAGATGAGAAATGTGACGTTACACTGACAGTTGCCGAGAGGAGCTCAATTTCCCCGGTGCGCTGTATATACTTGTGTCTGGGTTTGGCTCCCCTGTCCTTCACAATAGAGTCATAAACAGTCTGGATTTCCTCCTCTGAGGCTTTAACTACGCCTAGTGCCTAATTGCTTTGTCATAAGTGAATACCAATATCTGACAACTTGACTTTATTATATTTCAGACAGTTCCACTGATGTGTGTCATCTAAAGGCCCTGATATACTTCAAACGAAAACAAACTGGTGTGACGTCATTTTGAACAAAATCAGGCTAAAAAAAATTCATTTGATGTTTTATTTGGCAGTTCGAAACAGCTTGCCAAAGCAAATTTTTCGGAAATTTAGCTCTGGCTGGTACACTCTAAAAAATGCTGGGTTGTTTCAACCCATGTTTGGGTCAAATATGAACAAACGTAACATAATTGGCCCAAACATGGTTTGAAACAACCCAGCATTTTTTAGAGTGTAAACACTTTCAAACTACCATTGGTCCATGGTGGTTACATAATAGGTAGGTGTGCTTTGAGGCTCCACCTTCTTTGACGTGGATTCAAACTCTTTTTACCTCTAAGCATGAAGCGAGTACAAGTAGTCACATTAGGAAAATTGTGTGTGTTAAAAAAGTTCAATTGTCTGTTGTTAATGTTATAGTGATGTATTAAATACTCTTTATGCGGAAGTCACTTTCAAACCAAGCAGCTTTATATTGGTCAGCTCTGTGAATTCACATGAATTCACCTGTTATGAAATCTGCGTGGTGAAATCTTTCACCCTCATCCCGATCTCATGGATTCCTATTTCCTATTGAAATGACTGGATTCCGTCCAGTGGTTTTTAGTAGCCGTTCATACTCTGCGACGGTATCTAACTCTATGAGGTGGCAAATCACTGCACTCTCATTGGTTGTTGCAGCTATTTTTTTTTTCTTTTCATATTTAAGATCAATTACACTCTGAAATCTCTAACTTTCATTAAAAATGAATGATGCCTGGTCACTTAGATTAAGATGAGGATGTCATAAGATAAAATAAGTGTATCCATTCATGAGTGTGTGGTAATGAAGGCCACATATACTGCTCAGGGTAACATTTATGAAATTAATTAAAATATGTTTTCTGTCTTTATAAGCCCTGCTCAGACTTCATTCATATATTCAAAAGGCATTTTAAAAATTCTTACTCTTATCTCTCTCTGTCTCTCATATGCTTTTTATTATTATTTTGTTGACCGGGTGTTTGGAGCTAATGAATGATACGGTCTGACTGAATCACAGATCAGCCGTTTAAATGATGAATGGTGCTGAAGCTCAAGTAATCAACCCACTCTGCTATAATTTAACAAAATAAAACAGACTCTTGTACTGAATTAGCTTAATAGAACACCCTTGTGATTTGAAAACTTTTTATATGGAAATAAACATAAAGCTACATATTTTATGTGTCAGAGCAATGACAGGGCAGTGGCTTGAGTACTAATGACTTAAAGGGCCAGTTTGAATCCAGACTATGTAAGTTTTTTCATGTACCCTCATTCTCTTTTTCCTTGTTCTATTTTTATTTGGAGTTAAAAAACAACCCAAGACATATTACATTTTTATGTTTTTGAAAGAAGTTTCTAATGCTCACCAAGGCTTCATTTATCTACTGTTTGGTAGGTTTATATTTATATATATAAACACACACACACACACATATATATATATATATATACAGTCAAACCAAAAATTATTCAGACATTTTTGATATTTTTGATGTATTTTTACTAGTGGGTGCAGGACACTATAGTTCATTTATGTAAGTGAGGATAGCAAAATAAAGTAAACTGACATATTATACCCAAAAATTCCTCATACTCTTCATACTCAATCTGACCATGTTTTGCTTAAGTGTTATCTGACATAATTAAGATTAATTTTTTCTGACACAGTTTAACTCTGAGATCTTGTCATATTTTATTACCATTTTTTTTAAACTATAGTGAATAAACTGTATTAATAATGAATTAAATGTTCAAGGTGTCTGAATAAATTTTGGTTTGACTGTATATACATACATACAGTTGAGCTCAAAAGTTTACATACCCCTTGCAGAATCTGCAAAAATGTTAATCATTTTAACAAAATAAGAAGGATCATGAAAATTGCATGTTATTTTTTATTTAGTACTGTCCTCAATAAACTATTTCACATAACAGTTGTTTACATAAAGTCCACAAGACAAAAAAATAGCAGAATTTATTAAAATGACCCCATTCAAAAGTTTACATACCCTTGATTCTTAATACTGTGTGTGGTTACCTGGATGATCCACGATTGTTTTTTTGTTTTGTGATGGTTGTTCATGAGTCCCTTGTTTGTTCTGAGCAGTTAAACTGAGCTCTGTTCTTCAGAAAAATCCTCCAGGTCCTGTAGATTCTTCAGATTTCCATACTTGAACCCTTTCCAGCAGTGATTATATGATTTTGAGATCCATCTTTTCACACTGAGGACAACTGAGGGACTCAGACAAAACTATTACAAAAGCTGCAAACATTCACTGATGCTCCAGAAGGAAACACGATGCGTTAAGAATCAGGGGTGAAAACTTTTGAACAAGAAGTTGATGTGCAAGTTTTTTTTATTTTGTTTAAAGAACATATTTTTTCATTTAGTTCTGCCCTTTGGAAGCTACAAAAGATACTCACGTTTCCCAGAAGACAAAAAAAAGTACAATTTATTCTGTTCATCCAATTCAAAAAGTTTACATCCCCGACTCTTAATGCGTCGTGTTTCCTTCTGGAGCATCAGTGAATGTTTGAACCTTGTTTAATACTTGTGTTTGAGTCCCTCAGTTGTCCTCAGTGTGAAAAGATGGATCTCAGAATCATTCAGTCACTGCTGAAAAGGGTTCAAATATGCAAAAGATGCTGGAAAACCAAAGAATCTGCATGACCTGGAGATTTTTTCTGAAGAACAGAGCTCAGTTTAACTGCTCAGAACAAACGAGGGACTCATGAACAACCATCACAAAACAAAAAAACAATCGTGGATCATCCAGGTAACCACACACAGTATTAAGAATCAAGGGTATGTAAACTTTTGAACAGGGTCATTTTTATAAATTCAGCAATTTTTTTGTCTTGTGGACTTTATGTAAACAACTGTTATATAAAATAGTTTATTGAGGACAGTAATAAATAAAAAATAACATGCAATTTTCATAATCCTTCTTATTTTGTTAAAATGATTCACATTTTTCTAGATTCTGCAAGGGGTATGTAAACTTTTGAGCTCAACTGTACATACACAATATATATATTTTGCCTTTTCTGCACTGGAATAACCACCCAGGCATCATATATTTGCTTTTTACTAAATGTTTGCGATGTGCAATAAACAGCATACGTCACTCAAATTTTGTGGGTTTATGTGAACAGAAATCCAAAACAATTTAGGTCACAGAATTTGTTTTGCTCTCTGCATCTTCATATGCTCAGAGACAACGTGGTCCCTGCATCAAGATATGTCACACTCGTAGGCTTTTGTGAATGTTGAAAATGATGTCATCGCTCTCCTAGCAACTGCTAAGCAACCAGTCTTGGAGTGCGCCCAGAGCTGGAATCCCTTTAATGCAACTGGGTTTCTGCATTCCCCCTCTCAAGACTGAAATGAAAATGTGGCGTTGTTGTTTAATTCTCCCTCTTGTATTCCCGGGCCTTTGCAAAGGTCACTAGCCCAGTTTCTTGTTAATGCTATTTTATGTTGCATTCAAAAAGATTGAAAGCATTTAAGAAGATCAGGTGCTCATACTCGTACTTGAAGTTTAACTTTTCTCACTTAATGGAGCACCGTTTCATGACCTATTTGTGTTACCACAGCTTCCACAGTTTCAGTGTTTTCACCTGCCCGTATGTGTTCATGTGTCTCCATGTGTGTTTCTGCGTGTATTAACATGCTCTGTCTTTGTGGTATTGGTGTCTTCTAGGCTCATGTGGTTCAGCGCTGGCTTGTGCATCAGGACAGTAGTTTGAGTGGAGAGGGTTCGTCGGAGGCTCAAGGTGGAAAATGGCACTTTGATGGAAGAGTAAATATCTTAGTACTGCCTCTCAATACTTCGCTCTTTCTGGAAAATCTTGTGTGTTGGTGTGGCTTCTTTAACATTTCTGTCTGTGGTTTCTCTTGTGGTTGTGTAGCTGGTAGAAGTTCTTGTGTTTGAATGTCGTGATGTGGCTAATAACTTCAGTTAGCTCCTCTGGTGTTCCTGTAGTGTTCCATCTTCCTCTCATTCTAAATGGCTCTTATTCTGTTTTTTATTGTGTTCTATGACTATTCATTTTTCTAATGTGAGATTTTGTCCGTGTGATTAAGTGCGTGCTTGTTTGTGTAGGTGTGTGTTTTTTTTCTGTTTATCAGATGTTTTTTTGCGGTAAAAGCTTGCTCAGAGATTCGTCCCCCTGCTGTTTCTTCTGATTGCTGATATCTGTCAGAATGTCACTTACTCTATCAACAGATGTACTGTAGAGATTACAAAGGGACTAATGTAGACTTTTCAATAAAAATGGGCCATTATACACAAATACATGAAAACATATACATTTTTATTCAAACATATTAAGTAAATTCACTGTGTGAGTGCCGACCTTTAATTGCTGCTTTAATTTTTTTAAGGACAAAGGTGTTGTTATAAGAAATATGAAATGTAATATAAAATTAATGTGTGTATGTGTAAATATACATTAATATTCAAAACTTTGTGGCCAGAAAGATTTTTAAAATAAGGACAGTAAGGACATTTATAATGTAGAGTTGTCAAAAGTGCTGACGTCGGTATTGAAATTTTAAAAATGTGACGCTTTGAGCGCTGTTGAGCGGATTCGTAAACACCTCTGATTGGCCATTGTGTTGACACGCTTATTAGATATGTCTGTGATTGGCTTCAATGATGAACGCTTCAAAAACATGTTATAAGTAGTCATCAATAGTCATCAAAACAGTTCAAACACTTCTGTGTGCTTTCAAACGCTCTTGTGCATTGATCATTGTAGCCAATCACAGACATATCCGATGAGTGCGTAAACACAATGGCCAATCAGAGGTGTTTATGAATCCGCTCAACAGCGCTCAAAGAGTCACATTCTTAAAATTTAATTTCAAAAGTACTGACTTCGGTACCAAGTCGGTACTTTTGACAACTCTTACAGAAGATTTCTATTTCAAATGAATGCTGTTCTTTTGAACTTTTTACTTATCAAAGTTTTCCAGCATCCCTCTACCACCCCATCTCCTCACTTCTAACTATTCCTATCCCCACCTGGTATAGGGGGATTTCTCTGGGTTTCGGCCAAATACCGAGCTCGGACCCCTCCCCTCGAATACGCATGACCTTTACTCTATTTAATTATATCTAAGTGTGAATTTGTGAAATGCATTATGGTTTCCAAAAAGAAAAAAAAAGAAAAAAAAATTAAGCAACACAGCTGTGTTTAACATAAGAATTGAGCGTCAAATCAGCAAATCTGAGCAACAATTCAACAAATTTGAGCATCAAGTCAACATAGAATGATTTCTGATAATTTTCGGACAATGAAGACTGGAGTAATGATACTGAATATTCAGCTTTTCCATCACAGGAATAAATCGCATTTAAAAATATATTAAAATAAAATGCAGTTATTTTGCAGTTTTTACTGTATTTCAAATAAATGCAGCCTTGGTGAGCGTAAGAGACTTATTTTAAAAAGATGAAAAAAATCTTACCGACCCTAAACTTTTGAACAGTAGTGTGTGTGTGTGTGTGTATGTGGTACATAACATAAAAACACTGGCCATTTTCTAAGTAATTGCTTTGTTAACTCATTTATCAGGTACTAAAAATACATTCACATTGTCAAACTTCAAGAAAGCTGTGTCATGATCAGGGGTGCTATGCCACTTTCGTGCTAATGACAATTTGGTGCCAAGTCCATGACGAGATCAACCAGCATGTCCTTTTCAGTATATTTCAGAGACAAGTCAATCCATCAAAATTATGTGAGGTGAACATTCATTTTTCAGGAAGAAAATGACCCAAAACACATCTCAAAGTTGTTCAAGAACTATCAAATAATTAAGGTGAATAACAAATTTGTATACCGAGTGTCAACTCAATACCATAAAACACCACAGAATGTATTAGTGGCCCACTTAAAATAGTCGCTTTTCCACCTTCAGGCCACTTTTCCACCTTTAAGGAACAGTTCCAGTTATATTTCCACTTGAATTTGGTTTGGCACGGCCAAAGAGTTCTGTTATCAGCCCCAGAGTGGAAAACGAAACCATATCCGTAGAGGCTGGGCCGGATCGCCACAGAATGGAATGTTTAAGCAATAAAAATGGTTTGGCCCGATGGTGGACAAGTGGCTAATGTGTGAGCAAGTGCTCTGGGAATTGCTACAGGTTTAGAAAGGCTATAGAGACAGTTTCAAGTACAGATATGTTAACTGAATGCTGTTGACAATTATTAACCAAAAAACTTATGATGGTTTGTATTTGTGTGAAACAGAAGAAAACAGGTTAAAGGATATGTGAATCACATGTGAAAAAAATCTGCAGGCTGATTGTGGATAATGATTGCTGAAGAATGGACTTTCAAGATAAGGGAAATAAATTTCAGTCCCTAAATGGAATACAGTTAGAGTCTGAATTTATTCAGCAGTTGTTTTCAGTAGGACATAATGGCGCATACTCACGCTATTACTGCTTAGTCATGTTGACGGATATGTTTTTCTATGCTGTCACCTGAAGACTTAGAAAATAAGGGTTCAAAATGACTTCTCCTGCCTCACACAGTATTCCATCCACAGTTTCATGGGGTGGGGGGGCTGGACTGTCAATCATCCCTGCTAAAAAACAGAGCAGAGACAATCTGAAATATCTAGACTGCAGAGTATCTGTCAAATCAATTCAAGGACTCAATATAACTGTGACCACATCAGAGCAAACTGCATTAGTCATCACATGGAAAACCACAAAATATCACTCATGGATTTTTATACAGAGCAGCAGGAAAGAAGAATTCTGGGTAGGGAGTTGAAGGCTCAAAACGAACAGAGCGAAATAGAGTTGTGTTTTTGAAATATTGCAGTGTAGATGAGAATCTGAAAAGCTCAATGTTCTGGACCCATTAGCATGAACACTGCAGGAGGGAGAGAGAAAGACGAAAGGTAGGTTTGGGAACAAGTATAGAGGCTGTTAGCTATTCCACTGAGAAAAAAACAGCCAAGAGGATCGCTCCATAGACAGACAGATGAAAAATGATAAAGAACTTAGACTAACAGAGAAAATTAATACAGATGTATGTGAAGAAATTAGGTCTGGATTTTGCATAGCTTGCATGACATGAACAATTAGATATTATACATTTTGTACTTGCTTTTTGATATTTTATGTCCTAAATCATATTTTAAAATGTGACAATTAATTAAATTATTTTAAATAATAATTATTTTTTGTTAAATATTATTTTTTATTAAATAATTTATTATTATTATTATTATTTTGTGATTTGGCCATCACCAAATGTAATTACAAAAATAATAACTTTTCACAGGTTTCTTTGGTTGGACAACCAGGTAGTTCTGCCCCCAAACTTACACCACTGGTTGATTTAATGTTACTGTGATGGGATGGTCGAGATTGTGGAAATGTTTTGATAGCTCACAGCACACTTTGCCTGGGAAAAAAAACCTAATTGCTTTATTTTCTAAAATAAGCTGGGATACAAGAACACACTTCAGCTTTAAAGCAACACCAGCCCTGAATAGAACATAACTTTGGAAACAAAAGTCTGTAACTTTGGAAAATTAGATGATTTTACATAGAGAAAATTTAATTCAGTAACTGATGGGTTGCTGTTATGTGGCCCACGAGCCGAATGAAACCAAGATACCCTTTTTTTCTGTGGACATGCGCAACTCAGAATGAGTTCTTAATCAGTGCTGTAAGTCAGACTGTATCACTGATGTTTTATTAAGTGCTAAACATCCAGAATACCTTGTGCAAAAACTGTTGTAATTTAACAATCCCTTTCCCTATTCAAATTGGCATTTATTTTTCCTTTCTTCTCTCTCTTATCTTCCCTCTCTCCCTCAGGCGGATACAACAACCAGTTTTCTCCGTGCTGCACGCTCAGGTAATCTGGAAAAAGCTCTGGACCATATCAAAAATGGAATAAACATCAACATAGCGAATCAGGTGAGAAAAAAAATCCATCCTGCAATGTCAAGCATCAAGCATGTGCATGAGTTTGTATGTATAAGTTTTACCCTTAAGGTTTAATTTGTTTAAAATGATTGGTAACACTGTACAATAAGGTTTCATTTGATAACATTAGTTAATGCATTAACTAACAAACTAACAATGAGCAACATATTTTTAAATGTTCATGTTAGTTTATAGTGCATTAACTAATGTTAACAGATAATTTTTTTGTTAAGAAGAAGTAGTAAATGTTGAGATTGAAATGAACTAAGATTAATAAATGCAGTAGAAGTATTGTTCGTTCTTGTTTACTAATGTTAAAGTCCCCCTGCAGTCAATAATTTTATCTCTTAAAACTCATCTTTGATCATCACAATGACATACTGTATTTAAAAAAAATTCCTGTGAAAATAATGTCATAAAATAATTTAAATGTAACTCTACATCCTTGCTTCATTTAGTATACATAGATCCATGAATATGCAAATTAGTTTCTGCCTCCACTCAATCACACAACCTCAGAATACCTGATCCACTCTGTAAACTGTAGTAAACACTACAAATTGGCAAGTGGAAATATTGGTTTAATTCAGCCATATATGTTATAAAACAAGAAACTGATTCAGAAAAAGAAGAAAAAGAGTGAATTATCAGGCCTGGTTCTAGTTAGGAGGTACTAGAGGGTGCTAAGCACCCTCATATCATATTGACAAAACAGATTTGGTAAACGTTCCAGTGCATATTTGTGTTTGTGCTCCAGAGAGCATCAGAGAGAACCCAAGTGGAGTTTATTTACAGTGTCCAAAGATCCAAAAACACGAAACATAAAGTATAAACAAAATCCAAACCATGAACAAAACTTGACTATGAGCAGACCTGGCACATGGAACCATGGAACAGCATACATACTTCAATACATGACATCTAGATAAGGCAATCATGAGTGCTTAAATACATGATACAGGGGAGCATATGACTAAAACAACCAATGAAAAACAAAAACACAAAACAGATGTGACAAAAACGCTGGAGTTTTTGTTCAGTGGTGAGTTCTGCATGTTGACGCATTCCTCTCATTAACAAAGGGTAGACATGATGTAAATAATAGATTCATTGTGCAGTGTAGACAACTTTATTGATTATAATAGAACTTTGTCAGATCGCAAACTGAGATGAGTGACAGCTTTTTTTTATTGTAAAGGGAGCGGTCTTTGTGTGTTTTCTAGGCTATATATAATCCATTAAGAATTTGAATAAAAGTCAACAAATAATGGTAATTGATGTGATTAGCCTTTGGCTAATTTGACTACTTTATCAAACAGCTAATAATGTGTTGCTAATTTTACACAAACCATTTCTCTATTAGTCATCTCGGAGTCAGACAGCTGCCTTCTAAAATCAGCATCCCTAGAAATAATGATAGGAAAAGCCCCGCCCCACTCATTGACGGGATTGGTTGCACGTTTGTGACCTAGGAATTAGGGCGGTTGCAAACCATGTTTTTGAGACTGCCTTTGGTACACTGCAGATTTAAGGAGAAAATATTCAGCAATGATGTTGACTGATGATTAAAAACACCCCATAGGCAGACATTTAAACAACATTAAAAACTTTTCAAAAGATTTTTAAAGGATTTTCACCACTTTAACAAAGACCTTATTGTAAAGTTAAAGTTAAATTATTTATTTAAAGTTAAATTATTATTATTACAGACATGAATGATACCTCAAATCATGGAAATTGTTGAGGAGATTTTTCAATTTTAAATTCTGTGATTGATAAAACACCTAAAAGAATCCTTTAGATTTATTTTAGAGGACAAAACACCTAACAACCACCCAAACAACCTAGCAACTCCAAAGCAACATGCTTGAAATCTCTCAGAACACCTTAGCAACTGCATGACAACACCAGTCTCACATCCACGCCTTGAAAGTCAAAAGTAACTTTGAAGCCCATTATTAGTACTGGCTAAATTCAGAAATTGCTATTTAGAGCTATAAATTCATCATATTGTAGATTAGGACCTACATCTGTGTGTGTGTGTGTGTGTGTGTGTGTGTGTGTGTGTGTGTGTGTGTGTGTGTGTGCTTGCTTGCGCCAGTGTGTGTGTTTTCACGTCTGTATTAACCCCCCAATGCTCGTGTGGTCGGACAGTACAGCTGTGTTTACAGTGTCAATGCAGAGCTGTGTTCAATGCCCTAATCAGTAAATTGCCATAATTAATCATGCCAGCATGTCTTCCTCCTCTAACCCCTCACCAGTCATGCTTTTGCAACCACTTGCATCATAACACTTGCTTACTTGCTTTAAATAGCATATTGTGATATTTGCAGGAGAGCTATGTTTGGTTCTCAGAGACGGGTTAGTGAATGGACCTGAGCACTTGCTTGGCTGGCTTCCCGCATTGAAAAGCTCTGAAAATGAACGCCCACTCTGAATGCTTGCAGCCTGAACTCTCTCTCTCTTACACACACACACAAACAAACACACACATACATAGACTACTACAACACCTTATAACATCATTCGACAGACAGGATTCCATCGGGAACCTGTCACGGCCTCCGATATGCAACCTAGACTAAATTTCAGTGCGTCTTGGAGGTTTTTATAGTTACGTGTTTGGATAAACTGAAGGTATACTTCCCCTGTGTGATGCTGATATCACAGCGTGAATGTCTCTGTGCTGTCGCAACACATTCTGTGAGGAGCTTAGACTGGTTTTGACAGTGAGACGGATTAAGCCCTCAGCACGGATGCTTTGGGACTAGAGAAAATTCAAGAATCAGCAAAACCTTATTTTATAGCTCAGAGTGTTTGCTTAATTTCCACCTCAGCTCAAAGCAAGTAATAATTGTTAAAGAGATTTTTAGACAATTGATGATCTTGTCATAGAGTGTCATTTGTCTTTATTTTACAGGTAACAAACTAACTGTGGTAAATAGCCATAATGTTATTAGCCTTTTTATCTATTAACATCTGATGATTAAATAGCCAAAAATAATCTAAGAATCAGAAAAATTGTCCACATGGACCAAAGGTTTAGATTTATTTTAATTGAAATGAATTATTTACTTTTTTTTTTTTTTTTTTTTTTGAAAAGCCATTTGTATTCTAGCTGCATAACCAGACAGGATGTGCAAGAACTGAAGCACAATACATTTCCTTATACAGTAGTTTGTATGAATAACAGAGTGAAAATTAAGTCTTTAAAATTAAGTCTATATTATTCAAATATTGAGATTTATTCTTGTGTACTAATCTTGTGGACCAATTTTATGATGCTTTTGTATATTAATAAAATACAGTGTAAGTTGTTTTGGATAAAAGTGTCTACCAAATACATGAATGTAAATTGTAATGCTTTTTTGTAAAGCTTGTGTTCAGATTTAGTCACAATTCAAAATTGACCAGAATTTCTCTTTCTGTGTTTAATGGTGGTAACAAAGTCTTTTAAACAATTGTGACCTTATTTAGAAATTTGGCATAATTTGTCTGAAATATTTATACACTATCATTTAAAAGACTGATTTCAGTAAGATTTTGTCTCTTATGCTCACCAAAACTCCATTTATCTGACCAAAAATACAGTAATATTGTGAAATATTATTACAATGTGAAATAACTGTGTTCTATTTTAATATATTTATATAAATGTATATAATTTTGTATATGTTGGCGATCTATGTACGTATAACAATACTGTTGGTATCACACAATACTGTGTGATATTCCCCAAAACATCATGAAGCACGTTCAGGGAATATTAATGCCAAGTGGGCATGTGTGGCTGTTATCATCAGGGCTCCTCCCCACTGTCTGCAAGCTCCCCTCCATCTCCATTCTGTCTTACTCTCCTCTGCGCATGCACTGTGCAACTGCAGTAGGAGCTCATTAGAGATGAGTGACACTGCAGTATGAAGGGGATTCCAGTCAGACTAGCAGAGCAGAGCCCTCCTATGGCCGAACCAGGCTTCACACTTAGCATCCCTACAAAAGCACACACTGTACCATGTGCCGTTCTCCAATCAGCCTTTACCTCTCCCGGCCTTTTTGTCGGTTTCCTCCACCGCTCTATTTACACACCCTGTTTAATGAGAGCTCCACAGATCTGTACATGTCTCAGTGCTTCGCTGTGTTATTTTTAGGCTGCCTTCCTCTCAGTGAGTCATTTGACAGGTAGACAAGGAGAGATAAAGAGATAGACTTGAGATGTGTCAGGGTGGTTTTTTTTTTGTGACTTTTTCAGCACCTCATGTTTTCTCTTGTATTCGCAGAATGGGCTTAACGGGTTGCACTTGGCCTCCAAAGAAGGCCATGTTAAGATGGTGCTGGAGCTGCTGCACAATGGCATTGACTTGGAGACTACCACAAAGGTAAATCTACTTTCTTCAGTCAGTGAGGCTTCCTCCGGCAAGCCAAAAACAGGTTTATAAATGAGATAGGTCAGATGACACACCATACACAATGTATTTATGCACTATGTACTAAACCGTGTAGTGTATACATTTTATAAGGTTATTTTGTCATTCAGCATCAAAGTCTCATAGCCCCTCCCCCTTTGTTACGTAATAAAGCTGTGACAGCTGAGTGCATGAAGTGTCCAACATTCCACACTTGTTTTTTGGTTAATTAAGTGCATCATCTGGGTATTTCAAGTGTACTTTTTCTATTTGGAATTTTCAGTGTGAACACTCTACTCGCACTATTTATACTACAAAACAACATAGAATAGTGCATAAGTATGCAAACTGGGACACACATTAAATTCTGATTGGCTGAGTTGCTACAGTACATGCTTGCCAACCGAAAACAGTCATTGGCCTACAGATAGGCTACTAAACTCTTGCCTGGTGGAATAAAACTTTACTCTGAATATCTCTATTAATAAATAACTATTTATTGAACATTGCCATTTATCATATTGGATATTTAATAAAGTCAAGTATTGCTAAAAGTTGACAAAATTACCATTTTACAAAGTTGTGCATTTAAAATGTGCAGTTTCTCTCATCAATAAATAAATGGGAAAACAAAGTAACTTGCAAAAAATCAGACAGATTAAAACAATAACAAGCAACATGAGCAAAAATAAAAGCAAAATAAAATTCTTCAATATATTCTATAAAAGTCTTTATTTGTCAGATTTTTCTCTTTATTGTATTTACAAGACTATTCTTTTTGTAGAAAGGGAATACTGCCCTTCATATTGCTGCTCTGGCCGGCCAAGAGAAAGTGGTTGCAGAACTGATAAATTATGGTGCCAACGTCAATGCCCAGTCTCAGGTTGGTCTGAGCCTCAAGACATGAATCAACAAACACAGAAACATGTTGATAAAAAGCTTAATTCATTTGTTCTTTGTTGTTATTTTGTGTTTTGCAGAAAGGTTTCAGTCCCCTGTACATGGCAGCACAGGAGAACCACTTGGAAGTGGTGAAATATCTACTTGAACATGGAGCCAATCAGAGCCTTCCAACAGAGGTGAGTGACACTTTGAAATCAAACTCAGCAGAAATAAAACCAAAATGAACCTACAACTTTTGATTTCATCCCCCAGGATGGCTTTACTCCTTTGGCGGTAGCTCTTCAGCAGGGTCATGAGAATGTGGTGGCCCTCCTGATAAACTATGGCACCAAAGGCAAAGTGCGTCTTCCGGCCCTGCACATTGCGGCACGCAATGACGACACACGCACTGCTGCCGTACTGCTGCAGAACGACCCAAACCCAGACGTCCTCAGCAAAGTATGTGTGTTTGTACACATCTGAAAGGTTTTATCTCACCACACATTATGACTCACTAAGCTCAGTGTAGCTGCTCTTGGCTTGTAATTGCAGAGATGACTATGTGACAAGATAAACAGAACTGACTTTGTTTAAAGATCCATCAGCGTAGGTTTTCCTGTTTTGTACATATACTGAATCAATGAAATGTTACACTCTTTTCCCATAGACCGGCTTTACTCCCCTCCACATCGCAGCCCATTATGAGAATCTCAGTGTAGCACAGCTTTTGTTAAACAGAGGAGCCAACGTGAACTTCACGCCGAAGGTCAGTTCAACTCTTACGTTGAATGCCGCTTCCTGCTACATAAATGATTACATGAATTCTCATTTACTCCTTTTCTCTTGAAGAATGGCATCACTCCATTACATATCGCTTCCAGGAGGGGGAATGTGATTATGGTGCGGCTTCTGTTGGACAGAGGAGCTCAGATAGATGCCAAGACTAAGGTACAGTATCCATTAGGGACATTGAATAGTAAAATATTAATTACTTATATATACTTATGTATGTATGTGTATATGTATATATATATATATATATATATACATGCACACTACAATATTGACTAGCTGACTAGTCTAGGGGGCACGTTTTTGTGCTCAAAATAGGACAGGGCAAGAAAGAATAAAACAGAGCAGAAGCATCTCAAAATGTGATCGTAATAATAATAAATAATGCACCTTTTATTCATAAAAATGCAGCAAAGTGCTTAACAGGTCAGAATATAGATCTGAAAAAAATTGTGACAAAATAAAATGAGACGGATTAAACATTACAAAGTTAGATTTAGTATAATCTAAATAGACTAGTCGGTTGGTTTGACGACTAACTGACTAGTCGATCCTCCTGTATCCGTCCAACCGTAATCACATCTCACAGTGACATTATTTACTGGCTGAGATGAAAAATCACACTGCTGAGACTGCTGAATCTGACTTATTTAAGTCTAGCTCGTGGAGAATGACCTATTTTACTTCCTCATGGGAAAAACAGGTATTTTCTCTTTGTGACAACTTGCTGTTTTAATGGTATACTTTAAAAGGACAGGAAATGCAGATAATGTAGGACGCATTAAAAAATGGCTGATAAATTTCCAGAATTGCTTATTCTTTCCGTTATCTGCAGGATGAGCTGACGCCGCTGCATTGTGCAGCCAGGAACGGTCATGTACGTGTGGTTGAGATCCTGCTAGACCAGGGCGCTCCTATTCAGGCCAAGACCAAGGTGGCTAAACTATATTACTAAGATGCAGTGTTGGGGGTAACGCATTACAAATAACTTGAGTTGTGTAATCAGATTACTAGTAACTAGTAAAGTAACGCATTACTTTTAAATTTACAACAAAATATCTCTTTTTCAAATAAGTAATGCAAGTTACTTTGTTTTCCCATTTATTGACTGACAGCTCTCCTGTCCCCATGTTGAGAGATATCGTGAGTAAGTGCAGAGGTGTTGTGTGAGCTGTGTAAACATGATGGTTATTCTAGACTAGCTCTAGACTAATTGTAAGCAAACATTTACTCAATGAATTCTTCTCCTGCATCCTATTCTTCTGTATCCCAGAATGGCAGCACAGCTGAAAGACTAGTTTGTTTGAACTGTGCCCTCTACTGTACAGGCATGAATTTGCATTTCCTTCAGACTAAGGCTTATTTATTTCACTTTTAGTGTGAAAGGGCCTTAATATTTGCCAAAAATAGAACTTTTTTGTTGTTATAAAAATAAACGAACAGTCCAGCCTAGATGAGAAAAAGTAACGCATAAAGTAACGTAACACATTACTTTCCACAAAAAGTAAATTAGTTACTTTTTTAGGGAGTAACGCAATATTGTAATGCATTACTTTTAAAAGTAACTTTCCCCAACACTGCTAAGATGGCCATACTGTAAGAGATTCTTAGCTTTATTGCTGGTGTAATCATGCTGTTTAGTTATAATAATGTTTTCCCCTTGCAGAACGGTCTATCTCCCATCCACATGGCAGCACAGGGCGATCACATGGACTGCGTGAGGCAGCTGCTGCAATACAACGCAGAGATCGATGACATCACCCTCGACCACCTGACCCCGCTGCATGTTGCAGCACACTGTGGGCACCACCGCATGGTCAAGGTGCTGTTGGATAAGGGGGCAAAAGCTAATGCCCGCGCTCTGGTTAGTGCATCTGCCGTTTTCTTTTCTCTCTGCTTTTTTCCACCCTATCTTTTATTTATCTCTTTTAATTAATATTGCCAGTTAATGTGACGACGGCCATCCGTGAAACAAATAGCTGAATTTTATACATATATAATACATATAGTGCAGTATTAATTGTACATCATAGTCTCAACTTGGTCCTCCATACTTCCCATTTAATAGTGTACACCTGTACACCGTGTATATATTAGTTGATTTTTTTGTTGGATCTTTCAGAATGGATTCACTCCATTGCACATTGCCTGCAAGAAGAACCACATGCGGTCCATGGACCTGCTGCTGAAGCACTCAGCATCTCTGGAGGCCGTGACTGAGGTCAGATTACTCTCCGGCTGTCACTTTGATGGATAACCTCTATTCACTTTGCACCATTTTGACCCTTGTAGAAAATAGAAAGACTATGAAGGAATGAGCAGTGACATATTCACGATTACTTTGGGACAAGAATATATTAACATTACCATTCAAACGTTTGAGGTCATTACGTTTTTGCTTTTTTTTTTAATATAAATGTATTCAGCAAGGGCACATCAAATTGATCAAGTGACAGTGAAAACATTTATAATGGTACAAAAGATTTGTATTTCAAGTAAATGCTGTTCTTTTGAACTTTCTATTCATCAAACAATCTTGAAAAGAAATGGATCAGTTTCCACAAAAATATTAAGCAGCTGTTTTTAACATTGATAGTAATAAAATAATGTTTCTTGAGCACCAAATCAGCATATTAGAATAATTTCTGAAGGATCATGTGAAGGAAAATTTAGCTTATTCAGCTTTGCCATCACAGGAATAAAATACATTTTGAAATATATTAAAAAATAAGAAACAGTTATTTTAAATTGTAAAAAAAAAACATTCAGTTGAAGGACAGAACCCTTTAACACATGCATGTTCTTGTCTCTTAGTCGGGTCTGACCCCACTTCATGTGGCTGCGTTCATGGGGCATCTCAACATAGTGAAGAGTCTTCTTCAGAGAGGAGCTTCACCCAATGCTTCTAATGTGGTAAGAACGGTGTATCTGTTTATCGCCTCAGAAATACTGAACAATCGAATCCCCAAGGCACGGCTCTTCTGCTTTACAAATTGGCTAATGTCTTTAGCAGCAATTATGGCAGTAGTCACAGTTTTCTTTTCAGAACTAAACATTTGTGACTGTATTAAAATGTGCCATTGTAGAAAGTGGAGACCCCTTTGCACATGGCTGCCAGAGCGGGGCACTGTGAGGTGGCTCAGTTCCTGCTACAGAACAATGCGCAGGTGGATGCCAAAGCGAAGGTATGCCAATCATACAAGCTGTTTTATCTTCATTTATCTTCTTTTGTTTTTAAAATCTCATGTTTCCTCTATTTCTCTCTTCCCTTTCACAGGATGATCAAACCCCCTTGCACTGTGCCGCTCGAATGGGACATAAGGAGTTGGTGAAGCTGCTCTTGGAACATAAGGCCAATCCAGACTCGGCCACCACGGCAGGCCACACTCCTTTGCACATCGCTGCCCGCGAGGGACACGCCCAAACCACACGCATCCTGCTCGACGGGAATGCCCAACAAACCAAAATGACCAAGGTTCTCTTCTCTCAATTAACTCTTTGCTAAATCCCGCCTTAAAGTCAGCATGAAACGGAAGTTGATATAGTCTTTTCTTTCCTATTGTGATGTTTATCCAAATGAAACAGCTTCTCAAACAAGACAAAATGTAGGACGGTACTTCATTTTGGCCATTGATTGGATTGTTGTGGTTTCCTATTGGTGGATCTCATGTGAGTGACAGGTTGTCCCGCCATCGCTCCAGTAAACACGTCATCAGAGAAGAGATGAGATTTCATTGTAAGGGGGAGGGGAAGTTATTTTGATTAAAGATTACAGTGGCACATGAATTTTAAAAACATAATGATGTGCACTGATAAATTGTTTACCTACAAATGCAATATTCCATTACAAAAATTTTGATTTCATGGTAACTTTAAAATGCTACCGACCAATCATACCTTAGAAACTGTTGGCATCCATTGAATTCTTGTGTGTTTTATAGAGATTATTAAAAAATATAGTTAAAAAAAATTCATGTTCATTCCTGTGCAACATTCTGTAAAGCCTGTTTGAGTTAGCAACAGTAACCAAGGTGGGTGGAGCCTAACAAAGGGTAATTTACACTAAATGACAACAAAATATGCACATCTCCACCTGCATTCTCAGTATGTATTTCTGCTTTTTCTTACAGAAAGGATTTACTCCTCTACATGTAGCATGTAAATATGGGAAAGTGGATGTGGCGGAGCTTCTTTTGGAAAGAGGGGCCAATCCAAATGCAGCCGGAAAGGTAATTCATCAAGACGAACATCTGATATCTCAGTACTATCAGATGACGGTCAGCAGTAGCTGACTGAGGCCATGTGTCTCCTCTCTCCCATCTCAGAATGGCTTGACCCCTCTGCACGTGGCCGTCCATCACAACAACCTTGATGTAGTCAAGCTGCTGGTCAGCAAGGGCGGCTCTCCGCACAGCACGGCGAGAGTAAGATACACATATACACCTATTCTGAGCTGTGACGTTAGGGGTAGCAGACTATTTCACTCTTTTAAAAACACTTCAAGAAAAACGGTCACTTTTACTTTTCTTCCATTTGACAGAACGGCTACACGGCCCTGCATATCGCAGCCAAACAGAACCAACTAGAGGTGGCGAGCAGTCTTCTGCAGTATGGAGCTAATGCCAACGCAGAGTCACTACAGGGCATCACCCCGCTTCACCTGGCGTCACAGGAGGGGCAACCTGACATGGTGGCACTGCTCATTTCCAAGCAGGCCAATGTGAACCTGGGCAATAAGGTGATACAGTGTTAAGCTTTGATTAAAAAGTATTTGGTTTAGGTCAGGGGTGTCAAACTCATTTTAGGTTGAGAGCCGGATGGGAAAAAATTTAACCATGTGCGAGTAGAATTACCTTTTTTAAATCTTAGCGTGCTAACATTTAGCCTACATTAATATTAAACATACAAACTACAAATTAATTGGCAAGAAAACTACAAAAAAAACACTGTTTTTTTTTACAGTAATTATGATTTTTCATGGCTGATTCCGATTTTTTTGTCCAATTCCGATACCAGTTGCTGATTTTTTTTCTTTGTTTAAGCAAATTTATTTGTTGTTTATTTGCTCTATAACAGACAAACTGGCCTTAAACAAAAAATATATATCTGTAGCCATTTGAAATTAGAGGCAAGCACTACATTTTAATCATGATGTAAACAAAGATAGATTAAAGATTTAAAGCAAAAACAGAATGGTCTGACTTTTGTTTTGTGAATTATGCTATAATTATACTGTAAGACACCTGTACAAAACAAAAACAGCAGACGGACTGAATGAAAATGCAGATTAACTCTCTGACTGTAGGGGGCGCTTACGGCTGTATACAAAGCAGTGCTGCGCTAATAAACACTGCTTTATACAGAGGTAAGATGACAAGAAAATGCTGTCGAAACTCTTCTGAAGACGGTTCCCTTCATAGATACATTCATATTAACCCCATACCCCAATTTCAATATTTATATTTTTCCTCATATATTTTGCGAACAGTGAGCTTCCTGTGCCTGGTTCAGTTTTTGCTCTGCTGGTGCTTCTGTCTCCTTCTCTTTGCGTCCATCTTCAGTGTGCCCCGTCTGGTCTGTGTTAACGTCCTGTTTGCAGACTTAGTAATTGTAATATTCCCACACAGATGACATTTTGGAAAATGATTGCACAGCAGTTTGTGTGCAAGCACGGTATAGAGAGTGCCCAAAATAAAACTTAAAACGTTCTGATATATGGCCTATTTTCTATTATTGTTCAAATCATCCCCCGGGCCAGATTGGACACCCCTGGTTTAGATCATAGAGAGTAAATAAATAAAAACCTACAAAAAAAAAAAAAAAAGATTGAGATTGGAAGAATGCAACTAGAGGATAAGGATGCATTTAATATCTATCTGATATCCTTTGTGTGCATGTGTGTGTGTGTGTGTGTGTGTGTGTTTGTACAGAATGGGCTGACACCTCTGCACCTGGTTGCTCAGGAAGGGCATGTGGGCATTGCAGACATGCTGGTGAAGCAGGGTGCTTCAGTCTATGCAGCCTCAAGGGTAAGACACTTCAATGCACACACAAACACAGCAGTGCCATCTGTAGAATGTCCTAGAATTTAGACCCCAAAGCCATGTGTTCTGTAGTCTATGCTACTGCTAAATCAACAAACAGAACTAAATCTTTACGTTATCTGAAGAAAATATGAGTGGGTTTGGCCAGTACAAACCTTATCACCCCTATGCTATGATATGGGTAATCTTTAGGACATTGCTATGTGGAGTCTAAGATCAGAGGTGTAGAGTACCTGAAAACCATACTTGAGTAAAAGTACAGATACCATACATCGAAAATGACTCCATTACAAGTTACAAGTAACTAATTCCAATACGTCTTAAAGTATCTGATTTTTACAGTACTTAAGTATTTTACTCATACTAAATGTAGGATCAAAGATGCACTAGTCCTCAACACCTTAGAGACATGCCAGTGAAAATAAGAAGCAACTGATTTGTAAGATGAGAAATCATGTTTATTTTGAACACCTCAATATTGCAATAAATCAAGGTCGACACAACAACCTTTTAAACATCTACAAACTCTCAAGTCTCAGTTAAGCTTAGGTGCACAAAAAGGCCATATGTAAACCAATATCTGTCAAAAAGGTCTCATCAATATAGCAGATAAATAAAATAATGTTAAGTAAAATTAAATGGTCAATGTCTACTTGCAGTAGATGTGCTGGTTTCGGCCTCATCACCGGCTGCAATTATGACCTCTTATCCTAAATCAAACACCTGTGATTCAGAAACTACCTGCTAATGCACTCGAATTCACGTAAAGTGCTGACAAGTTTGGCCGAGTTAAAGCAAAACGCACAAGATATAGTACCTTCACTGCCCTTAGATGGCGATATCGCTTCTTTATATCAGAAACAAACTGCTGCAGAAAAAGTTAGGTGCCATGCAAAATGTAATGTGTAATTGCATTACTCATCACAAATGTATTGGAGTAAAAAGTACATTTACTTGCTCAAAAATGTAGTCAAGTAGAGACTAAAAGTTGCTAATATCTTTGATACTCAGTACAACTACAAAGTAGCCAAAAAGATACTTAAGTACAGTAACTAATTACATTTACTCAAATACTTTACACCTTTGTCTAAGATCTTCTAAGTGTTTTAGGGTTGTTTCGATACAGTTTCTAAGGTGCTAACAGTGGTGGTGTTGTCTGTAAAAAAACTGAAAAAAAAAAAAAAAACTAACAATGTCAGTAATAGTAATATTAATGCTTGTTTAGCAAACAAAAATACTAGGGGGATATTATGATCTTTATGAAATTCACAGTGAGTGACCTTTAACCTTTTCAAAACCCTTTAAATGGTTCTGGCTCAGAATCTAAGGGCCTGAGGTGTTGTAATATTAGCTGGCATTGATCTATATGTACTGAAACCTTGCAGTTGTGGCCTAATGGTTAGAGAGTCGGGCTTGTAACCCGAAGGTCGCGGGTTCGAGTCTTAGTACAGGAAATGTAGGTAGGGGAAGTGAACGAACAGCATTCTCTTCCACTCTCATTACCCACAACTGAGGTGCCCTTGAGCAAGGCACCTAACCCACAATCACTCCCCGGGCGCTGCAGCAAAAATGGCTGCCCACTGCTCCAGGTGTGTGTTCACGGT
The DNA here is from genome assembly GCF_019924925.1 of Ctenopharyngodon idella. Lineage (NCBI taxonomy): Eukaryota > Metazoa > Chordata > Actinopteri > Cypriniformes > Xenocyprididae > Ctenopharyngodon > Ctenopharyngodon idella. The sequence goes on along the minus strand of NC_067240.1, from coordinate 13,056,080 downwards.
GTGTGTGTGTGTGTTCACTACTGTGTTTGTACTGCGCTTGGATGGGTGAAATTCCGACACCATACTTGGCCACACTTCACTTCACCTACTCATTTAACTGTTCACTTCCTTTCTTTTTTCTTTCTCCTCCTTTTTAATCTCTGTATCTTTCTTAGATGGGCTACACACCATTACATGTGGCGTGCCACTATGGGAACATAAAGATGGTGAAGTTCTTACTTCAGCAGCAAGCACATGTTAACAGCAAGACCAGGGTAAGTGCTACACATCTGGATGTACTGTACACAGGCCTCTTTTTGTACACTTTTCGGTATATTCTCCCTCATCTTTTTTTTCCCAGTTGGGATACACTCCTTTACATCAAGCAGCCCAGCAGGGTCATACAGACATCGTCACCCTGCTGCTGAAACATGGAGCCCTGCCCAATGAGATCACCACTGTGAGCAGACCCCCTTCCCCCATACTTGAAACACGACCATTTTTCTCGCCAAAAAATAGTATACACTGCTTAAATGTCTGATGAAGAGCATTTGGTGTGGGTAATTTATGCTGTCATGCTGCCAGTCCTCTGCAGTAAACATAAGCTGTTATTTAGTAATTATCCTGCTGAATAGAGCAGCATGGCTAGAATACAGTACGAATACGAAAAATGTATTCGTACACTTCAGTTGATATATTATATTATATTATATTATATTTGCTATAATGATCATTTTTATTATATAAATTATATTTTATACACTGTATATTATATAAATTATTATTATTGCAAATTATCTTTCCCACCACACCAGACAGATAGAATATTATCAGATACAGATGTGAGATTTGGTGACCTGACTGTGTGTTATCTGTGGCAGAATGGGACGTCACCCCTGGGTATCGCTAAGCGGCTAGGCTACATCTCTGTCATTGATGTGCTCAAACTGGTGACTGAGGAATCTGTATCTGTGGTGAGAGCCGTTTGCATTCTCATGAACTTTATCCAATCTCAGGTTGAGATTTCAATCTTCAAAGCTTGATTTGTGACTTTTATTCCGTCATCTTTCATCTCTTGATAATCTGGTTGTCGTCTTTGAATTGTACGACATTTGCCATCTTGACTTGTTCATATATTCCCTCTCTATCCCCAGATCACCACTGAGAAGCATCGCATGAGTTTCCCTGAGACGGTGGATGAAATACTGGATGTGTCGGAAGATGAAGGTGCGTACGTGTGGCACATATTGGATTTAGCCTGAAGGATCATACTGCAGTAAATGCCACATTAAAGCGCTGATTCTCAGTTGCAGTGACAAGGTCTCAGTACCATAAGGTTGGTGCTAGACTCTCAATTAAAAACATAAGCCAGTTGGCAGATGGGTTGGTGGGTCATATCCCAAAAGTTACAGTCTGAAGTGAACTAGAGATTAGAGATGTTATCATACTTAAAGACTACTTACTTGACTGTACAGTGTGATTTATACATGTAGGATCAGTTGTGTAAATTAAATTAAATGTCATTTACACAGCCCCATGACCCGAATGACTTATTAAGCAGTTATTTAGCAGTATCCAAGCTGCTCTTTTTTATACAATGAAAGTGAATGGTGACCAGGGTTATTATTATAAACTAAAACTAAATTAAAACCATAAAAAACATTTTCATTACTTGAAATAAAATAAACATTAACTGAAATAAAATAAACTTGAAATAAAATGAACTTATTTTAAGCTAGTAGCATTTCTGATTTTTGTTTAAAATACTAAAAAAATTAAAACTAAAACTAAAATATAATACTATATAGACCTAATTAAAAAAAAAAAAAAAAACCTAATGAAAATGACAAAAACACAGCAAAATCTAAAACTTAAAATTAAAAACAACATATAAAAATAAATAATCAAATAATTAACAAACAAAAAAAACAATTATATCAGTGTTACTAAAATAACACTGATGGTGACCATGGTTGTGAAACATTTTAGATGTAATTTTACTCTATTTCTCACACAGAGTTAAAATGGCTTCAGAAGACTTGGAATATAGTGTTTGATTCGAATCAGAGCATGTGAGCGAATTGGAGTGGTGTGACGCTCCGCTCAATATTCCACTCTGTCTATGATCACTATGATCAGATGATTTCTTAACTGCTGTTTTCTCACCACTGTTATTTTTGTTGTATGTCTATTTTGTTATTGAGAGGAAAGTGCGCAGCACATATTTACATATTCCTTTAAACGGCACTGTAAACAATTAACAGTATAGCTGTGAAGGTATTTCAAACTTCTTTCTATCCATAAGCAAAAAACAAAAAAGAACTTCACTGTTAGTATATCAGAAAATGAATGTTTCTCCACACTCTCTTTTAATTTCTTCTCTTTCTTCGTTTTTAACTTTGATGTTTACTTTGCATTAGGCTATGTATAAGGTGTGCAACTTCATTAAAACAATATTTGAACTCCATAACCTTAAACTTGTTGCTTATTTCACATATTCTCAAACTAGCTTATCACAAAGAGCATTCTGGGTTGAGCGAGCAGCCCTGAGCGGACTGAGCAAGCGGAGCGGAATATTCAGAAAGGCGTGCTCTGCTCCGGAGGAAATACTGCTCCGCGCACGTGCTCTGATTCGAATGGAATACTTTTATGATAATTTTGTGGTGCTTTTATGTCTATTTTGATGCTTGACAGCCATTGGTCTCTATCCAATTTCAATGTAAGGAAAAGAACAGCTTGGACATTTTGCTGAACATTTCCTTAAGGATACGGAACAAAGAAAGTTTGAAAAGAATGATTAAAAGATGACAGAACTTCCATTTTTCTTTGGTCTATCCCCTTAAGCTTCATTGGCTCTAATCATTTTATGTGTTTGTTTCTTCTGAGAGATGATTGATAAATTTCCATTTATTTAGGACTTTAATGGATTGAAAAAGCAAAAGCAAGTATGTCATGATATTCTAAACCTACTGTAAATCTACGGTAGCATCGCCAGCCTGAAATGTTCCTTCTTCCTTCCTGCTGTAGGAGTTGCTCAGCTAACATTAGGTAGGAGCGTCTCCCACTCTCTGGCTTGGTTGTCCGGTACTGAGTGGTTCGTGAAATATGTGCCTCCATTTCAAGCACTCTCATCTTGTCTCTGACTCTCAAGTCTCTCTAACTGCTCTCTATTATAACATGTCGCTTTGTGTTACTACGGCGTCGGCCCCTCATTATCGTGTGGTCATGATGTTTCTTTTCCTTGACTGACAGTAACGTGTTTGTGGATCCATCATTAACAGGACTGCATTTGAAATTACTTTGTGTTCTCAAAACTCTGTTTGTGCCAGGGCGTTTCTTCAACTATGGGTTCTTTTGGCCTTGTGCACTAGATAAACACACTTAAAACATATACTTTTCACACTCTCACTACTTTATTTGTATCCAAAAGTGGATATACAGGCATCACAGGAGAATTTGAGAATGCCATTTTATTATATTATATTATAAAATTATATTAAATTAGATTATTTAATGTGTTTAGTTTGTATTATCTTATTTTGACACCGATCTCATATTGATCTCATATTATACAAAAAATTACTTTATTTTATTAATGTTTTATTTATATTAAATTATTATTAACATTTTTATGTTGTTTATACATACATGCATATATATGTACATAGATGGATTTTCATATATTTATATATATATATATATGGATTTTCATATTTTGAGACATGGGTAAAACTATGAAAGTTATACATAAAAGGTATATCAAAAATAAATATTGAAGACATTGAAAAAGAAAAACATTGAAATGTGTTTGTTTCAGTTAAAATCAACCACTGGGACCCGTAGTGCCTGTAGTTGAAGAAACACCCATAGATGAGGTTCTCTTTATCTAAACACTATGGGAGTCACACTGGGAGTGGATAATTTTACTAATTGATGATGATTATTTGACTCAGCAGAGGGCTCCAAAATGAACTGACACAGTGGCTGTTTTACACGTCTCTGAACACCTGTGATTAAGCCCCTACAATAACATCAAACAATCTCTCCCATGCAGATTAAGTGTGATCTTCTCTGCACTACCGGGCATGCCCACTTCAGTAACCAATACCATGCAATCTTATCGAGTTTCTTGATTTCTTCATGTTTTCCATTGGCTCTGTTTGTGTCTGACTTCATTGCTTGGACTTGGTGAATGAGTGAAGGTTCTTGTTTGTGCTTGACCGGGAATGATGGTGGGCTGTGAATGCTGAAATGATTTCTGAGCTTTCCTTCCTTCCTCTTAATCATCCTTTTTCCTGCAAACCTCCTACATCAGTGTCTGTGACATATTTTGTGCTGTATGTAGGTGATGAACTTCTCGGGATGGATGGGGCTCGCTATTTGAAGCTGGATGACCTAAAAGACCAGGATGATGATTTTCTGTCCCCCAAGAAAACCCTGAGAGATTTTGAGAGTGGGATGGGCACGACGTAGGTCTCAAGAGCACAATGCAACAATTTTGTCCTTTCACTAAGATGCTAGAACAAGAATAAACAATTTTTTACTTTTTTTTACTTTAAAATGAAGTAGATTACAACTATCTCCTTTATTCTCTCCAGACCTTACTCACCCGCAATTCCCAGAATTCCATGCGTGTCACCTGAAACTGTCATGTTGGACCAGGTATTGTTCTTTTCTGCTTCATGTGCTGAAATAAAAAATGTTCCTTGCTGAAAAATCCAGGTCTGGTGTTATCTAACTGGTAACAAATTTTCATTAGATGGTCTAAGCCAGCAGTTCTCAACCTTTTTGACACCATTGTCCAAAAATTTGAAGGCCCCCTTAGCCCTCAATTTAGTTTTGAAAACTTATTTTAATCTATTTGTACTCCTAGTTTCTGTAAATTAAAACAAAAACTAAAATAATTGCAGTTAAAATAATTACATTTTTGAATTCCAGAGGTTTTAAGAACTGAATGTTCTGCAGGGTTCCTGGGTTTTAACCAATGAATTTACATGACTTTTCCAGTCATTTATTTCAGAGTTTACTGGATAAGGATTAAGGATAAGAATTGTTTAAAACACTTTTAAAAAATTCACAATTTGTTCCCAATACAATATTTTAGAGCTTTGCGTAACTAGAAAAAATATATTTTTATTATATTTTTTATTATTTTCAACCTTCATTTTGACCCTCTGTCTGAAACAATCCAATTTTAAAGGGTTAGTTCACCCAAAAATTAAAATAATGTCATTTATTACTCACCCTCATGTTGTCCTACACCTGTAAGACCTTCGTTCATCTTCGGAACATAAATTAAGATATTTTTGATGAAATCCGATGGCTCAGTGAGGCCTCTATTGCCAGCAATATAACACTTTCAGTGCCCAGAAAGGTACTAAAAACATTTTTAAAACAGTTCATGTGAGTACAGTGGTTCAACCTTAATATTATAAAGCGGTGAGAATACTTTTTGTGCGCCAAAAAAAAAACTAAAACTTTTCAACAATATCTAGTGATATTCACTGTAGTCACATGAACTGTTTTAAATATGTTTTTAGTACCTTTCTGGGCACTGAAAGTGTAAATTAACTTGCTGGCAATGGAGGCCTCACTGAGCCATTGGATTTCATCAAAAAATTCTTAATTTGTGTTCCGAAGATGAACGATGTAATAAATAGTAATAGTAATAAATGACATAATTTTAATTTTTGGGTGACCTAACCCTTTCAGGGTGGCTCCTTTAAGGCTTGACAGTAAATGGTCACTGTTATGACTGGCTAACATCATTGCATAGGAAACATTATCAAGGCCCCTTCACTGTTGCACATGAGTAAGTGTTTTGAAAACAGTATCCGTATAAACCCGTCATTTACAGAGAAAGTGTTATGAAATAATGTAGTTAGTTTTTGATGCAGCTGCTGTCAGATCAAATACAGTTGGCTGCTTTAGTTATGCCTAGTTGACAAAACAAAATGCTTAGAACAAACATATAATCCTCCGACGAGATCTGGGACGCCATTAAAATAAACCATCCACTTGTTTCCCACTCTGGGGGAAACTCTAAAGTCTGTACAGAGACTCAAATGAGCTGTTTTAACAGGATGCATCAGAGCAAATGTTTTTTCACTCTTCCATTTGTCCCGTTGTCAACAGTGGAGTATGTCAGAAACTGAACACGCATTTGTATTTAGTAAGTAAGTAAGTAAGTAAATTTTATTTATAAAGCACATTTAAACAGAGCAGAGCTATCCAAAGTGCTGAACAGAGTGAGGAAACATAAAATAAAATTAAAACAGAAATAAAACAGAGCAAAAAACTAAACAAAACAGACAATAAACAGAAGCAAAATAATATTAAAATATTAAAATGCTAGGGAGTAGAGATATGTTTTCAACTTTGATTTAAAAATGGTAATCGAAGGTGCAAGGCGGATGTCCAAAGGCAGTTGGTTCCATAGACGGGGGGCGGCAACAGAAAAAGCTCCCTTAGTTTTTAGACGGGAGCAAGGAATAGATAATAGTGTAGACAGCGTCAGTGATTATAATGGGTTCTACTTGCTTTTGATGTAACGTGACGCTCACATCCAGTGTAGGCCAGTGTCAGACGTTAAGCGACTAAATGCCAGTGGGCGGGGCCTATGGTGTGATGATGTATAATTTGCTCTGGAGTAAGTCATATGCAAATGTATTTGGCAATGTGATGTCACAAATCCCACAATAGCCAAACGAGCCATTTTTGGAGCTTGGTTAAATAAATACTTTGTTCATAATGAAGAGGACGTTTTAAGCTATGAAATGGTACAAAGACCTTTTATATGTCAAAAGATTAAGGCAAATTTGATTTCTCATGTCATGAAACTTTAAGTTATTTTGAGGCCCCCTCGAAAGTTTTCTGAGGCCCTGGTTGAGAACCACTGGTCTAACCTGGTAGACCTAATTTTTCAAGCTGGTTAGGACTGGTAGACCAGCTTGGCTAAGTTGGAAGAAGCTTGAGTTAATTATCCCTGTTTCTAAACAGCTTCTATGACCTGGTTTTCCGAGCAGAGTTGACCCTTTCTCTCTTTTACGCTCATAGCTGTCATTGTACCTCTGTTTGTGTGTGTCTTTGTGTCCGTGTGATCTGTGCTACTCCTGTGTGTCTGCAGCACACACCTGTCCCTTTGCCAAAGGAGTATGACGAGGACTCTCTAATCCCCAGTAGTCCAGCCACAGAGACCTCAGACAACGTTAGCCCAGTGGCCAGCCCCATCCACACTGGGTCAGTGCACGTACTTCACATTCAGCCTAAACAAATCCAGTAACCGGACGTTACGAACACTTCTCACCGCTTTTATCTCCGTATTTATCTGTTGGTCATAAATGCTTATTTTTATACCTGTCTTCACTGTCATCTTGTGTCTAGGAGTAGGTTCTTTTGAAGAGGTTTTAGCTTTATACTGAGCTTCCGGCTGTTTTGAAAGTTCATTGTGCCTGATTTGCTCACCGGCTGCTTGTTTGACAGGTTTCTGGTCAGCTTCATGGTGGATGCGAGAGGTGGGTCCATGCGGGGCAGCAGGCATAATGGTCTGCGTGTGATCATCCCGCCACGCACCTGCGCCGCCCCCACACGCATTACCTGCCGTCTGGTCAAACCACAGAAACTCACCACCCCACCTCCTCTAGTGGAGGGAGAGGGACTCGCATCTCGTATTATCTCTCTAGGGCCTTCCAGTATGCAGTTTCTGGGGTAAGGGTCTGTGTGTGTGTGTGTGTGTGTGTGTGTGTGTGTGTGTGTGTGTGTGTGTGTGTGCGCGTGTGCAATAAGGATGGCAATTGCTTGCAATTCTAGTTGTGCTACTTCGGTTCCTTAAAGGTGCAATGTGTAAAATTTGGGAGGATCTATTGACAGAAATGCAATATAATATACACATAACTATGTTTTCAGAGGTACATAAAGACCTTACATAATGAACCGTTATGTTTTTATTACTTTAGAATGAGTCATTTCGCCATTCGCCATTATGGCGAATGGCGTATTTCTACAGCAGCCCTAAATGGACAAATACTCTACAGAGCTTGTTTCATCACTATGTTGTTCTTCTTCTAAATCGTTCGTGTTTTTAGAGGCAGCTTGCATTGTCACTACGTTGAATACGCACAAAGTAGTAGTAGTAGTCGTCTGGTTTATTAGAAGCAGAGATTGTTCTTTGTTAGAATTAAGAAGAAACCTCATTGCTTCACACAAGCTACTCTCTGCTCTCTCAGACAACAACATCTCACCCACACGGCCACCGTAGCTTCTCTGAAAGGGAGGGGTGCGAGGGGTGTGCGCCGTTAGTTGCAGTTCGCAACCTAACCGCTAGATGCCGCTAAAATTTACACACTGCACCTTTAATGATTCCATTAATTACACTTTTAGTAAGACTGAGGCTATGCCTACATTAATCCAGGTACATTTGAAAACCTTTTAAGCATTTATGTCCTCGAAAACAGCTTTTTGAAGATGCTCTCCCAAGTGGATAAATTTGAAAACTGCGTTTTTGTGTTTTGTGTGGACTGTGAAAACTGAGGTATTTGAAAACAATGAATCAAGTTTAGTCATGTGACATATTTTATCCATAGATATCTACGGTTAAATCAGCATGTGCTATGTGCTTTTCACTTTCACAGGGTTGCTAAAGATAAATGTTACTTTGTACAATCTTCATATTACAGGGGGCAGTCATGGCCTAATTGTTAGAGAGTCAGACTGGTAACCCTAAAGTTGTGTTCGATTCTCAATACTGGGTGGAAATTGGTGTGTTCACTTCTCGTGCTTCCTAATGTGTGTGCACCAACTTGGATGGGTTACATGCAGAGGACAAATTCCGAGTATACTATACTTGGCCTTCACATGTCACTTTCACTTTTCATTTTCATTTACATTCCAGCAAAGATGACAGAAAATTTACTTGCAATTGCTCTCCTGCGGCAAAACTTGTGAGCAGTTGCACTTTAGACCATACATGGAATAGATTTTGAGTGCAACCTGGATGCACTAATAAGTGGTGGGAAGTTTTGCTAATAAAATAATCATGCCAGTAGAACAACGTGGGAACTTTATTATGTCTTTTGTCATCTCAATAAGCTTTTATTACTTTTTACATGTGCATTAAGATGATTTAAGCGGTTTCTGATTTAAACATGTTTCAGTGTGGGCAAGAAACTTTTCTGTGCAGAGAGCGTTTTAAAACTAAAACGCCATATTCAGATGTATCCTGATTAATGTAAACGCAACCTGAGGAAGACAGAATGGAGAAAGTCCATTCTTCATTCTGAATTAATCATTCTTAATGTATTCACTCAGAATCTTGTTGTCAAATAAAGACATTTTCATCTAATGGTTTTGCACCTTCCCATAATTCCCTTCAGGCCAGTGATAGTGGAGATCCCTCATTTTGCGTCCTTGAGCCGAGGTGATCGGGAACTAGTGGTTCTGCGAAGTGAGAATGGCTCCGTATGGAAAGAACATCGGAATCGCTATGGCGATGATGTTCTAGAGACCATCCTCAATGGAATGGATGAAGGTATGTCTTATGTTTCACTGAGAGGAATTCCCATAAGCCCAAAGAGAAAAGAGTTTTATTTTCTGTTTCAATTATGTAGCAGGAGGTACTAGCTGACAAAATCACTTTACATTGCCTTCACAATTATTTCTGTAAAACTGACCATATGACCTTGTTTTCTCTGGGTGCCTTCATCAGATCTGGAAAGTCAGGAGGAGCTGGAGAAGAAAAGAATCCGACGCATAATCTCCACAGACTTTCCTCTTTACTTTGCTGTGGTGTCACGTGTCCAACAGGAGAGTGATCTTATTGGCCCAGAGGGAGGTCAGCTGATAAGTAAGCTGGTGCCCCAGGTCCAGGCCATTTTCCCCGACACGGCGGTCACGAAGAGGGTCCGACTTGGCCTACAGGTGAGTTTTCAGGATGTAGAGAGTGAATGACAGTGAAGCAATATCATCACACATTACATTTCATACAAAATATATGATTAGAACCAGAAACGTCTTGATTATGAGTGCAACTTAATTTTTTTTTTACCTTTGATAATGAAGTTGATAATTATGTATTGTCGGGGAAAAATGTTTATCTAAAATGCTGTACATATTGTTAAAAAATAAAATAATAATTATTATTATCTCTCTTTATTTTATTATTATTATTATAAATATATAAATTTAAAATGTAGTTTAAAGGTTGGTGACTAAATTCAGAGGAGAATGACTGAAAATGATCTCAGCAATAACTGATTTATGAATCTTTGTGTCTGTTTTTTCTCCTCTTGTCTCCATCCAGGCCCAGCCAATCCCTGATGAGCTGCTGACTCGGCAATTAGGAAACCAGGCCACATTCAGTCCCGTTGTGACAGTAGAGCCTCGTCGGCGCAAATTCCACCGACCAATTGGGCTGCGTATCCCTTTACCTCCATCTTGGAGGGAGAGTGTACGCGATGCCGGCGAAGGAGACACCACTAGCCTCCGCCTCCTCTGCAGTGTTATTGGTACGGTCCGCTTCTGATCTATTTCAAAGAAAACATTGTCTGAAATTGATATCTGTGTTTTGGAGAAAGGAAGATTGTCTTGAACGGCAGTCTTTTTCAGCCTCAGCCAGATTTGATGTAGCTGTCCTGCCAAGCTGCTTGGAAAAGGCTGAAACAGACTGGTGTCCTGCCTGGAGAGGGACACTGAGATAAAGATAGACTCAGCAAGTTCATTCCAGATGGTGTTGGTTGAAAAAAAAAAGGATTTTATAAAAAGCTGTAAACCTTCTGCAGGTGGCACTGCTCCCGCTCAGTGGGAAGACATCACTGGCACTACCAAGCTCATGTATTCCCACAACTGTGCCAACTTCACCACCAATGTATCAGCAAGGTGAGACACAAAAGCACACAAGAATAGGGGCGAATTTACTAAACAGTTGCACTACATTGTGTGTTGTATTTCAGCACAAAAACATTCATCTTATTTATTAAATGTCACCTATAATCTGTTTTAAGCTGTCACTAAATGCGCTGAAATATCACTGTACCATAAATATTATAAGGTCATTGCCATTCTTTCCATTGCTAACATCCCTCATTTTACTGTAAATAGGCTCATTATAAATTTTGCTGAGGTTTATTCATAAACCTCAACGATATTTTCCTGGCACAATTAACACTGTGCTTTTGCCATCTCTGAAAAGTAGGCAGTAGATTTTATTTTATTGTTTTGTTTTGTGTTGTGTTTTTGATATTTGTATGACCTTCTAGTGATAATTGCAGCATTAATTCATTAAATGACAGAGTGTTTGCTACAACACAGACAGTGTTATATTTATACACATTTACAAGTAAACAGTCTCTTGTGACCTTATTTTTTTCCCTCTATTGTGTGTTTCTGTCCTTTTTTTTGCTGCAGGTTCTGGCTGGCGGACTGTCCCCGAACGGCAGAGGCCGTGACCTTCGCCAACCTGCTGTACCGTGAGCTGATGTCAGTTCCATACATGGCCAAATTTGTTGTATTTGCTAAGATGAACGATGCCAGAGAGGGCCGCCTGCGCTGTTACTGCATGACTGATGACAAAATAGACAAAACCCTTGAGTTGCACGAGAACTTCTCCGAGGTGGCCCGCAGCAGGGACATTGAGGTTAGCTGACATAAAAGCATATGCATATGTCGTATATATATTTTTCTGATGTACACTAAAAAAAATCAGAAAAGTAAATATGATCAATATTATTTTCATATATTCTTTTAGCATTGTTTTTAACACCATTGTCTTTTCTGTATGTGTTTGATGTGCATTTTGCAACGCATGATGTGTGTCTTGCCTTATTTGCATCATAGTTTCAAAGTTTTAGTATCTCATTTTTAACTAATTTTTCAGCATTTTCAAATGAAATGCAAGTTTATGATGCAGCTGTGTACACGTACATATGTGTGTGTACACAAATTAGTCGACTCATTACATTAATGCTAAGTCTCTGACTCATTCTGACGCACTGCTCTCCTTGTGTTTCTCCTTCCTTTTCCTCCCACAGGTGATGGAGGGGATGCCGCTGCACTTAGAATGTTCTGGTAACCTGGTGCCCGTGAGGAAAGCCACCCAGCAGCCTCGTAGCTTCAGTTTCCAGGCCTTCAGAGACAACCGGCTACCTGTCTCTGTAAAGGTCTGTACATCTGTTTTTCCCTGTCTATCTATTTCTGTCTATCCGTGAGTGTGTCTTAGGAAATATAGGCTGAGAAGTTCATGTCGACTTCCCTTGTTTCAATTTTTTTTTTTTTTTCAGTCAACCTACACATAAGTGTCATTGAGTGTGTCATCTTGTGTGTGAGTGTTTGTGTGTGTGTATGTGTGTGTGTTAGCATTGTTAATCACTTTGTCTGTTCATCTTGTGAATTTTATGTACTCCCTAATGTGTTCAGTAGGGCTGCACATGAATTCGAAATAAAATCAAAATTGTTATACGGCCTAGTGTGACGTCAGAGCTTTCGATTTAAGCACTGCACTTTTCTTACAGTGTCCGTTGTGAACACAAAATGCTTCTTGTTCACTATATTTTTACATTAATGCAATTTCAAACATTTTTGCCACTATTTAAGTTATTAAAATCTAATGAAAATCTAATAATGTCAGTGGGTCACAGCTAGAAATTATAACAGAAATATTACAGATTTAATGCTATTTTATAATATATTATTTTAATATTCTAGACAATATTAATAAATAATATTCTAATATCATTTTATAATAATTTGTTATTCTAATATTCTAGATAATATTAATAAATAACATTTTAATATTAAGTTATTATTCTTTCAAGTTATCATTTTATAAATATTTCTGTTCAAATATTCTAGGTAATATTAATAAATAATATTCTATTATTATTATTATTAATATTATTAATGGGGTTTTTTTAAGAGTGAAAAGTGGATAAAAGAGATAAAGTGGTCAAAAGACTGGACAACAGATATAAAGATATGTGTGTCCTCTTTTAAGTCCACTTCCAGTGTGAATGCAAAGAGAACTGGGTATTTTTTTTTTTTTTTTTTAACTCAGTTTACTTTTCCAGCAAACATTGGATGGTCGTAAAAATAGTCACGGTAAAATAGTTGTGGTAGGATGGCATAAATCGGTAAAAATATGTAACACAGAACATTTCCTAAAAATGCATTCAGATACGTTTGTACGTCTACAGTTCAATTGGGGTTGCGTGTATAATTTTTACTTTGGCCTTTAGCTCCGTGGAGTTCAATATATAATACTTAATTAATTAATACAATAAAGTCTAAGATGTACGTTCAAATTTCATTTTGGAACTATTTTTCAACCATGATGGGACGTGTCAGAGGGACGTCTTTTCAACGATCATTAAACGTCCAAATATTTGCTGGGTTTCTTTTTAAGAGGACTCACAAACCCTTAAATAGTAACACTTTTTTTACTGGCAATAGAGCGTGGATAAAACATGACTGGATTTTCAACCAAAAGGCATTGCTTGCCTAGTTTTTGAGAGCTGAGAGCTGCAGTTTCCGTGTAATGTTCAATGTTTTTGGTTCAAGTGAGCAATATGAGATGTTAAATCTTTATCGTATCGCAGTTGGAATCACAATCTCAATATTTTTGGTCAAATCGTGCAGCCCTTGTCTTCAGTGTCTATGATTTTCCCCAGTGCTGTCTTTCTCTCTCCACTTGTCTCCCTCCCTTCATTTTGGTGTCTGTCATTGTGGCTTACACTCTGCACCTCTTTCTGTGATTGGTCAGCCACAGACGAGCTGTTCTGTGGCGTAGTGTTTCACCTCGTAACTGTTTTAGTCTCGTGAGCATGCCCTTAACTCTTTCACCTTCTAGCCTGCCTGCCAGTCTATCTGCCTGCCTGTCTGTATGTCTGTCTCACTGTCTCTCTCTCTCTCTCTCACGGTCACTCTCTTACTGTCTGATCTCACAGACGGCCAGGTAAAAGTAAAGGTAAATCTCTCTCTGTCTATCGCCTGCCTATGGACTGCCTCCATCCCCTTCCCCAGCTCCCGTCAACCTGTATGAGTCACAGCCGGGCAGCTGCTCTGTTTAACACTCTTTAATCTCCCTCTTTCTCTACCTCTCTCTTTCTTTCCTCTTTCACTCCCTTTATTCATCTTCCCCCGCTCTTTTGTTCTTATTTGACCCTCGCCTCATTTTCACCCCTCTCTTTTATCCTGTTCTCCTCTCTCCATCTGTTCCTCCCTCCCTCTCCATTTCCCCTGGCTCATCAGGTGAGAGACGGCAATAAGGAAGCCACCGGGTTCCTGTCCTTCCTGCGCAAGTCAACCAAGTACGAGGACACGCAGCACGTGCTGTGCAACCTCAACATCACCATGCCTCCCTGCGTCAAGGTGCTGTCACTGTTCATTTCCTCTGTGATCACTTACACCTGCACATGTTCTCGTGAACTCTAATCTGACGAGACGTTTTTGTGTTTCACAGAAACAAATTGATCACAGCTGTGCTTTTGTCACTCAAGCTCAGTAAAAATTTTAAAACAAATTACCTACTGATGTTTGGACCGCTGAAATTGCACTATTCGATATGAATTTAAACCTACTTTCTTGGTAAATAGCAGTTGATGGTTCAAGGACAGCCTGCTGGAATCACATCCAACATTAAAACAAGATTAAAATAAAATATTGCAATTCAGCACAATTACTAACTAATTAATAAATAAATGTAAAACATATAAATAAATACATATTATTTAAAAATATATATTATAAATAAATGTTATTTAAGAATCTGTCAATTATGTTTAAATTATGTTAAAAAAAGTTTTTAATGTTGTTTATATGTCTATGTGGTGTTTTTAATATGCTTTAAGACAAACCATGTGCAAATTCATAAATCAACACCATTGCTGAGTGTTTTCTCTTTAAAACTGCAGTGATCTAAAGACAGTTTCAAAAATACGGTTTGAAATCGCTGGTGTTTCTTACATCACAATCTACCTTGTAACTAATAACGTCAACGTGCCAGCGGGCTTTAGGATATCATTAACTATCATCAAGCAAGGGAGTCTCAAGAGAAACCAGGTTATCTTGGTATATTTTTCTGTTGATATGAAAAATCGGGTAGATTTAGCAATATAGCGGGTGTATGATGTATATTACGATGTTATGATGAACTATTTGCCTTTCTCCACTTGATGTTCTGAGTTGTTCAAAGCGTTTGTAAGGATGCTGATTGTTATAAGGCAGCTGTCTGACTCTGAGATGACGAACGGGAACATGGTTTGTGTAACATTAGCAACACATTATTAGCTGTTTGATAACGTAGTCAAGCAAAAGGCTAATCATATTAATTACTGTTATGTGTGCGACGTGTGAAAAAAAAAAAAAGCGATACCATTGTGCAGCGTTTACCTCAGTATGTTGACCGAGTGGATCTCTGAGCTCGCACAAGTGAGTGGAGGTGGGGCTAATTAGCATATTCATAGATCTGCGTATACTAAATCAAGCAAGGGTGTTACATTCAAGCTATTTTAATTTTCACAGGAATAAACATTTAAATATGTCGTTTTAGTGATCAAAGATTAGTTTTAAGAGATAAAATTATTGACTACCGGGGGACTTTAAAAAATAAAAATATTTTTTAAAAATGTTTGAAAAACTAATCCTGTCTAAATAGTCATTTTCTGACCTTCCAAACTCAAATGACACTCAAAATTATTTGTTTTAACTAATCACTAGCTCATAATGGAGTTGTCACTATATGAGTTGTCTAGACCATTTAACTCTAGGGTTCAATTAAACTACATGATTAAAGAAATTGTCATTCTTCTTCGGGGCACATGACATTTAGGATATGTCTAGACTATCTCAAGATATTTCTTAAAGGTATATAGATCAGGCTACATAAATAATAGTCTGATTAAAATCTACTTAAATGGATTAAAGCAGTCAGCGCATGTGCTCTTAATACTTTGAGCTTTGGGGCTCATATGGGTGATGAAGGTTTGAATTTGGCTTATTCTCATTCCCTCTGTTCTCAATGTGTTTCTGTGACTACACTATATTTCTGAAAAATGCAAGAAAAAAACTAAGAGACCAAAAATAAAATGGAAAAAAGAATGATGCCCAAAAAAAAAAACCCATAAAAAATTAAATAGTGTATTGCACAATTCATCTTGATTTCATCCTATTTTCATATCAAATGCTCATCAAATGTGAATATAAAAAGTTTGAAAAATGAAAAAAGGGAAATAAAAGGAGCAGGTGCAGTTGGTGTTTCAGATGTAAATTTGTCTTCAGATTATCTTCCTGTGTATTACAACACCTTTAAGCTATTTTTATCCAAGCACTTTGCCTTAATGTGTATGTACATGCTACGATAAATACTTATGAAAGACAAAACTGCTGTAGCACTGTATATACTAAATTTTTTCTTGTAGGTGGTGGGTAGTGATGAGCGGCGGAGAACATTGACCCCTCTTGCCCTAAGAGAGAGGTACAGCGCCCTGAACGAGCCTGGCCTGGGTAAGACATAGTGGCACCATGCTGCCGTGCCCTCAGCTGTGGAGGAGGGGGGCTTCTGAATGCTGTGCCCATATCCTTGCTTCTATACCTGCCCAATCTCTCATGCATGGCTGTGACTGGGCATTGGATGCTGAGCACTGCCCTCCTTTATGAGGGTGATGCTGGGATTGCACTCATAGGGGCCACGACTAACACAAATATTTCAGAGAAACGGGCGGCCCTTGTATTTACTGAGTGAATGAGCAGTAATGTAGCGCATGATGTTGATTTGATTCCAGAGTAAATACTCTTAGCATGGCAAACTCC
This sequence comes from Ctenopharyngodon idella, assembly GCF_019924925.1. Classification (NCBI taxonomy): domain Eukaryota; kingdom Metazoa; phylum Chordata; class Actinopteri; order Cypriniformes; family Xenocyprididae; genus Ctenopharyngodon; species Ctenopharyngodon idella. The sequence continues at coordinate 13,039,304 of NC_067240.1, read as the reverse complement.
AGCTTTGAGAATGAGCTTTAAAGGGAAAGGACTGCCCGTTTAGAGGTGTTTAAGGTGGGGGAGTGATTATAGACAGGTCCAGGAGGTTCAAGGCAGCTTTGCCGTTCAAAACACATCACATCTTCATTGTTCTCGAAGTGGATGAAGCCAACTAATGTATGTACAGTAGTGTGCAGATTTTGACCAGTTCTTGGTAAGTAACAATTACCGTTATAGTTTCAGTCATCAGTTAGAACTAATATTGGTAATTTTACTGGATCTAAGAAATTTTACAGGATGTTTTACCATATAGTGGCTGTTATATGTCCATTACACTGATTTCATATATAGTTCTCAATAAAAACTATTGATGCCTTTCAAGAAAAGGCTGTTCTCATTACATTCCTGCTTTTTTAGGTCTTTATTGACAAGATCTTTACTGAACATGTTCATTATTTACATATATATACCAATCCCAAGTATACACTACTGTTCAAAAGTTTGAGATCAGTAAGATTTTTTTTTTTTTTTTTTCAAATAAATGCTTTTCTTTTGAACTTCAAAAGAATCCTGAAAAAAATGTATCATGGTTTCAACAAAACTAAGCAGCACAACTGTTTTCAACATTGATAATAAGAAATGTTTCTTGAGTACCAAATCAGCATATTAGAATGATTTCTGAAGGATCATGTGACACTGATGAAGACTGGAGTAATGATGCTTAAAATCTTTCTTTACCATCACAGGAATAAATTACATTTTAAAATATATTAAAATAGAAACTGTTAATAAATTATACATTTCACAATCTTGCTTATTTTTACTGTATTTTTGAGTAAAAAAAAACAAGAGACTTCTATCAGAAACATTAAAAAATCTTACCATCACCAAACCTTTGAACAGTTTTTTTTATATACGACAAATAAGACCATTTATCAACCAACCCAAGGATATGGTCATATTGTTATTGTGATCTATAGTGTTTATTTTATTGAGTCTCTTGGGTTTTTCAGTGAAAGCCACAGTGAAATATATTATCCACTAGCATAAAGTACCAACCTGGGTATGTTATTAAAGTGTTTCATCATCGGACCTTCTGTGGAAACTGTGGTATATTTTGTCTTTTATTCAGCCACTGTAAATGCCATGGAGAGAACCGAGCTAAAGATCGCAGTAATAGCAGAACAGCTGGGACTGAGCTGGACTGGTAAGAGCTTTGCCTCTTGTTTCTCTTTTCATTACCTCTCAGGCTTTTTCCCCTTAACTCACATTCTATAAGTGCTTTCATCTGTTTTCATTGTAGAGCTGGCAAGGGAACTGCAGTTCAGTGTGGATGACATTAACCGGATCAGAGTGGAGAATCCCAACTCTCTCTTGGACCAGAGTTCAGCTCTGCTCAACCTGTGGGTTAGCCGAGAGGGCAAGAAGGCCAAGAGTGAGGATCCATGATTAACGCTCTACCACATTGTGGATTTATCCACCTTATTTTGCAACATGTCAATAAGCTATTTTCTGTGAACGTGCGAGACTTCTGATTCATTCGCTCTTTTAGGGAGATAACTAGAAGAATTACAAAGTGTAAAACTATTTGCGCTACTAACCAGTGTGTTTATGATTACGATAATAAATGAAAATAATATAATACCAAATAACAGTTTGCAGTATCAAGCAGCATAATGGACTGTTTTTGTGGGTGAGACCAGAAGCCTTGCACATTCAAGTTACAAATGGCCGTTAAAAATAAGGTGGATACATCAGTATTATTATTATAAACTAAGCGAAAACTATTTTCATAGCCAGAAACAGAATATTGAACTATGAAAATTGCTGAAACGAACTAAAACCAAACTGAAATGTTAAAGGTGCAAAAGGTGCAACATTTTTTGTTATACTGGTTGAAAGTCTCCTTATATCCTGATAGCAATCACAATGTTAAACGGTCTAAATGTTTTTTTTTATAAATATATATCGTCTAAGGAAGGCGTAGGACCATAAAATGTTCATCCAATCATTATATTTGGCCCTGAATGAAATAATACGATGTCCTACTTGCCTGTCAACATATGTTTTAAAATACCCTCACGCACCCTGTTCGTGCAGATGTCATACGCCATCAGCGCATTTCATGCTATGCAAACAAACAGCGGCCACCTTTTACAGTTCCCCCAAATCAAAACAATGAGCTTAAGCTGCGTTCACGTCATAGCTACTGTAATTTAATCCATGACGTTCTAACCAGAGCTGTTCAGTCAGACTCGGAATTATGCGTATCCATGTCAACATTATCAACACCAAAATGAATCTGCAGCAGTCAGGTACAAGCTAAGTTGTTTACATTCATTATTGTAATGTTATGTGCTTTGAGACATGAGGTTGTTCAACGCTGTCTCTTGTGACACTTTGCCGAGAACAGCTGTGTGTGCGCGTTTATGTGTTTTGGAGGAGGCGTGGCTTTGGACGGTTATTTGCAGGGAGGGTGGGATTTTGTATGCTTTCAATGCTAGCAGGCTAACATTAGCATTTCCCAGATCACCTACTGCACCTTTAATTTAAAAGTTAAATTAAAAGGACAAAACTATAACGGACATACAATTACTTCATTTACAGAAACTAATTTAACTCTTTATAACTGTTTCCTTGTCTCTGCATGCTACTATAACACTTCCTCCATCATCATATCAAGTGGAGAACCTTTATGGAGCTTTGAAGAACATTGACCGCGCAGATATTGTGAAGTCTCTGGAGGCTCAGGCTCCACAGGTGCTTCCCGAGGCTGTGGAGGAAGGAGCCTGCAGACTAGCTGACTCCACTCTGCTTTCCCCTAGTGTCCTCAATGGTAAGAACAGACTGTAGCTTGCACTGAACTTCTAATCCTCTGTACTTTTATCATTGAACTGACATTAGACACCAACTAAACCAAGGCTTAGATGTTTGAAGCTGCATGGGTTGGCCACTAATTGCATACTAGCTCTAGTCTAACAAAATCTAGAGCATGAAATTTGTGATGAAAGATCGTATGAGACAGTATTTAATGAGATTTTTTTTTTTTCACTGATAAATCAGGCATGCCATGGCAATGCCACCATTTTCAGTCTTTTCCATTCATTATTACTAAACAAACCTCTCAGTAGGGATAAACTGTCATCACGTGATGGCATTACTTGACAAATATGTGATTTGCTTCAATGCAATGGGTACATATAACAAATGCAAATACAAATGTGTATAGCAATATATCTTATAAATATTACAAAGAAATACGAGTAATTATGGAAATGGGAACATTTTCTATAAAAGGATATATATATTCTCATATTTTCTCATCCAATTTTAAAAATAACTAAAATTGTATATAAAAAAATGACTAATTAAATTGGAAAAAATATATATTTATATTTAAAGCATGCAATAAGGACATAGGATGGAGCAGTGGTGTGAGTAAATAGCGAGTTGTGCTCCAGAAAACAAATTATATGTGTTTTGGGGTGTGTTTTTTTTAAAATATGCCAGTGAGGAACAGATAAGAGTATGTAGGCTCGTATGGATGATTACTTAAAGAAAAGACAACAGGCCTCCATACTTGTGTCTGCACCTCTCCTTCTCTCTTTTCCTCCTCCTCTCTTTCTCCAAACATGTCATCTGCAGCCCAGCCGCCCTACTCTTCCTCCTCACAGCTCTCCTCTTCGACCTCCGACCTCATAATGACCTCCTCTGGGCCTCCTCTTTTCCTGTCATTCTAGTTTTTGTTTTGTTTTCTAGTTCCCATTTTGTGTGGGAGCTGTGCTGTTTCTGTATGCATGTGCATGCTGCTTGACATGCTCTTTTTTGTCTTTTCTGGAAAAAAAGTATTTGTGAAGCCTTCAAGTAAAACGAGGCCTTCATTTATGTTGCTCTATAACAAACTTGTGTATGCATGGCATGCTTTTATTGTATGGGTTTCTTCCTGTGTATTTTTTCACTGAGTGGTGCTTGAACTCCTGAATTTCAGTAACTTCAGTAACTCTTCTTCTCATCTTTGGTGAATATATTGATGTTGTTGTTTTAGGCCCTGCTGTTCTGTTGTCAACAGTTTACATAATGCTCTGGAAAATGGATCTGTGACCATATCATGTTGCAGAAGCATTTTTGGAATGTTATGTGTTAACTGAAATTTTGCTGTTGGTGTTTTTCCAGAGTGTTTATGTGTCACGCATTGATTGTGTGACGCAAGGCTCTGTGATGTTGCTGATGTCATGGACTGTATTCACAAAAAAGGAAAATTGTGTAACCATTAGGGTCCTCTAGTGGCTAAAAACCGAATCTATCACTTATAACATTTTGCTTCTATAATCTTTATTTAACCAGATTATTAAAATCTCTTTTCCAAGAGAGATCCGACTAAAATTGTTGCATAAAACAATTAAACTCTAGAAAGAACATTTGCATAAAATGATCACATGCAAAAATATTATTAAAATATATAGATGTGAACGCAGTCCTAATCTGTGTGTGTGTGTGTGTGTGTGTGTAAAAGTATCTAACCTCCCTGTCAGGCCATAAAAGATAATCAGATCACTCAGAATGATGTTGTGTGTGATATCAAGATGTTTCAGAGCCATAATTTAGTGTTGTGCATTATGTTGTGCTGTAATGTGATGTGCGTTTGACTGTTTGAGTGTGTTTACATTTATTTGCACGCGTACCTGTGTGGGTGTGTGTGTGTTTTAGATGTATGTCTTCATATGTGGCTTTTGTACATAACAATCAAGAAAGCTTTTACACATTTGCCACATGTTGTGTTGCTTTTTTGTATTTGAGTGACAGTAGATTAATTGTGTGTCACGGTGTGCACTGTGTGTGTCTGAATCACGTGTGTGTATTCTCATTACTGGGGGCACAGTGAAGGTCTAAGTCATCACTGTAAATCATCCCCATTCTCTTTTTCAATATTTCTTCATTTCTTCTCATCTAATTACAGTATACAGTAATAAATCCATCCAATCATTAAACCATCCATGCATCCATCTACCATCTACATATACAGCTACAACATTCGATCATATGGTGCCAGTTGTTTAATAAATTAATAAAATTAATAATAGTTTACTGCTACAAGAAAACTCTTGACAAGCTTCATGTTTTTTTTTTCTTTTATGTTTCTCTGACTGTTAGCTCTTGTTTTGTGTCATTAGGTGATTTTTGAGTATATTATTATAGTCTAAATTATTAATTAATAAAATTTTGGTCATCTGTTGTTAGGAATCAGTTATCTATCACATCATAACATCATATAGATTTTTTTTTTTTAAAGTATTGAAGTACACAGTCATACTATACATTTTAATTTTGCTTAATACATTTTAATTTGAGAGCTACAATCAGCTTCTTAACATTAGCTAAGCTTTGGTTGCTTTAAGCATATTAAATTAATTTAATATTGTATTTCTTGTCAATGCATATTCTCATTGATTCACAACAATTTGAGATCAAACAATAATTGGCAGACACCATTCAGAACAAACTTCCAGACTCCTGTAATAAAATATGAGTTTCAAAAGCACAAAATAGCCATGATCTGTAATTATATTTCACTTTATTTTTTAAATCCTGAATATGTATTATATATATGTATTATTTGTATAGCGCTGGTTTAAGTAGTTCAAAAACTGCAATGCTTGAATTAAAGGGATAATTCACCCAAAAATGAATCACTAAATAAAAATGAAGGTTCTTAAGATTCTATCAGATTATCTTAAGATTCTATAAGATTCTTTTTATAGCCCAAAAAAATGCATCCATCCATCATGAAAAATAATCAATATGGCTTCAGGGGGTTAATAAATTCCTTCTGAAGCAAAGCGATGGGTTTTTGTAAGAAAAATATCCATATTTAAAACTTATAAGTAAAATAACTAGCTTCCGCCAGACGGCCGTACGCATTGATTTGCGGCAGAAGACTAACCTTTATTAACCCCCTGGAGCAATATGGATTATATATATGATGGGTGGATGCATTTATTTTGGGCTTCAAAACATGCCCTCCGTTCACTACCATTATAATGCTTAGGAGAGCCAGGATATTTTTAAATATATCTCCGATTATGTTCGTCTGAAAGAAGATCGTCATATACACCTAGGATGGCTTGAGGGTGAGTAAATTATAGGATAATTTTCATTTTTGGGTGAACTATCCCTTTAAGTCCCTGTTAACCCTTAAGATGTCTCTTTAAAACTATTGTGTGTTCTTATTAATCATGCATACTATTGCACACATCATGCAAATACAAATCAGTTATATATATATATATATATATATTGCAATTCCATGTTCATTTGAACAATCCCAGGAATGTGTATCCTACATTATGACCATACATGCAAGAGAAAAGCCATTGCTGCATACTCATTAAGCTGGATGTACTTTGTGGTCACGTACACAACTTTCATACATATTTAAAAAAGAAAGATTTGACATGAGTCATTTTTGAATCCGAGCGTATTAGTGTGTCTGTGGGAGGGGGATGGTATATCAAAGGAATATTCTGGGTTTTCAACATATTGAATATATTGATATATTTTAAATGTCCCTCATTTGTAAGTTTTTTGTAAACATTTCAATATATTATAATGGCAATTTTTTTAATGTTTTATTGTTGTAGCTTATGAATAAAACATTAAAGTCGTAATGAAATGAACATTCTCCCTATGTATTTTGTAAATTCATGTTATTGATCTTATTGTGAACGGTTCATGCTTGTATTTCAATTTTTGGGGCTTTTTGGCTTTATTTAGATAGGACATTAGGAAGAGAGACAGGAAATCATGGGAGATGACAGAGGGGAATTGGAGCAGGAATGGACCTTGAGTCAGGACTCAAACTTGGGTCGCCCGAAGTGCAACCACACCATATGTCGGAGCACTTGCCCACACGGCTATGGCTCTTACTTTTAATTTTAATTTTAATTTATTTCACCTTGTAATGTTTAGTCAACATGTCATAACTCAATCTTCCAGTGAAACAACCGACTTCTCCAATAATTTAATCAACATAAGCTCCGCCCCTTCTTACAATCGACCGTAAGCTCGCATTCTGAATCTGCCTCAATCCAATCAACAATCGATGGCTTGAAGCAAGGCCCAGACCCCGGCTTTCCAGCATTCTAAAGCTTGCATTTAACCCTGCTTTTTACGTGCGTTATTAAACCCTGCTCTGGAGTGCCAAACTTGTGCAGTTTGAAACAATGTGTTGATAGAATGTTACGGCTTGATGGTTTGCAACATGCACCAAACTGTGTGCCTCATATTCACCTGCGTTGGTCAATCATGAAAACAGCGCATTGTTTCAGTGTTTAAGGGGGGAAAAATGTCAAATGGTGATGGTAAACAGGTGAATTTGAGTGAAGAAAAAGTTTTATTCTTACCTTTATAGCCCAAAAAGTCCATTCAGGAAAAACAGGGCAATATATAATATGAGGATGTGCAATGCTAAAGCCTTTTTCAAATGCCCCCAGGTTGAAAAAACCCAGAATATTCCTTTAAAGGTTACTTTGAAAGTGGATTGCTTGTTGTGAGTGAACAAGAATGACCTGTAGAATGACCTTTTTATGTGGCCTTGTTATGATGCTAATGCTAATGCTAAAATCACAACTCCTTGCATTTAAGCACTTTCGCTCACGTATATTTACAGACTTTGAGTGCACCCCGAGCACTGTTCTGCATGACCTTTCAGAAGGGTCAGGACTTCCCACGTACCCCCACTGTGTCTGTGTGGTGTTAGCGTTGCCTTTCTTGTCTGGCCATCCCTCAGGTTACGGGCTGGTGCAGGAGGAGCTGCTTTCCCCCGCTTCTATGCAGTACAGCCTTCCCTCCCCGCTGGGCGCTGAGCCCTACTGGCAGGAGGTGTCAAGCCTGGAGTGCGCGCCCATCGCCACCACTGAGGAGGACACCATGATGGAGATGTCGGACGTGCAGGTGTGGCCGGCAGGGGTCAGTCCGTCCCTGGTGACCGTCGAGGACTCTTCCCTGGATGGCAGCAGCCGCGCAGACGACTCGGAAGCCAACACGTTGAGCCTGCCCTGCAGCAGTTTGGGGAGGCCCAGCAGCGGAGCCAGCGCGGCCAGCGGCTCCATCATGGAGCTGGAGGAAGAAGAGGAGGAAGAGGAGCTCGAGGAAGACGACATACAGCATGAGCCAGTGTCCGCAAGTGCGGAAAAGGCATGGGCTAGCGGCGCCGTCCCAAAGGCCAACTACAACGGGCAGGCTGGAGGTCAGAGGTCGGAGGGCAAGAGGACAGAGTTGGCGGCAGCGGGCGGCAGTGTGATGGGTTTAACTAGAGGAGGAGGAAAGGGTGGAAAAGGGGCAAGTTCAGAGGAAAAGTTTTCTGTTCTTACAGGGCAACAGCTCTACGCTCAGTTATGCGAGAGAACTGGACTGACCCGAGCACTAGAACACAACGGGGACAGGTACGGATTACTTTAGTATACCATGTTATGCCACAAGCATTAAGGTCTGTTTACACCAAGAATGATAACTGTGTTAGCATCCACAAAAACACACAATAACGCTTAAAATGCTTACGCTCTTTAAACTCAGGTCGATTCTGATTGGCTGTCAATGTTTTTATCTTTCATCAGCAGGAAAAAAACATTCTGAAAGTGATTCCAATAATATCGTTCTGTTGTGTCATTACTGTTATAGTTGATGTGGACTTCCTTATTCTCATAGATTTAGAACGATACAGCCATGTATCTTGGGGGGAAAAAAATCTGCTGATTTGTAAAGGCCTAATAGTACCTAATTCGATGATGCAGAGTTAGAAAATATCAATAAAAACTTTCAATCACTAAATAAAAATGAAGGTTCTTAAGATTCTATCAAATGTCAAAGGAGTCTTCAAAATATGTTCAAATACTCCAATTAATGTCAAAGAACTTTACATAAACAGTTTTTTTTTACTAAATCTGTATGTTTGGATGTAGTAAAACACCCACAGATGTACTGTAGCAGAAAACCTCAGGGTCATGTTTGCATTTTCTTCTATCACTGGCCATGATTTTGAACAAATAATTCTAACTGGCCTCAGAGAAAGATAGAGAATCATGTCTTTCTGGCAGTTTTTCCGTTGATTAAGGGATAATATAAGACTTCTTGACCTTACAAAATGGTTGGCGAAATAAAAAATGCCATGAAATGCAGTTCATATTTTGTGAGAAAGTGTGAGGTGCTAGAGCAAAACAGGCACTATTTTTGGGATCAGCACCCCAAAATTAGCAAGAAACGTATATATTGGATTTGATTCAGCAAATATGATGCAGGGCTGTGTTATTAAAACTTTAAAGTTACAGTTATCATTATACACTGCCCGGCCAAAAAAAAGTCGCTGTTTGGATTTTAATAGGCAAATACTTAAGAATCTATGAATGGATCATTATTACAGTGATTATTATGTTTCTAGCATGTTTTATGTGGAGTGTGTCGCTTTTTATTTCTTAAACAACCATGTAGGAAGACACATCATGGCCATTTTCCAGGATGACAATGTCAAGATTCATCAGGCTCAAATTGTGAAAGAATGGTTTAGAGAGCATGAAGAATCATTTTCACGCATGAATTTGCACCTCTGAACCCTGAACTTAATTTCATTGAAAGTAGACTTTATAGAAAGGAGACTTTACAGTGTGCAGGACTCTTGCATTGTCAATACAAGATCTTGACCAAAAATTGATGCACTCATTGATGGAAATAAATGTTGTGATGTTATTTCCATCAAGAGGAGCATCAATTTTCGTTCAAGATCTTGTATTGACAATGCAAGAGTCCTGCACTCTGTAAAGTCTCCTCCAGCACATCCCAAAAACTTATAATGAGGTTAAGGTCTGGACTCAGAGGTGCCAATTCATGTGTGAAAATGATTCTTCATGCTTTCTGAACCATTCTTTCACAATTGTAACCCTGGTGAATTTTGGCATTGTCATCCTGGAATATGGCCATGATGTGTCTTCTTACGTGGTTGTTTAAGAAATGAAAAGCTACACGCTCCATCTATTAGGGTTAAAAGCACCGTTGCCAAACATATAACATGCTAGAAACATAATAATTACTCTAATAATGATCCATTCATAGATTCATAAGTATTTGCCTATTAAAATCCAAACAGTGACTTTTTTTTTGGCCGGGCAGTGTTGTTCTTGGTGTGAATGGCCTTTTAGACAGATATCATTTACACCATCTTTTTCTGACCCTCCTTCACAGGCTCGGTGCCGGCGCCTTCCAGCCTTACTCACAGGAGAAAGACTCCCTCCACAGCTGGTCTCAACCCAAAGCCAGGCCGACCATGGAGGCCATGATGTCATCGTCCCAGGACCACAATCAGTCGCGTGTAGCACAGGAGGCACTGCTTACACCGGTATGTGATACAGGCCATTCGGAGGTCCTGCGGGGGCGTCTGCTGGGCACTCAGCCCTTTGATAAAGGGCTGGGCTTCTCCCATCAGGAGGGGGAATTACGGGCATGGGACCAGGACAGACGGAAGGCACAGGTGTGTCTCCTGGGCCTGTCCAGTCTGAGCAAAGAGCATGTGTTCGGGCACAGTCTTGACTTCAATTATTCAGTAATGATAATTGAACTATTATTCCCTTCTTGCAGAAGGATGATCCGATAGATCTCACCAGCGATCACCTACATGAAGAGCAGTTCACTGATGAGCATGGGAATGTCGCGACCAAGGTGGGTCCTCAGTTTTCTTTCAGGTTTATAATAGTATTGAACCAAAATATTGATCTGGCTGATGATATTTCACCTTTTTGAGATTATCATCATCAATTTTGATGAGTAATTTAGTTTCTGTTTTGTAATATTTCATAAATATTATTTTAATAATGGTTTAACTTGTTCCTAATTTCTTTTTTTTTTTTTTTTTGTCTATTTGTTATTGTTAAACTACACTTATTCTATATACAATACCATTCAAAAGTTTGGGACAGTAATATTTTGTAATGTTTTTAAAATAAGTTTTTTATTCTTACCAACACTGCATTTATTTGATCAAAAATACAGTAAAATCAGTAATATTGTGGAATATTATTACAGTTTAAAATAACTGATATATGAATAGAATTTGTTAAAATGTAAATTATTCCTGTGATGGCAAAGCTGAATTTTCAGCATCATTACTCCAGACTTCAGTGTCACATGATCCTTCAGAAATCATTCTAATATGCTGATTTGCCGCTCAAGAAACATTTCTTATTATCACTGTTGAAAACATTGATGTTGTACGGCTTAATATTTTTGATGTGGTACATTTTATCAGGATTCTTTGATAAATATGAAGTTTAAAAAATGTATCAGCATTTATTTGAAATATAATTTTTTAAAACATAAATGTTTTTACTTTAACTTTTTTTTTTACTTTATATATAGGCAGTTTGGAGATATATGGATGGATATATATTTATTTACAATCAGTAAATTTTAATACCACACAATGTACATTTTTAGGTTATTTAACAAGACATTTCTTACAGTATGCCTATATATTTATTGGCTATTGGCTGTCCTGTAGTGGTGGCGATTTTGAATCAGATTGTTCAGATTCATTCACTGTTTTGTTCAGTTGTCCCTTGTGTAGATTACATTGTTATGTCAGTAGGTGCATGTTGTATATGTTTAGCCTTTATTAATATTTTCTTGTCTATAAATCTTTTAACAGAGGTGTAAAGAGTACCTGAAAACCATACTTTAAGGGTTAGTTCACCCAAAAATGAAATTTCTGTCATTAATTACTCACCCTCATGTCGTTTCACACCCGTAAAACCTTCATTCATCTTCAGAACACAAATTAAGATATTTTTGATGAAATTCGTGAGCTATCTGGCCTCCAATAGACTGCAACATTATTACCACTTTCAAGGTCCAGAAAGGTAGTAAAAACATCAGCTCAGTATTGACCGACGCTTTACATGTGAGCAGCACAACACATACGTGTGATGCTGACGCAGGAGCCGGCCAATACTGAGCCGCCATTCTGACGTAGAACACGGAAGCACTGCACTGTGTTTATAACATGAACAGCATAGGAGACTGACACGGAATAGAAGAAATTGTTGAATAAAGTCGTTATTTTTGTTTTTAGCACACAAAAAGTATTCTCGTCGCTTCATAACATTAAGTTTGAACCACTGTAGTCACATGGACTATTTTAACGATGTCTTTACTACCTTTCTGGTACTTGAAAGTGGTAATAACGTTGCAGTCTATCTGAGGTCAGAAAGCTCTCAGATTTCATCAAAAATATCTTAATTTGTGTTCCGAAGATGAACAACGGGTTTGGAGCGACATGAGGGTGAGAGAAATTTCATTTTTGGGTGAACTAACCCTTTAAGTAAAAGTAGAGATACCTTAAAATGAATCCATTACAAGTTACAAGCCACCAATTCCAATAACACTTGAGTAAAAGTCTTAGATTATCTGATTTTTGCAGTACTTAATTATTTTACTTGTACTGAATATAGGTTCAAAGATGCACTAGTCCTCTCAAAACACATGCCAGTGAAAAATAAGAAACAGCTGTTTTGTGAGGAAATCTCTGTTTGTTCAGACTCAGTTTGGTCATCTTTTTTTGTCTCTGTCTTCCCTCCTCCTTTTCTCCAGTTGGGTGTGGATGTGAAGCGGGATGTCCAGACTGTGAAGCGCTCCAGTCTGCGGAGAGTAAAGCACTGAAATAAACACAAACTGTCCTGAAGGTACGGGACAGGAAAAATAATTGGTGCATAAGGATCAACTTAAAACACATGGGGCGAGCTAGCTTTGCTAAACTTGAATGATACAGCCATCAGTTTTATGTTTTAGCTAGAGTGACTTTGCTTCAGGAGCTATTTGTTCATGAAGGATTGCTCTTCCAGGGTTGAACATCCACTGCCAAATCATCCTTCACCTACACACGACTGGACAGAACGAAACATGGAGCGATGGGAAAAAAAAAAAAAAAAACACGCAGAGAAAGAACAACACATCGCACCCAAATCCTACAGTCAAGCAACCATGGAGTGTCACAAGAAAACTAGGACGAGGACTTCTCTACCTGTAGTTTTGTAACATTTTTAACAAAGAAGATAAAAACATACAACTAGCATAGGGCATGAACTTTTTATACAAAATGTGAAGAAAACCACCAAAAAAAGCAACAAAAAGTGCTTCCTGTCAACTGTAAACGCATGACTGACTGCTGGTGCATGACCTATGAGCTGTCATTATCTAAAAAACTGAAGGGGTACAAGGTAAAGGGCCGTTCCAGGACTGGCAGTGGGGAGGGGAAACCTTTGGACCTTTTGATCTTGAAAATGAGAGACTCTTGAAACAGGGGTCTTGGGAATACAACAGCCCAAAAAAAAGCAACAGTTCTTTATTTTGTCAAACAGATTGTCATTACACAGCAGCATAGTAGATGCTAAGCCCGTCACGTCATTTCCCACAGGCCCTTTATCCTGTTATTCAATGTGATATATGCACTCTAATGCTATGTGAATGTGCGTCGGTGTGTGTGCGTGTGTGTCGGTATCTAACGCATGTGTACTCGCTTCTGGCTTGGTACTGAGCTTTTTTTTCCTGGATCGGTCGAGCTCATTTGGTGTTTGCCATGGGAATGACAACAAGCCACTGTGCTCTCCTGCTCGTGAGCGTCCGCGTGCGTTTATTTCCACTTTGTTAAGCGTATCCGTGTTCCTTTGAACTGTCAGCCACCTTTTGCTTTTATATCTCTTGTTTTGAATTTAAAGGCCCCCTCCTTTCAAATCCGAACCGATTAGTTTGCTGGAGGTTGCGTAGCTTTGTACATACAACACCCAAATGGCAACCTATGGAGGGCACGTACTTTCTCTGTCTGACAGTTCACAAACTTAAAGGGTTAGTTCACCCAAAAATGAAAATTCTGTCATTTATTACTTACTCTCATGTCGTTCCACACCCGTAAGACCTTCATTCATCTTCCGAACACAAATTAAGATATTTTTGATAAAATCCGATCAGTGAGGCCTCCACTGACAGCAAGATAATTAACACTTTCAGATGCCCAGAAAGCTAATATTTAAAACAGTTCATGTGACTACAATGGTTCAACCTTAATGTTATGAAGTGATGAGAATACTTTTTGTGCTCCAAAAAAACTAAATAACTTTATTCAACAATATCTAGTGATGGGCGATTTCAAAACACTGCTTCATGAAGCTTCGAAGCTATATGTTTCGAATCAGTGGTTCAGAGTGTGTATCAAACTGCAAAAGTCACATGATTTCAATAAATGAGGCTTCGTTACGTCATAAGGGTTTCGAAACGTTTTGAAATTTCAGTGGTTCATGTGACTGGCAGTTTGATACACGCTCCGAACCACTGATTCGAAACAGAAGATTTGTAAAGCTTCGAAGCTTCATGAAGCAGTGTTTTGAAATCGCCCATCACTAGATATTGTTGAATAAAGTTATTTAGTTTTTTTGGAGCACAAAAAGTATTCTCATCACTTCATAACATTAAGGTTGTAGTCACCTGAACTGTTTTAAATATGTATTTAGTAGCTTTCTGGGCATCTGTGTTAATTATCATGCTGGCAATGGAGGCCTCATTGAGCCATCAGATTTTATCAAAAATATCCTTATTTGTGTTCCGAAGATGAACCGAAGGTCTTACGGGTGTGGAACGACATGAGGGTGAGTAATTAATGACAGAAATTTCATTTTTGGGTGAACTAACCCTTTTAACCTCTGACCTACCGAACATCCATTCACCCACATTTGTAGCTCAGCTGTTCGACTAAAACCGTCACGTCGGATCATTTCCAGAGACTAATGTAGCATTGCATGCTGGTTAACACCACTTTTCATGCTGTTCTCTTGGGCCTGCACTCGGCCCGGACATTTTTATTGATTTTATATTATTAATCAAGCTGTGCTGGTGAAAAAAAAAAAAAAAAAAAAAAAAACGATTGTAGCTGTGACGTGTGGGGCTTGGGGACTATCTCTGAGTAACTGCCTTTGTAATGTTTGGGATTTCAGATGGAGTTACGTGACAAGGAAGCGTTTTAAACTTTGATGATGCTCTTTGATTATTCTTTTTGTTTGTTTTTTTGTTTTGTTTTTTCATTTAGATGTACAGTTAAAAATAGACCGATAAATATACAGACAGCACTGTGAAAGTCCACCTTAAAATTGACCCCTGAACTGTGAACTCACAACTGTCTGTCTCACTTTTACCTGTAACAACTCATACCAACAAGGTTTTATGGTAACTATGGGAAGCTTAAAGTACTTTTATCGCAACTTTGTGTGACCGAATCCCTATTGACGTCATTCGCATGTGTATTTTTATCGTTATTCTTTTTTTGTTTTACTACGAAAGAGCCCAAACATACACAAAAACTCTTGAAGTATAGTCCTACCAAAGCAATAATATCAAACGTGCTGCAACAGTTGGAATACTGCGTTGTTGTTGGTGCGCGTGCGTGTGTTTTTCAGTCTACGAACGCTTGTGTGTTCAGTGTATACTGTATTAACCTGACATTTTAGTAGCATTTGTAAGACGTATACGATTCAAGAGATATAACAGCATGCAGAGTATCTCACACCGTATGCAATTACGTGATCTACATGCCAACTCTAGTTCACTGAACGGTAGCTGTGTTTCACTTTAATGGACAAGGTTTCTTTGAACGGCTAGCAAGCATAATGAAATCAGGTACGGTGCTCAGCATTTAATCACAGCACAGTAGCTTACATAGTCACGAGCACACCGTGATAAACTGACTCGCGCGTTCATGTAGTTTAATTCGATGGATGTCAGTGAGTGAATGAGTGAATGAATGAATTTATCCTCCAAACTAAAGTAAATATTTATGGAATGCATGGACAATTGGACGAATGACAATGATTGTACTTTCATATTTAAGAAAAGTGTTTAATCAGATCATAGTGTTTTTGTTTAGTCAATGAAATGAGTGTGCTTTGTGAGACTGCACACGTCCCTTCTCACCAACGCATTAAAACACATATGAGTTCTGCCTCACTGTATATTGTTTTCTACAGTTCACTCAGGTTTGTGTTGACAGATGATTTCTCTTCAATGATTCTAGTTAATACATACTTAACGGCATATCCTATGTCCACTCAAAGGAGTATAAGGATTGTCATGGGTGTTGGGAAGTGTGTAATGGAAGTGATGAAGGACATAGATGCATACGTCTTCAATATCTTATCGCTGCTGTAATTGTTGATCGAGACAAAATTCCTGAAAACAAAGGGGGGAACGGAAGAAAATGTTTTATTTATTTATTTATTTTTGGTTTATGGAACAAAACGATTTAACATTGCAATCATTATGTATTAAAAAAGAGTTTATGTACAATGTTTAACTGTTGCAAAAATCTAGACTTCACCTATACTCCTTTAGAATGGATTAATGACAATATAAACGCAATATCATATTACTCTGTACTAAGGAATGCAACTGCGCACATGCACAGAAAAAATGTTTTTAATAAAGAATATATGTATAAATATATGACAAACTATATTTAATTAGAATGCTATGCACCCTTATTAGAGTTGTTATGGCTGTACTTTAAGTATATTAGTTAGAATCCAGTAATACGAACATGCCCATGTCATGGGGAATGTAGAGGCTTTGTAGCTATTTGAACATGTTTTCATTTCCTTTTTTTATTATTATTGTAACGGAGAGAGGAAATACGAACATTGAATATGTATACAAGCCTTTTATTCAGACTCATTCTGATATGAAGAAATGTATAGACCATTTACCCTGCACACCAGCTCAGATCATTTACAAAAGTTAATAAAGAAAGATGTGACATATTGTGACACTGTGTGCGTGTGTAAGAGAATGTGCCAAATATGCTTTTATAAATCTAGATTTAACTTCAAAGGATGAATGAAAGGAGGATGAGTTCAAACTATCTACATCTATTGAACTGTTAGGAGTCACACAGAAAATCTTATGGTGTCCACAAAATAGTCATATTTAGCATAACACACATGTATTAAATACAGTAGCCTATGGTATCTGCAGGGTTTTTAAAATCAAATTTAAGACTTTTTAAGACCTGCACAAATAAAAATAATGCCATATGAGCAAGGTAGGACTCCCAAACCATAAAATGACTGTAAAAACTAATATTTAAACAACTTTATAGGCCTAGTTCAAATAAAAGTTCTGACAAAAACAAAACGTTTTATAAACTGCTAAGGTTTTCTGCTAAATTCAAATTTATATATGGAGTAGATCAAAGCAATCACTTGGCATAAATGTGCAGTATTCATTGATTGTGAACTACACTCTCTCTCTCTCTCTCTCTCTCTCTATATATATGGGTCATTGACGAATAAGGTTTTTAAAAGTGTCAAAAAACATAATGGAGATATAATTATTTAATAATTTTGAAGTTTTATTAAGTGTTAACAATGAGATTGTGGTTTTTATAATCAATTAACACTGCTTTTGTCATTGTTACCAAAAAAGTCATTCGGTTTAACCAAAATTTCTTTTGGTTTTACCGAATGACACTCTTGGTTATACCGAATGACGATATTTTCAAACAAAGGCTGATATCTAGCTAGCTAGCAAAAGGACAATCAAACATTTTTATATTTAGTACAAGTTTTTAAAATATTACAACATTTTCCATGTTTTATAGCGGTTGTACCGAATGACCTGATGTTTCGGGACATGCATATGAGCAAGTGAAGCAACATGAATTTTTCAAATAGTTAAGAGAGAGTTAATTACTTTGCTTCATGACTATGTGGTCCTTTGCAGGTGTCTGAATGATGTCACATCCTGTCACATGATATTGACCGCATGACTTTAACCAAAATGGCCCCTTTATATTGGTTACTCCGAATGACATCAATGAAATTCGTTTTTCCAGACATTCTTTCTCATAACAAAGCAACGACTTCTACACATAATTTTAATACTATTTTGCATTATGTTGATATATGATGTTATCAAATCATGCCAGAGTAAAAAATATATACATTTATTACATTTTAAGATATTTTAGTCTCAAATTAAATGGCTGTATTGGCCTTTGGACGGTTAAACCAAATGACCTTTTGATATTTCAAAATCTTTAAAATACCTTTATATGTAGCAAACTATAATTAAAACCTTTTGGATTCAATAAAATAGATGAAGTTGAACTTCCTTACATACTTTGGATGTCATATCTTTGTTTTTATTATTATTAAGGCCTTTGGACAAAAAAACCCCCATATATATATATAAATTTCACCCTCTGGCAGTAGGTGGCGCTACATATGATATAAAGGAAAAACTGCCATAATTCATCATCAGTAGATCAAAGCAATCGTTTGGCATAAATGTATTCATCGATGTGAACTACTCTGACACCGTGAACACGTCGTGTTTTTACTTTGAATCATACAGCGCTCTCAATTAAATAATCACCTTTTGAAGTTTAATCATCACATTAAGCCATATCACGATTTCTGTTTTTCTGTCCCCAAAAAGACTTTTTATGGTCTTAAATTTGACACACATGTATTGAAGACGTAGTCTGCGTTACCCCATTTTGTTATTCTGATTCTGTCTTTTTAAAATAAAGAAATTAAGAATTTTTTAAACTATATAATTTGATAAAGAGAAAATAAATGAATGTCTTAAGAATGTTTTGACAGTCAGTCACATTCTAGTGATCATCTCTGATTAATGTCAATGGAAACGTTGCAATTAAAGGAAAAATAAACGATTGGCAAGTAGTTTTTTGTCCCTGAATCAGTGTGACGAAAACAACTCCTGTAAACATCGGAAAAACTACATTTCCCATCGCCCTCTTGCAGTACTAACGCATACCAGTGGGGGCGCCATTGCATCAACTCTCCGTTTTAAATAGCCCTTTCCTGCTCATGTTTTGTTGAGTGCGTGGTGTGTGCATGAGGGAGTGAGAGAGAAAACGTGGTCGCGGAGAAGCCTAGCATTTAGCTAGTTTGCGTGTGAGTGTGTGAATGAAGTGTTATACAGGCTCAGATATTTAGTATTATTTATTTTTGTATGTAGTCAAGTTTGCCACAAACGGACAAGGTAAATAATTGGAGAAAATAACTTGATATTGAACTGCTGCTGACATGTACATTTTCCCAGTCGTGCTAAATTGTTTTTTTCTTTTGCTTCAAGGTGCAAAGACACTATTTGATTAAGGCAGCTGGCTGAGTTTGTGGTTGCAACAGTGTTGAAAAATGTCCATGGGCAGTCAGAAGACCACCAGTCAGGCAATTCCGACCACCAGACGAATCACAATCAACGATGCGGCCCATATGCCTCATGATTACTCTACAACGCCCGGAGGGACCCTTTTTAGCACGACTCCTGGAGGTAAATGTCACGAACTTGCAGATGAATAGTTTGGAAGCGTTCGCAGCTGTCGCAGTGCAGGCTTTGTTTTTGTTTTGACCGCGACATAGCGATGCATCCCAGAGCTCGTGCACCGCTCGCATTGTCTTTGTGCTTGACAGACTGCGGTGCGCGTGCTCATAATGCTTCAGCCTGTTTTTCTTGTATTGTTTGCCTTTTAAATGTACATTTGAACGGGTAATAAATGAATGAATGAATGTTATCTTCACGATGAGAAGTATATTGTTTTATTGACACGACTGCAGCCCTTGAATCTTGCTAAACAATGTTCTGCAGGTCTTCTCAGACGTTACAATTGCAGGAATATTGTTATAAAATGTTTAAAATATAAAATTAGGAACGTAGAAACGGGGATTGGTTAATTTAAAATATTAATTCAAATAACTATAAATTCTAAATTGTCGAATGAAAAAAAAAAAACTAAAAATGAAACTGTTTCATTTATGACATCAACAAAGATCACATAATGGCCTTGAACGACCTTCAAGTGGATTTTGGACATGCTGGCATAGTGTTTTAGGCTCTTGAATAATTGTGAAACTGAGAATTTTAAACATACATTCTGTTTTTTTTTTCTTCCTGGAATTATAGTTTAATATGTACATTAGTTTGTGGATTTTTCAGATAACCGAGATTGTAAACAGTCCACAGAAGAGGATGTGACAGCACTCGAGGCATGTGACTTTGTTGGTTTCCCAATGTGCACAGCACTTCTTCTTTTCTAGCTCATAAGGGCAGCTGCTCTTGTCATTGTAAACCGTGTATCAATCACTGTTTGTTTGTCCACATCATCATTTGAGCCATGATGTAATGAATTAGGTGTGTGATATATTGCCCTGGGGAATTTTCATGTCATGTGACTTTAATGGTTCAAAGTGTGTCATGTTTATCATTTGTGTTTTCATTGGTGTACAAGCTTGATTTCTATGCATAAACCTATGTGTTATGTTTACAGGTGTTTCTGGCTGCAGCTATAATGCACTCTTTAGCTTTACCTCACTGAGTGAATGTAGTTCAAGGATGTTTGTGTGTGAAGGTTCACATTAGGGTGAACAGGGCTGATACGAGGAGAACTGATAGTGTGTTCTCTGCTTCATTTCAGCTGGTTGGCTTGTGCTTTTCTTTTTAACACAATTCTGATAAGGATAAAATGTCATGAAAAATAGTTTGTCAAACATTGATGCTTTACGAGGCTCAGCCATTAGTAATGCAACTGTTGAATGTTGTAAAATGCACCGTCATAGGGACATGTTTAAACATGCAGCTCACAGCACTAACATGGCACAGCCCAAACGCACCTGGCTGGTCTCCATATTTTCACAGGCTTGTTGGTTAACTCTGCTCTTGTACCCTGATATAAGACCATCGTTTCCTTAACACAACTTAACCTCAGATGTATTTGATGTGATTACTAAATTATATATAGGCACCCGGATCATCTATGACCGAAAGTTCCTGCTGGACTGTCGCAGCTCCCCGTTGGCACGCACACCACCCTGCTGCCTCCCTGACATTCCGGGGGTGACCAGTCCTCCTTCAGTCACCATGAATAATGACAAGGCCCACCCCAAACAGACTGTCAATAATAACCGCATCAGCCCCCCAGCGGACAAGAGCGCAGGTAAAAACAACTTTCAGATCTGCTCTGAAAAGTTAAAAGTTATTAATCCTGTAAAGACTGACATATAATAATCAGGAAATGAAGCATTTTATTGTATTCTTAGACACAATCTTTAAAAAAAAAAAAAAAACATTTGCATATGTGCTTTTTTGTTGAGATACATCAGGCTTTTATGGAAAATAATATAGGAAAATATGGAGCTCACACTCACCTCAGTTTCTTTCAAAAACACAAACTGAGCAAAATGCCATTTGGTGCAGTTGCTGATATTTGTATGCTCAAAAATGAAATTTTGATAGCTTGTAATGTAAATAAATTAGATCTTTATAACTGTATTGCAGACTGCTTACATAAAGTGCATATAACTATTAGTTGACACTCTATCTCCCAATAATATATTTTTGTAATATGATATTTAAATGCTTAGCTTTATGATCAAAGCTGTAGTTTGTATTTTTGGGGGCAAAACATATAATGCGAAGCTATACAACAATGATTTTTCAATTAAATGTTCCTCAAAAGGCTGATGTATCATACTCTCATTTTAACAAGTATGAATAATCAAGTAAACCTAAGTTGCTTTAGTCCAGTAAGTGTTCATTTTGAAATATTACTAATAATATAAAAGTTATTCTTGCGTTTACTTGCGTCTCGCAAAAAGATGTGTAAACGTCCGTTTGCTTGCTTAAAAAGTATAAACTATCAGACAACAGAAGGCATGTAGTACATCGTGTACAGCAGGTTTTTCAGCAAAGTTTTGATCGTGTTGATAATTTAGAGGATTTTTAGAGAAATTTTTGTTCATCAAATATGATACAGTAGGCTTTATAGGGTTAAACATACATTCAAAAAATATTAATTTTGTTTTGTGATTTGAAGGGGAGGATGCCCAGTTTGAAATGGATATCTAACTACAATGGAGGACCTGCCACACGAAGGAGGCAAATATTACTGTGATGATAACTGTTCCCTGAGAGGATAAATGCACAGAAGACTTCTCCTTCCATGTCATCTGTCTTTATTTTTTTCATTTATCTACTGTTCAAATAATATTTTCCTTTCCTGTACTGATGCTGTCGCTCAAGACGCGCACAAAGCCATTACTTTAGATTCTCAACATCAGCTAACACTGTTGTGCCTGAAAGAGCCACTATCTAAGATGTCAGATAGTGCATCCCAAGCACTCTTCTTCTGCCTAACACATGGGAGACATCTCACAGGCCACCATGTGACATTATGTTTGGTACAGATTTGTTTGTGTAGTTTTGCAGAATGGTCAGTAGGGGGAGCAACAGTTCTCTTCTTGGTGGTTTTCAAAGAGTCAATCAAGATGCCAATTCCTATAAATTTATCATATCGTGATACCTGAGTTTGACCACTTTCCATCTGGCATTGATACTTTTTGTAATGGTAAAATCCAAATTTTGTTTATCCCGAGGAGTATTTTCACCTAAAGTGTCATTCAACAGAATGTAAAATGCCTTCTTTTTTTTTTTTCTTTTTTGCTGTAAAGTTCTCTAAAATGCCCTGATATTCCTGAAGAGACATTTAAGCATAAAAAAAAAAATCAATAAACATCAGAGAATTAACAAGTGTTTGGCTTATTCATTTTCTGCTGATGATTTTCAAACTCAAAAGACACAAAATACATTGATAACCATTATGAAAACATTTTATTACATTTGGTAATTTACATACTCTACTATTTACAAATTAGGTCAACATGCAAAGCTTTCAAAAATAGCATCAAGTAATCCAGGTGCCTCAGTGCAGGATACTTCAATTATTCCAAGAGAAAATACTGTACAATTGAAAACAATTTATATTCATTCGTGCTTAAATATATTTTTCTGGGTTTGAGGACCATATCCAAAGTGCTAGTGTTGAGTTCATTTGGGGTTTGGAGTCTCAGTGGCAGCCACATTCTCCTACAACCATCCCTTCATGGTGTCTCATGACCATCTTGCCGTTCTCATAGTAGAGCATGGAGAGAGGAGCCAGACGGGTGGGTACGCAGGACAAGCATGGGACGCGGTCTGGGTGGTGCAGCTTCAAAAGACTCTGCAAATGAGAAGACGACAAACATTAGAGTCAGTGTAGCAGAAAACAGAAAATGCTTTAAAGTAATAATTACAACTATATCAAAAGTTTAAAAAGATTCTTACTTGCATGTAGGCATGGTTGGTTGGAGTAAAGGTCTCATCTACAGGTGTAGGGCAGCTACCTTCACATCGATAGGCATTGTAGCGCTTCGGATAAACAATCCAATCGCTCCAGCCTATCTGATCGAAGTCCACCCACATATCTACCTTCCTGCAGAGAGATTTCTTCTCGCCGCCTTCTTGTGAAACACCTGGAATCATGCTAGCTGCTGCATCTCGCACTCTGTCGTCAGTTCTGTGGTTCCTCCTGTGACGCCGAGGCACAGGTTCACCTCCACCACCGGCCCGGTCCAGAGCGACATACTTCGAGTGCTCGGCAGTCTGGATGAGGGTGGACGTCTTTGCTTGGTTCTGCTTGGAGTAAACCACCATCATGACCCTGTTAGCTGTAGGATGCGGGACGCTCTCGTGCCCCTCTTTCTCAGCACTTGAAGACATCTGGATGGGTTCCTCTGAGGAAACGCTCTCACCCTGGTGCAACCAGTACTTGAGCAGCGCTGTGATGTTAAAGATCCTCCAGGAGGAATGGGAGCCTGGGTCACTTGGGTTGGCTTTCACACTCCCCAGGTGAAGCCGTACTTCGTCACAGGGGCTTCGGTCACACTCTTGTTTGGATGCGTGATAGATATCCACTGCTATCTCAGAGGTGAATTCTGGAAGGCGAATGCGAAGTTCAGATCGCTGGACGTCGTCGCTTGCCGATATGGAGGACATGTCAAATGTCACGGCTAATTTATCACCAACCTGATGGCAACCTGAAAAATATTTGGACAAGAAATTAGTTACTGGTCAAGGGACAGACAGTTAAACAGTCTAGAACGAGTGGTGCTTAATTATCTTAAAGGATGTTTTCACACATGGGTACATTCAGGACAAGCAATTAATAAAGTAGAATGTTCTTATTGTTGAGATGTGTATTGCTGCCCAAGCCACTTTGAAACAGACGTCTTGCAGCTAATACACACGCTAACTAATAAGCATAATACATGACTTGGCTAATAGCCTAGAACCAGCTAAACTACTACCTAACTAATTTTTCCCAGGGGGTCTTGTAACAACCTGAGGAGATTTGTTTTGCGATAATGACTGACGGTTGATTTTACATATTGCCGCACAGCTGCTTTCGAAATAAATAAATAATTGTCCATGAAGTATTGTTTTAAATTTTAATTATTTCATTATTTTACTCGTGGAGATAGATAAAACACGAGTTCTGTAGGAAGCATACAAAGATTTTCCGTTTAGCGAAAGACTAGGCTACGTTACATAAATGTTTCACCGCTGAATGAAAAATATCGTCAAGCTATTTTAAAACGTATAATGTTCAAGTATAATATATAAATACTATGTTTAAAATTCATTTAAAAAAAAAAAAAAAATAATAATAATAATAAAATAATTATACTCACTTTTGGCGACGAGACTCAAGACCGAATCGGACTCGTAAAGAGTTGGATTTTCATGGCTGATATGTTTGTCGTCTCCGGTCAGAAAGGTCCGGTAGAGGTGCATCATGTAGAGCGGATATCTGTTGGTGTGTCGGCTATGACCCGCCTGACCTCCGTTGCTCTTGCCAGGTGCTCGCATCCTATTCCTGAGCGCCTCGTGGAATCCAGGAAACGACGCCGTGGAGTTCACCAGACTGACCCACAGCGCGAGAACTGCGCTCAGGACCCCGCAGATAAACCGCCTCATGTCAAATCTTGGTTATAATCCACCACGCAGAAGAGCCTACTGTCTCTGAGATCCTTCTCCTACACCGTCCTCTGGAAAGTGAATGTCATGAGTGCTGCCAGGCCATCTAAGTTCACTTATAGAAACTTGAAGTCTTTTGATGGTCTGTGAGGTCTTTTGGGTCTTTGAAGTGTCCTTGTGATCCATAAAGGGATACATGTCCCTGGGTCGTCGTGTATCGAAACCAGCAGTCTTTTGTGCGTCAAAAGGTGTGAAAACATTAATTCTTCTCCTCGAGTACTGTGTATTGAAGGTCCTTTTGAAAGTGTACTTAAACAATAATATTAGTGGACTACATTTGTTCATCAATGTCAGTTTGATTAAAAGGAGAAAAACACCCCGACTGCTGGATTATTTCTTAGTTTGAATGAAAATAGGGGAAGTAATTTTGTTTCTATGTCTTTTCATTCTATCAGAAGAACATAAATAGTAATTATGTCATTGGAAATCTCCACATTATTGTAACAGCAACATTTTATGACATGTTACCGCATCATTTGGATGCTTGACTTTACAAATTAGCCTGTTATGACAAGTCTTGTAGATGTTTACCGACTCCAGGTTAGCAAGGTTAAGGCCTATAGGCTATGTGATCAATTAAATTGCAAACAATATAGGTATTACAATCCTTACTTTTAGTAAGCTTTTTTTTTTTTTTTTGGAAAAATAGTATTTTTGTATTCATAGACATCATTAGCAATTCGCGACCTTATGGTAGCCTACCATATGACCAATGAAATGTTCAATGTGTTAACTTCAGACCGAAAATAATAATCTGATTCTGAACACGTCCGAATATTTCCAGTCATGTTTTGGTAAGGTTTTCATTTTGGAATCATTTATGAAAATAATCATTTATTGAATTGAGAAATTAGCCTACAATGTGTAATAAGAATTATGTAGGCCTATTTCAGTAGCTTAGCCTACGGAATAGGCCAGGTCTACTCATACGGACATGGTAGACGTCAATGTAAAGTCACTTCTTTCTTTCTTTCTTTCTTTCTTTCTTTCTTTCTTTCTTTCCTTCCACATGTATTGAAGCAGTTTATACAACAGGGGGCGCTGCCTTCAAAGCTTCACCTTTTCTTCTTCAACGCTACCTTAACTCTCGAGTGATTTGCCAAATCGTAATCCAAGTGATAAAGCTCAAAAATTCTCTCTGTAGGCAACTAAAATATCGACTGTTCATCCTTGCATCTCTCATTTCTCCTGACAGTGCCCGTGTGATGTGTTGACAAGCTTTGTGCTGATTCTGAGTGCTCAGGTGAGATTCATAGGACGGATGGAACCATATGCCGCTGAGAGACACACACACACACACACACACACTGTTTCTCGTCACAGAATTGAAGCAGACCAGCTGTGAATGTCAGTGGCAATCTCACACATAGTAACACTGATAAACAAGACAGAAATTGGCACTGAGCTTTCCTCCCACATACTCAGCCATTTAATGCTAAGTGTTAGATCTTATACATTCATTGTCCATTGCACTTTAAAGTTTGTGAATTGTGGCCTAAAATAATTGTTAATTTTTGTGTATGGGTCAATGACGAAAAATTTTTTAAAAGTGTAAAAAAACACAATGGAGACCTAATTAATTTTGAAGTTATTTAAGTGTTAACAATGAGATTATGTGGTTTTATAATCGATTAACACTGCTTTTATCATTTTTTACAAGATGGACAAAATTTGTCACCAAAAAAGTCATTCGGTTTAACCAAAATTTTGGTTTTACCGAATTACACTTTTGGTTATACCGAATGACGATATTTTCAAACAGTGCTAACAGGCTGTTATCTAACTAGCTAGCAAAAGTACAATCAAGCATTTTATATTTAGTACAAGGTTTTAAAATATTACAATAATTTCCTTGTTTTATAGCAGTTGTACCGAATGACCTGATGTTTCGGGACATGCGTATGAGCAAGTGAAGCAACATGAATTTTTCAAAATTTTTGTTTTCAAATAAATGGCTATATTAGCCTTTGGACGGCTAAACCAAGTGACCTTTTGACACTTCAGAATCTTTAAAATACATTTATATGTAGCAAAATATAATTAAAACCTTTTGGATTCAATAAAAGTGATCTAGTTGTACTACCTTACATACTTGGGGTGTCATATCTTTGTTTGACCCGTATATGAATATCTATCTGTCTATCTATCTATTTATCTATCTGTCTGTCTGTCTGTCTAGCTAGCTTTCTAGCTGTCTTTCGCTCTTTTTCTGCCATGCATTTGTCCATCCATCCATCCATCCATCCATCCATCAAAGATAGCTGTTTAGCAGCCTGTTGCTCATTTTTGCTATATATCAAGAGATCAGTGTGGTTGTTTTTGACTGATTGTGTATGCGTGGTATGATATGGATGCTTCAGAACTAGGTGATACTGACCTGCTGTGACAGGCACGCCTTGCTTTGGGCAGACAGCCTAATTAATCGCCAGGGACCCTGATTGCTGTGAATCGGTTTGCAAAACAGAGACCTTAGGCCTCTCCGGTAGGGGAAAAAAAGGGAGCATGGAGAAGGAAAACAGAATCAAGCCTTTTGTGTGGCGCTGTAAGAAAAGTGCACACTTGCGTTAGGGACGGCAACAAAACAAAAAGGCCATGAAATATGAAAGGGCCGCCTTTGTGTCATTTGAATAATGGGGATAATTACCCTCTGTCCAGCGAAGCACCTGCATTTGAAATAAGCCTTTGATACCAACTTAAATCCAGTGAGATGGTGCTATTTGATTAAGATTCAGGCAGACGTTGTCTCTGCCTTTACAGCAGCTGGAGAGATCACTCTGTCAACAGACTGACTGCACACCTTTGAATGAATATGCGATGATAAATAGATATGCATCACAAAAACAGAGTGTAACTTATGCTTTGCTGCAAACAATATTGTTTTGGTTTAATAAACATCTCATTATCAAAGAGCAGATAATGTGAGTCTTTATTATTATTATTTGCTAATTCTAGCCAGACTTGACACTTTCAATGCTGGCTGGATGTCATGTGTCTACAGATATCTCAGTATACGAGATAAACAGATAGACTTTAAGCACCTACAAAGCTATCTCTTTTTAATTTGGTTGCACTGCCAGGAATCCATAGATGAATCAGCGTCTCTCATTAAACCACAGTCCTGACATTGTTCGCTAGGAATGGCTTTTTTTCTGTCAGTCTGATAGCAGAAATTGCAGGGACACGAAGGCAATGAAATTGCTCAGAAAGTAGGAAAGGGGTTTTTTTTTTCTCAGCATTGGAGGCAGGACTGTATGCTGACAAAGATCATTGTTGTTAGGGGCTTGAATCCCACACCACAATGTGCTCCGGACTCTTTGATTTCATTTTGACCATGGACAGGTCAATGTGGCTTTAGGTTCAGAATCCAGAATAATAATCTTACATGGATCCATCTAACGAAACTTTAACTCTTGCTGAGAAAGCACAATAGATATGTAAGATTTCTTTTATAATTATTATATTAGCTAAATGCTAGCTGGTTTCCAGCCAGTTATTGAATCCACTTTCATGCATCTTTAATGTTGGTGTGGGTCACAGATGATCCTTTCTCAATGCTTTTATTAGATAGCGGACTAAATACATTCGATCTTTACTTTAGTCTGCACTATTATGGTCGGTAATATTATCCTTTTCTCTCTTCTACAGCCAGCCATGTGCCACTTTGAATCTGCCACGGTAAACATCAAGATTTTCAGGGCAGCTGGAATTGACAGAAATGGAGCATTTGCCTCCAGGACAGGATAATGAGTATTTATTTATTTTTTATTTTATTTTATAAATGTGGCCAAAATGCTCACTTCAAAATACTGCTGCTGCATTTCTGTGCTGTTCCTTGATTCAGAGTAATGCCACAATTTGGCTGTGTTTAGCTGTTTTTGGAAAAATAGCCATGGTTGTTAGGATCAGAAATAAATCCTGTTGAAATTCTGCAGAGATTTTCAAATGAGGGGATGCCTGTGCAAAGGTTCAGGGAAAATAATGTAAAAATGTAATTTAATAAAATTGCCATGAGATGAATCAAATTTAATTTATTAATTATGAATATTTATAATATTGACAGCCATAGTTTTGTTAGTTTTCTCCTTAGGTTTATACATCTAACAGTACTCTCATGGTGGGCAAAGAAAGATTCAGTGCCAACTTTATATAAGTAAATATTTTACAGATATTATTTTAAGCATATTTATAATATTTTCTCTTTTTGGTTTACTGTATTCACTACTGTTCAAAAATTTTGGGGCGCAGTAAGATGTTTTAATGTTTTCTAAAGAAGTCTCTTATCCTCACCAAGGCTTGATTAATACAGTAAAAACAATAATATTGTGAAATATTATTACAATTTAAAATAACTGTTATATTTAAAAATGTAAAGTATTCCTGTAATGGCAAAGCTGAATTTCCAGCATCATTACTCCAGTCTTCAGTCACATGATCCTTCAGTAATCATTCTAATATGCTGATTTTGCTGTCTTTTTCAGTATTCTTTGATAAATAGAAAGTTCAAAAGAACAACATTTATTTGAAATAGAAAAGTTTTTTTAATAGTGTAAAAGACTTTATCATCCTATAAGGGCAGGGTTGGTGGCATTAAAAGGTTTAAAACCCTCTGATCTAGAATTGCCAGCTTTCTCAAAAGATCCCACAATCTAAATCCGATTGGCAATTTCATAACATTTAACTTTGAGCTACAGAAATGGGTGACACATGTAAACAAAAGTTATGGATTTCAACCACATCCCATAGATGAAAGTGTTTGGGTTATTTTTAAGATCAAAGGCAGTTCCTTTTTATTTAAAAGCTGTACTTCTACACAAATTGGAACTCTTCTCTCACCAACCTTCCTATGATGTTTAAAATCAAAGATTTCAAGAACCCTTATGTCACGTCCGAACAAATATCTTTAGGCCCAGTGCGTAAATTGAGGTTACTTTTCTGTACTCAAAAGCGGCATGAATGTTTGAAAGATAACAGGGTTTACTTTCTGAAGGTTCAAGTGTGTTGGTGAGAAGTGTGTGATACATCAGCATGGTGCCTTATCTCTTATTTTGCACCACCACACCGCAGCTTTGGACCCAAATAGTTCTACTGTTGAATGTGGGAATAAATAAAGAAATAAACACTCTTTTGAGTGGAAGAGGCTTATGAGAGATGAATTAGGCTTTCTTGGATAAACTGTCAGTCTGGTTTTCATGCTACAGAGCTGTATCTATTTCTGCTTGTCAACAAATTTCACTGTGATTGCCAGTGACAGTCTTAAATTTAGAGTTAAATCCAACAAAGCCTCTTGTCCTCAAGTTATGGGGCAATGCTTACGTCAAACGCTGAAAATACAACATGTTTGAAAAGCCTGCTGAGAAATGACACAGAAATCTCATTTAAGATTTTTAACAATCTATAATTTGCCTTATTGTTTCCCAAAGGTATCCTCTGTCTATTTTACTCTTATAATTTGTGGAACAGCAATTTCAGAAGTCTCTTTGAACTTTTAGGTTTAAAAGAGTTACTGTAACTTTTTTTTCTTGCAGGGAAAATTATCCTTTTGTCTGGAAATTTTTTGCTTATTTTAATATTATGGCTGACATTTGAAAGTTTCATGATTATATATTGCAATTGAGAAAAGCGTCTTGTCGATAAAGGCAACGGAAAAGTATCATATTCATATTCCTGTCTATTTTCCTCCAAAACAAAACACAAAACACATTGCTGGAGCCGATAATGGATCATATGAATTTTCAGAGCTTGTCTGAAGTTATTTAGTTGGCATTCATTATCATCGTCTGTGATGACATCAATCAGTCGAGGGGCAAGGTAAGAGCACCCTCAGCGGTCGGAAATGACAGGTCTTCTCTCGGTTTGATTGCAGTCATCACATACCGCCACAATAACAGCTGTGTGCAGTACGTCTGTCATTGAGAAAATGATCTCTGTTATCTGTCATGTCATAACTCTGGAGTCCGTTCTCCACAATACAATTTGCGCAGCATATTGCAATTATCAAAGCATCGGTGTGGCGAACGGAAGTTGCAAGCATGTAGTGTATAGGTGACGCATGTACATTTTCCAAGAGTGTCCTTTTGAATAATGTGGGGGTTTGTGTACCCTTTTAGCACAGAAAATTACACTAGTGATTCAAGCCTTTTATCTTGGCGATCTGTGTGGACTTCCTTCCAGAAATGACGGCAGCGTGGTGAGTCATGCAACTGTTGTTCAGAGTGAATGTGGCCAGGTATAAAACAGGCCTTCTGACTGAATAATTAGGGCTGTGTTTAAGTCCAAGTTTTAAGCCCTTCCCTCGCAAACTTCCCTCCGTCTCTTTCACTCTGACGTAGAACCCGGAAGCACTGCACTGTGTTTACTATGTCAACAGAGTACTGACAGGGAAGATAAGAAATTGTTGAATAAAGTCGTTATTTTTGTTTTGTTTTTGCGCACAAAAAGTATTCTCGTTGCTTCATAACATTAAGGTTGAACCACTGTAGTCACGTTGACTATTTTAACTATGTCTTTACTACCTTTCTGGGCCTTGAAATTTGGAATGACATTGCTGTGTATAAAGAGATCAGAAACCTCACGGATTTCATAAAAAATATCTTAATTTGTGTTCCGAAAATGAACGAAGGTCTTAAGGGTTTAGAAGACATGAGGGTGAGTAATTAATGACATAAATTTCATTTTTGGGTGAACTAACCTTTTAATGACTTTGAATCTGTTATGGAGCTGATTTACTATTTACAGTTTTTTCCTTATGAATTTGTTTTATTCACCGTTCTATAGGCCTGTGTGTATGCTTGGGATGTTAGAGAGAAAATATAAAAAATTATACAAAGGAAAATGATAACAATTCAATAAACTATAGGCTAACTGTGTAAAAAAAAAACAGTCAGCTTAATGTAGCTGCAAAATAAAATAACTCCAATATCTTATGCTAGAGTTGTGTGGGGTGGCGGTATAATAGGCGCGATCTGCTGTGACGTCACAATCGTGTTGCATTGTGGTCTATGGATCTGCCTGAATGTGTACATATTGAGTAGACTTGGTCCTTTGGTCAAAATCGAGGGGTCGAGTGTCTGTCCAAATAAAGTTGAATGTACTGCAAAATGGCGGTGGGGATTTCCCCGCAGGGAAGTGCGTGAGTGCCAACCAGGTGCCAACATCTACCACTTGTGGGAAGGTCGTCCCACCTAATTTATTGAGCAAAGGCCAGGCTGAGGTGCATCGGAAGGGATACATTATTTTTTAACCTCAGTTCTCATAAATTCATATACATTATATCTCTTGGGCATTGAAAATATCTATTTTTCTACCTAATAGGCTGTGGCTGTGTTTATTGGCTGAGAGTGATTTGTAGTCAGTGTTTTTTTTTTTGTTTTTTTTTTCTCAGATGTGTGTGGTCCATTGGAGAAATGATTAAGGGTCTGTTAATTTGAGCGTCTGTATCTCAGGTACATGAATGCTGCTGACTGCATCGCTCAGTGAAGCGATGAGTGGATGTGACGTGCATCAGAGGGAAAGAACAGAAGAGCAAATCAGTATTCACTCATGTGAGTGCAGTAGTGGTACCGTGGTTTTATATGTTTCAGAATGTTTATTTGTTAATTTAGGTAATTATTAAAGTAATGTTGATAATATTCATAGTTAATCATCATAACTTTGCTCTTTTTTATAAATTTTATAATAATTGTATTTTATAAAAACTACTGTTTAAAAGTTTGGGGTCATTAAAAAATTCTGTTTTTATTCAGCAAGGATGGATTAAATTGATAAAAAATGACAGTTAAGACAGGTATAAGGATTTGTATTTCAATAAATACTGTTCTTTTGGACTTTCTATTCATCAAAGAATCCTGTTTTCAACATAATAATAACTCGTTACCTTGGAATTATAAGGTTCTATCAGGCATTTTTGTCAAAATTGAGTTATTCACATATTCTTATTCTGTGACAACTTAAAGGATTAGTCCACTTTCAAATAAAAATGTCCTCATAATTTACTCACCCCCATGTCATCCAAGATGTCCATGTCCTTCTTTCTTCAGTCGAAAAGAAATTAAGGTTTTTGATGAAAATTACAGTTTCAGTGCAGCTTCAAAGGGCTTTAAACAATAATTTTGACCTTCAACCGTTTGGAGACCATTGAAGTCCACTATATGGAGAATAATCCTGGAATGTTTTCATTAAAAACCTTCTTTTCGACTGAAGAAAGAAGGACATGGACATCTTGGATGACATGGGGGTGAGTAAATTATCAGGAAATTTTTATTTGAAAGTGAACTATTCCTTTAATTACATTATGTGATGTTTTTTTTTTGTGTACAACTTGGGATTTTTTTTTTAGAAAACAAAAAGGGTCTATCCACAAAGGAGTATCTCAAAACTGCTCAGATTGCAGATAGAATCTTATAACTCCAAGGTGGCGAAATGTTTCTTTAGCAGCAATCAGCATATTAGATTGATTTCTGAAGGAACATGTGACTGATACAGTGTGGTGGTAGCCAACATGCACGAAGATGAGTGTAAAACAAAAATAACTAAACTTACAGGAGATTGCTGAAGAATAAATAGTAGTAAACAGGAAAAGCACAAATTGATGTACTAAAAACAGAAAAGTTTTCCTTTGCGTTGTTTGCATACAGATGACAGTGTCCACGAAAACAACTAAAACCTCTGTATCATGCATGCCAGGCCAGTAGTTGGCGATGTCACTTTGTAAAGAATTACTACACATCTAAAGACTGAACACGAAATACACTGGCATCACCGTTTTCACAAATTTGCATTTTTATAGTTTACTCAGAGATGATAATGGTATCATTTTCATAAACTTGCACTTTGAAACCCGTTTTCAAAAGTTTGCATTTTGAGGCCCCCAAAATGCCGTTGTCATGTTAGTGAACAGCCAAAACACAAAAAGTGTTCTGTTTTTAGTTGAAAATGTTGTCGCGTAAACAGCCCCTAAAACACAGGACTTAAATACACAGGGCTAACAAAAGAAACTATAAGACACAGGTGAAAGGAATCAATAACAAGGGAGACCAAATCAGTACTTATGACAACAAATTAGAAGCAGGAACATAGGAAACAAAGGAAACATGAACAGAAACACAGGAAAACATAGTAATACGAATTAAAAGTCCATAAGGCTGCATCCGAAATCACATACTTCCCTAATATATAGTAGGTGACAAACAGTATGTGACAAAAGAAGCATGTCCAAATTCACAGTACTCATAAAAGAGTAGGCAAAAAGTACCCGGATGACCTACTACTTCCTACTACTACTACTAAGCTATTCATAATATTCAATGTAAATTGTGATAATCGTAATTAATAATCGCAAATACAATTTCAAGGGAATAATCGACAATTATGATTTTTGTCATAATCGTGCAGCCCTCTTGAGTAGGTACTTATTGAGATTTTGGACGCAGCCTTTATCTGACAGTGACACTGAAGACTGGAGTAATGGCTGCTGAATATTCAGCTTTGCCATCACAAGAATAAATTACATTTTCGTAGGTTAACATTTTTTATTTTATGTTGTAATTATACTTCACAAAATTACTGTTCTTACTCTTATTGATCAAGTAAGTGCATAAATAAATCAAAATTAAATAAATCATGTTTTTTTTAAACAACCCCCCCCCAAAAAAAAACAAAAAAAAACAAAAAAACAAACAAAAACAGAAATTCTCAAGAAAATGAATGTTTATATATATCAAATGGGTTTTACTAACTTGTTTAAGCTGTTTCAGTGCAATATATCTAGTCAACACAATGAACTTAGTGCATCACATCTGAGAGACACTTTGACTCGAAAGACAGCAACTGAATCCTGTCTCCTTTCAGCCTCATGGGGCTTTCTGGGTTTACGCTTGATCTGGCAAGACATTGATGATGCTGGTCAATCTCAGCGTATCAAGCTGTGTGAGCTAGTTTATGGTCCCCTGATCACAAGCGCTCCACAAACCCACTGACTGTAACACCTTAAAAATAGTCCAATCCCCAGAGGAAAAGAACAATTACATGGTTTGTGAGTATCTTCATCCCAGTGACTTTAGCAGTTTGTTGGGACTTGCTGGTACAAACACCAACACAATAGCTCTTCATATTGTGAGTATATTCAAAACATTTCGAGAATCGGGTTACTCGATCAAGCTTGACTTTAGGTGATATTGAATGGTTTGGTAAACAAAATTTTGACAAAATCCTCTGGTGATGTGTGAACTTCTTTCATTGAAGATGGCAGTGTTGAATTGGTTTTGTTAGAGGCAGGGCTACCTGCTTTCTCTCAGAAATGTGTTTTGTGCTCTTATTTACATCATTTTGAGAATTCATGTATATAAATTCTCTGTTCCTCTCTTGACCCTTTAAAGCACCAAATATCAAAAAGAGTGACTTTATTTCAACTTTTCAAATAGTTTCGTCATCTTTATTAATATAAATGCCTTTCCGATCTGATCTGTGATGGGAAAAGGGAGAAGAGCGAGTTTGGCAAAAGGCGGATTCGAACCCGGGTTGATCGCGTCAAAGGCTACATTCACAGACTATACGCCCTACTGTCTACGCCACTACAGACAGTACAATCAATGTGTCCTTTTTGTATGATACGATGGCTAAATACTACTTACATTAACTTGGACAACTGTTGGTATTTTAAGCATTAAATGAGGTACATTCCCTGTTTTGGGTTGACACATGACAACTTACCAGCGTAAAAATATAAGTTCACGCTCCTTTTCTTCGCTCTCCTGCCGTTGAGAGGCCGCCATCTTGTTTGATTTTTTTTCCGAAATCTCAAAGCCAGTCACGTGATCGGCTGCTAGCATTCTGATTGGAGGATCTCAAAAAAAAATTGCCCACGACCGATCTAAAGTATCCAGATAGAAATGTGTTGCTCGTTCTCAAGGGGAAAGTGCCCAAGCAACATTGCTCGGTAACATTGCCTGGCAACATTGCTCAAAAAGTTGCCCCGTGTGTCATCACCTTAAAGCATGTGCAGGAAAAGTAAATACAATTTTTTGACTGCTGTTCAAGGACAAGTGAGAACTGTTTGTTCTGATTGTCTTATGTGATTTCTACAATGCAGACCTCAGATAAATACTAAATATAATACTACTAATACTAAACATAAATTCCCTCGATAGACTCTAACACGTTCTAAATTATTTCTAATTTTTTCAATTTATATAAAGCAATAAGCTGTGTAATACAGCGATTTTAGCACAGATTTATATTTATTATTAAAGAACTGTTCACCTTGTATCCCTAAAATTGGCCCAAAAATAGAATTTTGGAATTTCTAATGTGGTTGTAGAATGTGTTTTAGATTTAGAAGTAAACATTACTTGAAAATACTTTAACATTTTGTTCTACAACATAAATTATCGCAGTCAAATCTTGAATTTTGCATGTGTGTTTTTAAAAATGTAAATTGCTAACAAGTACATGAAGACTACAGCTTCCACAAAAATATGAGTTTGTGCTTGATTTAAAAAAAAAAAAAGAGTGGTCTTTATTTAGCAACTTGTTAGAAACTTGCAACTGCTTTAAAAATCACATTTGATGTAAATTAAGCTGTAGAACAAAACATGAAAGTAAATAAAAACCCATAGGACATTCCTGATGGGAATTAGCCTTCCAGATTTACTTACAGATTGAAGTTTGTAGAGCTCAATGGTAAATAAACAATTCTACTGCCAAGTATAGCCTAATCATTATCCTAACTGTGGGAGTTTATGGTTGCCAAGCAATGTATCATCTTGGTGCATTACTATACAATGAACCTATGGTCATAGGTGTGAATGTATCTGCATTTTACTATGGCTTTGAATACGGCTCAGAATTTATCCATTTTATAACTATTTTGGTTTAAATATATTGTAATTGTCATTTCAATACTTTGAAGAAGAATAGTTAAGTGTAAGTGAAATGTGTGTTGGAATGGATCATCTCTTCTGTGAGTGGATATCAGATTTAACTACACTTTCTTCAGGGCCAATGAACAGGCTGATAGAAGTGTCCTAATTATCTTGAAAGTGATTTCGTGATGAGCAGTTACCCTGTTAGTCATTCCATTTACATTTTTCAGTGTTTCTTTGGGCAGCCAATTAGGAGAGTTGCAAATTAGGTGCATAATAAGCAGCCAATCAAGAAGAATTGTCATTTGCTTAATGGGAAGAAGGATTTTAGTTTTGCAGGTCTTTCACCTTGATGTATAATTGCTGATCACAATGTGCAAATATGCCAAACATCATAGTTTTCAATATGTTCTTGGGCCAAAGAGCACACTGAAAAAAAACATCTGTGAACTTTTGTTGTCAAATACGATTAGACAGATTGGCCTATATGTGGCTCTGTTAGTATCTTTAGGCTGTGAAATAATTTCATAATTGTTTTCCACTTGCTAATAATTACAGTGTTTGTGCTAAAGTGAAGCATGGGGTTGTGTGTGTTGGGCAGGCAAAATGTCAAACAGTCATGCTGATTAACAAAATACAGGAACTGATTTGTATTCTCATGTATCCACTGGTGTGAGTAATTGGCGTATGCGTTTTAACAGGTCAAATATTCTTATTATCTCCAACAAAAGTGCATTATAAATATGATTTAATTGACTATTTTGCCCTTTATAGTTTTGAAATGCTCTTTTCTAAAAAAAAAAAAATAGTTGCAGTCGATGTATTCATATTTCAAAGGTATCCTCTCTTTTATCACTGCTGGATGAAATTTCATTGTGAAATCTTGCCTCTGTGACAGTTGCCACAGGACATCTCCAGAGAGGTTTATAGCGTGACCTTGGGGCATAAGTTCTGAATATGGAAATTGCTTTCCTTTTTAGGCCTTGATTAAGTGGCCATGCACACAGCATTCTATGCCTATTAAGTATTTAATGTCCATTTAATGAATGCTCTTATTAAATACCTCTGATGAGTTCTGAAACCTCATAAAGAATTTGACACGGTGGGCATGAGCTTCTGTGAAAATTAGCCATTTACTCCATTACATGTCCAGCTGTGGTTAGAGGAACTGACCTGTGAATCAGTTACGCAATACAGTGGATTTTGGACCTTGTAAGAAGGATTGAAATGCAGCTGTGCATTACATGTCGGGGTGTTTCCATGTTATTGCTGTCAAATCTTATTAAAAGAACCAAATATATATATTAAATTGGGAAAATTGATCCCACTCCATACCTTTGGTCCCCACTGTAAATGTTACTAATTATTAGTATTATAATATACTTGTTATAATAAGTTGCATGCATACATTTTGATGCCATTTACGACTAGTTTGGAGGTCAGAAATCGCTTCTCTGCTCAATTCTAAATGCCAAAAGTTGAGAACTGCTCTCTTTTTGCCTCTCTCTTTCTCACACACCACTTCTATTTGACTTACAAAGGACATAATGATAGTGAGCAAGTCCTTTTGTCACTGATGAGATAAATATTTATGAGCGGGTGTGGAGGCGATTGAACCGGCTTTCTTTGGACCGAGGGGCTTCATTAAACGCCAGGGCAAATCACTGAGGTCATGCGACTGAGTGAGATCCACGTCTGCAGTTCACGGCGTGGGCTCTCTGAAGTGCCCATCAGTGGGCTGCTATGTAGACATGTGAAAAAAATCTCCACATGCTGGTATCTTCATATCAAAGAGAGCTGATTACCACCAAATATTTCAAATTGCACTTCCCTCTTTCCCTCTTCAGCATCAAGAGTCCCTTCAATCCCATCGCGGCCTCTTTTCTCTTATTCTTCACTGACAAGTCCGTGTATGGGGGCCTCAAGAACGTATGATGAATTGCATGAAATGAAGAACACATCTTTTGGTTCATTGCAGTGTTGGTAAAATGGCATTTGGTGGACTGTAAATAATACTGAAAAAGATTTACTTGATTGTAGTTTGTTGTTGATTATTTACTATTTCAAAGTTCTAACACCTCCAACTTTCAGGAACACAAGTTATCTTATTTCTTTACAGTGTACTTATTACAGTATTGTTTACAGTATTTGCAGTTACATTTGATTACATTTCTAACACGTTTTCAACTGTTAATCATTTTTCAAACATTTAAACCAGGCAGGGTTAACCTTAAAGTAGTACTCAACAATGATTACTGTCAGACTTTCAAAATCCTTCATCACTTTAATTAAGATTATAATAATTTAATTTTAAAGCCACCACAAAATCAGACTTTAGCACCTCTTTTTACTTTGAGATCGCTCTGATGTTAAATACAAATTTCTGGATTGAATGATTTTTAAATTTCCGGCACTGGAACACATTTTTATCACTCGCTATGGTGGCAACTCTCAGACAGGTTGTAGCCTAAAGCTTTCAGCGGATTGATGTAATTGGCAGATGTGATGCACTGCAAATTGAAACAAGAGAACCAATTAAAAGCATCAGAATAGCATCGCTTTGCTAAATGACCTCAATCAAAAACAGGCAAAGCAACAAAATAATATTAATCAACTAAAAAATAACTATATTAATCACGATTAATCACACCCAACATTAAAGTTTTTATATATTTTTATATTGTAATTATTTCACATTTAATCTCCAAAATGATGTAGAAACAACATAAAGAAAGTATATTTTAAATATTTTATCTATACATGTAAAAATTAAAGGCAGATTTTAAGTAATGGCAATATGCCATTTTAAAGTAAAATATATGATAAAAATTATAAGTTGTGCAAACTGTTGCCTTTTTAAAGTTTTACAAACACCCCTTTTTTTTTCTTTTTTTTTTACAGTGTGTGCCGACTTGAGTATACAGCATCTCTGTTTTCCAGTCTTTTCCCTCAGTTGTGAGTGAGTTCCTCTCTGTATTACTTAGTGAAGGTTCTTCATGTGGTTTGAGTTGGTGGGAAAAGGCAGGAATTCTTTCAGACAGCCTGTGCCAACGGGTTAGCCTGTGTCTAGAGGTGATAGCTGGATGATCTTGTCCTGTCCATCTCTGTGTGATAAGATGATCTGACAGATAACTCCCATGAGCCCCTGGACATATGCTGCTTCATAGCACTCCAACCCTGACAACAGCATGTTGTTCTGAGTATATCCATCTTCTCCTTGGGATGCCATCTTGCCCAGTTGAACTATTAAAAATGCATGAGGAGAGTTGTTTGTATGTGTATGAAGTGACATCTTAATACTGCAAACACCACTGCTGGTCATAACTTTTTTATTATTTACACACACACATACACTTGCAGTGATTGTAATGGATTCATGATGTCCAACAACTCTTAAAAACTTTTTCTTTTCTTTTTTTGCTGACACTGACAATCAACACTTTTTTAACATTCCCATAGCTCCGAAATGAAAAGTTTACTACACTACCTGTAATGATCAAAGTGTAATGTTCCTCATAGGGTTTGTGATAGACTGGTCACAACTGTCTGAAGAAGGATAGAGAGCTTCAAAACAGCGCCGGTCGGTGAGACATGATGTGCGTCAATCAGCGTGAGAGCCAGTCATCAGCTCAAGCACCAATCATGACCTGCCATTCACAACATCCCTAAATCTTCAATGTTCAGGCATCACATGCTTCACTATAAGGTACAGTGGGGACCAAAGGTCTGATAGGCTACCACTAGTGAAAATGCTTATATTTAGGATTTTTCTGAACATTTTCTGATTATTTTCATTATAACATATTACACTTTTAAAAATACAGGTTCCAAAAAGGGGTTTCACAGCGATGCCATAGAAGAACCATTTTTGGTTCTTAAAGAACCTTTCAGTGAACAGTTCTTAAGAACTATGTTTTTCTTAGTGTGAAGAACATTTTAATAATCCGAAGAACCACTGTCCATTATAAAGAACCTTTTGTGCGATGGAAAGGTTCCATGGATGTTAAAGCTTCTTCATGGAACCATGTTTACACTAGTGCGTTTTGTTTTGCCTCTCGGGCATTCAAGTGCAGCTCCTATCTCTTTGAATGGGGAAACGTCAAATTCTCCAAAGTTGCCAAGCTTTCGATTAAATTTCATATTTGTAATCACCAATGAAATCTGACAACAACTGCCTCATAAATTTTGTTTCTAAACGCTCGAATCATGACAAAAAAACGGTATTATTCAGGCTGGATCAAGCTAATGCACATGCGCAGTCCTAAATGCTTTCTCTTGTGCCTCATTCGTCTCTTGTGCCTCATTTCGGAGGCGCGCGTCTGACTGTTTCTATAGGAACCGGAGCTTCTAACGGCCGCTGCAGTGACGTGATGACTTTACCAATCGGCTCTTATTTAGAAGGCGAGACTTATTCCGCCATATTGCGCGTTGCACTTTGTCCCATTTCAAAACAATATGAGTGACGCATCTTGTCTTATTCTATAGTCTTTGGTTCTACTTTTCAGGGCTCCAGCAAGATAATATCAAACAATAAAAATCTGTGATAATTTAAAATCCATTTAAAAAAGCTTTGTGCGGTTTTAATCAAATATCATCTCTTTAGACCAAGTACCAGTGTCATCTGTAGGCAACAACAAACAGCTCGAGTGATAATGTACAATTCGCAAAAAAAATTTACTTTTGTGAACAAGTTCCTTTTCACAAAATGGCCCTGCAGTTGTTTGTGAGTTGGCAGTTTCATTCAGCCTCACTTGGTCAATGAGTGAATCAACTCAAAACTGAACTCCCTCACTGATTTTCCAGTTATGTCCATTTCAAAATGAACGTTAATTGTTACTGTGATGTATACTAGACTTACATCAGTCTATTACCTGACTGATTGTTTATATGACATGTTAAGTGTACACAATTTTGAAGTATAAAGTAATATTGTATAATAAATGTATGTCATCAGGATCATTTAAAAGTATGAAATGTTCACATGGTCATTGTGACAAATTTGCTTATTACTGAGCTAGAAATAGATCTGAATCATCAATATATTTTATTCATTTTATGTCATAATGTTTCTTTGTTCTAAATGTTTTCAAATTCTAAAACTTTTATTTACAGTTTTTTTTTTCTCCACTTACAAGCACAAAACACAAGTGACCATTCAATTTTCCTCTTTCTGTTCATCCATTATAAGCTTTATTTATTTGAAAGATTGGATTCTGTGTCAAGAGCTACCTAGCATCTTCTCCATAGCAATTTAGACAAACAACTCAATCTTGCTTCACTTTCATAACAAGAAAAACAATTATTCTTCTGGGCAACATCTAAATGGTTTCACACAAGGACCTGTTTTTGTCACCTAAACCCTTTTGTGGCTAAATGGAAATTTTCAGGTTATATAATGTGAAGAGACAAGAATGAGCACACTGTCATAAATATATTGAAATAAAACAGATTTATCTGTGGAAGGAAGCCAGTTCTGCTTCAAGATAAAAAAAAAAGAATTATTACTTTATTTCTCACAAATTTCACTGTAGTTTTCATAATTTCTTTATATCTCCGAATGTGACTTTATTTCTCCCGATTGCAAGTTTTTAGACTCTGCTTACAAGACAACTCAGTGTGATACTGTAATGCGCTTACTGAGTCCCGCAGCACCTAACTCTGGTAACCTGCAGTGGTCTCTGAGAGCTTTTTTTTTTCCATTATTGTTGGGTTCATACTGACCCACCTGTCCATTGGGGAACACACA
Organism: Ctenopharyngodon idella; assembly: GCF_019924925.1. Lineage (NCBI taxonomy): Eukaryota > Metazoa > Chordata > Actinopteri > Cypriniformes > Xenocyprididae > Ctenopharyngodon > Ctenopharyngodon idella. Next base: position 12,996,767 of record NC_067240.1, on the reverse strand, counting down.
TGAGTGATTGTGAGCTGGCTTTAATCTGTCTTGCAGTGCTGTGCCTGGGGAGGGCTGCAGGTGGCTGAGACCACAGCGGAGCCAATGCCAACAGCACAGTGCTTCCTAATACACAAAGCCTTTAGAGCAGCACCTCTCCAGCAGTGACAGATCCTCAAGTGAACTGTGCATTTTTCAAAAGCTGCAGATTTAAGAAATAATTGCATAAGAGTTCTTCGATTAACTTTGATTTTCTGTATGGTCTGTGCTTCCACAGTACTGTACACAAACAAATATTGATTTTCATCAGAGATGTCGCTCACAAGACTTTTCAACCACACATGAAAAGAAAAGCGGTTAAAAGCATTATTGATTAATCTATCATTTTGAATAGGAGTTTTTCATTTATGATTTCTTGTATTATAATTTTGCCTGCGAGTTGAATCTTAGTGTGAAAAAAAAGGCTTTGAGAAAGAAGTCTCTTATGCACACCTGCACTTATTTAATCAAAATACAGTAAAAACTGTAATATTGTGAAATATTATAACATTTTAAAATATTTTTTCTATTTTATCTTCTTTTAAAATCTAATTCATTCCTGAAAGCTGGATTTTCAACATCATTACTCCAGTCTTCAGTGTCACATGGTCTTTCAGAAATTATTCTAATATGCTGCCCAAGAAACATTTCTCATTATTATCAATGCTGTAAGTTCACCCAAAAATGAAAAAAATTGTCATCTATTACTCTCCCTCATGTCGTTCCAAATCTGTAAGACTTTTGCTCATCTTCGAAACACAAATGAAGATATTTTACATTAAATCTGAAGATTTCTGTCCCTCCATTGACAGTCCACGCAACTACCACTTTGACGCTTCAAAAAGTTCATAAAGAGATTGTAAAACTAATCCATATAAATGGATGGGTGTCCAGAATAAAAAATTTGAAAAAAAATAAATATGATGAACAGATGCTTGATTGACGTGTGAGAACCAATGAGGTTCATTCTCGTGTGTTACGCATCACGTTTGAGCTTGAGTGTTTGAGCATTGAGGTTTGTTCTCACACGTCAAGCAAGTATGGTTGAGTTTTTTTTCTTCAAGATTTTCTGATGAATAGAAAGTTCAAAACAACATTTATTTGAAATAGCATTTTTTTGTAACAAAAGTCTTTACTGACACTTTTGATCAATTTATTGTGTCACTGCTGAATAAAAGTAGGCTTTAAAAAATACAATAGTAAATGTGACATTGATCATGTGATCTTCATACTGATGGTTGTATGTGCTTTTACACAAACTGTGTTCAAACTGTGGTCTTGTTTAAAGCCAAATCCGCAGTAAAATAACGCAATCTGAAAAAAAGTTCATCCACTTTCTTAATTTTAGAATCACAAGGAAGGACTGTGTTTTTCCACAACTCAGCACTGCAAAACGTCTTGTAATCCTCTATCATTTTGTTGCTGGAGTAATCCTGTGTTTGAATGTGTTTGTACTATTACATGACATGCACGAATCGGTGGGTGGGGCTAAAGAGGCAATGATGTAGATGTAGGCGTTGATTTTCTTCTGCAGAGGTGGTCTTTCTTCCCAATTTTTACGTTATAATGTAACAAAATCCAAAATGAGTTGTTTGGGCAGTTTGGTTTAAATAAAAGCTATTTTTTGACTAGCGAGGAAGTTTTAGGTTCTGAAACTTACAGGATATTTTTTATAGTACATTGACCATATGTCAAAAGATCAAAGAAAATTTGATTTCTCAATTCATGACACCTTTAACTTTTGCATCTGAGACATTTGAACCTCATTGTATTTATTTGACCTTAATTGGCTTAGTTCACTCAAAAAATGAAATTTCTGTCATTAAGTACTCACCCTCATGTCGTTCCAAACCCGTAAGACCACCAACTCAGTATTGGCCGGCTCCTGCGTCAGCATCACATGCATTCGTTGTGCTGCTCATGAGCAGTTTACAACATAAACAGCATATGAGAATGACAGGGTAGAGATGAAATTGTTGAATAAAGTCGATATTTTTGTTTTGTTTTTGCGCAAAAAAAGTATTCTCGTCGCTTCATAATGTTAAGGTTGAACCGCTGTAGTCACATTGACTATTTTAATGATGTCTTTACTACTTTTCTGGACCTTGAATGTGGTAATTTCGTTGCTTTCTATGGGGGATTAAAAAAACTCTTGGATTTTATCAAAAATATCTTAATTTGTGTTCCGAAGATGAACGAAGGTCTTACAGGTGTGGAACGACATGAGGGTGAGTACTTAATGACAGAAATTTCATTTTTTGGGTGAACTGACCCTTTAAGATTATACTCAAGTTGAAGTTACAAAAAGTGAACAGCACTGTACAAAGATGTCAACAGCCTTTTAAGTGATAGTTCACCCAAAAATGAAAATTTTGTCATTATTTACTCACCCTCAAGTAGTTCCAAACCTGTATAAATTTCTTTGTTCTGCTGAACATATATCTGAGATATTTCGAAGAATTTTAGTAACCAAACAGATCTCGCCCCCCATTTACTACCATAGTAGGAAAAATAAATACTATGCTAAGTCAATGAGGGGCGAGATCTGTTTGGCTACTGACATTCTTCCAAATATCTTCCTTTGCGTTCAGCAGAACAAAGAAATTTATACAGGTTTGGAACAGAATGAGGGGGAGTAAATCATGACAGAATTTTCATTTTTGAGTGAACTAACCTTTAATGTGTTTTACATGTTTATGTGACTCAGTTTTGTTTTAGAATCATTTTACACTGGCAAGGGCAAGCTTTTTTTTTAATAAGTCTATTCTTTCCTCTCATACGAGAATTCCTCTGCTATACAGACCAACATCCTTTGCCTGTTTCCTGTAACCATAGAGATAATAAATTCAGCCAATCCCCAGGCAGGACTGCGTGGAATGTTTTCCTGAACTCTCTTTGAATTTCCTTCCACGACAAACGCTCTCTCTAGCAATCTCAGAGCGCAACTCTCAAGTCATTATACTTGTCAGGAATACTTCTATGGAATGCTGTAAAAAAGTAAGTTTTTAATTCTTTTAAATTCTCATTTCCGCACAAATATTTAATTTTCAGTGTTATAAGTTATGCAAACCTCATAAGACTGAATGATTACATTGTGTTGCAAAGTCTGTAGATATAACATAGTAACAGCTCAACTGCCTCACAAATGGCTTCAATATTGGCTCAGCCTCAGCAGCTCTCTGGTGTGCAAGACTCACCGAAGCCTTTGATTAAATTCTATATTAGACCTGAAATCTCCACAGGATGGCCAGCTCACTAGACTGATCTCAGCAGGTTAACCACTTACATATTTCAGTCAGTCACACAAAGGTTCATTCTGTTCCATTGCTGTTTTAATTGAGCACCAGGAGTCGCCGCCAGGCCCTGATCCAATTCCTGGGATTGCAAACGGCGTTCTCCAGAACAGATGTTCAGCGACGGTCGACTGCATTCGCCACTGCCCGGACACTTCTCACAGGTGTGGTTGAGAAACGTATGTGTCTGGAGTGACGGGAGCTATGCCCACTGAAAGTACCGACAGAAACTCGACTGATTTGGCTGATGTCCCTCTCAGGAAGCCATCTTCTGTGAATCAATCAGCTGTCGGCTGTGGGATTTCAACTCTGCCTCATGTTTGCTGGGATTTTGAGCTCGGTTTAGCTGTGCTGTTGATGGCCTTGGCTGGGCTTTTGATCTTGGTATTACTGTATTGGGTGCTCCTGCTGCGCCACAGGCTCCGCGTCGCTCAGGCCGGGAATGCTCTGGAATATTTCGGTTTCTACCACATGGCTCAGTATGATCTAAAAGAGCCCAACCTGCCTGTAGTGACCCCTTCTCTTCCCTCCCCACCTCCACCTGTTCTCCACCTCACTCCTCCACCTCCACCGCCGATGTTGTATGTGCCTCCCCCCTTTATCCACACCACCCCACCCAGCCCTCACCCATCATGTGGAGCCGGCTCGGATGCGGAGGTGTACTCACGGATCGGAGTCTTGCGACCCTCGAGACCCTCCAGTGTGAGTCAGACCCAGGTGATCCTGTTTGAACACTCCGCTCTTTGACAACCTGATGCTTTCAAGTATACAAGCACAGCTGATTTCACTTTGTGTGCTTATTTTTGGACTGTTTTGCAATATTTAAAGTATTAGGTAGATCAGACAATCACCCACTTTCTAAGTACATTCCTGTCTGAATTTGTTATATATTTTCTGTATCATTTTTAAAAATGTTTTACATTTAAAAGCTTTCAAATGTGTTTCCTATGTTAGGAAAAGTAACAGGAAAAGCGGTTTGTTTTGAAACAAACATATTTTTCTTTTTCCTGCATCTGCCTTTGTGATTTCCTTTAAAGGGTGGGATTTCCTGAGGAGACATTCCATTTCTTTGTTCCTCTCTGCCTCTTCGGATTTCAGTGTTCCTTCTCTCTCACTGGCTATGTAAATATCAAATAAATAATTATGAAAATAATTAAGTATTATAAAAATAAATTATAAAGTTAATATGTGACCCTGGACCACAAAACCAGTAATAAGTCGCAGGGGTATATTTGTAGCAATAGCCAACAACACATTGTATGGGTCAGAATTATCGATTTTTCTTTTATGCCAAAAATCATTAAGATATTAAGTAAATATCATGTTCAATGAAGATATTTTGTAAATTTCCTACTGTAACTATATATAAAAATTTATTTTTGTGAGTGGATATGCATTGCTAAGAACTTCATTTGGACAACTTTAAAGTCGATTTTCTCAATATTTAGATTTTTTTTTTGCACCCTCAGATTCCAGATTTTCAAATAGTTGTATCTCGGCCAAATATTGTCCTATCCTAACAAACATAAGAAAGCTTATTTATTCAGCTTTCAGATGATTTTTGGAAGGATTTTGTGGTCCAGGGTCACATATGAATAAATGCACTACTATTCAAAAGTTTAGGGTCGGTAAAAAGTCTCTTATGCTCACCAAGGCTGCATTCATCTGATTAAAAATACAGTAAAACGGAATTATTGTGAAATATTGTTACAATTTAAAATAGATAATAGATGTTTTCTATTGTAATATATTTTAAAATGTAAATAATATTTCACAATAACTCCATTTTACTGTATTTCAGCTTTTACATATATATATATATATATATATATATATATATATATATATATATATATATAAGCTGAATTTTGAGCATCATTACTCCAGTGTCACATGATCCTTCAGAAATCATTCTAATATGTTGATTTAGTGCTCAAGAAACATTTCTTTTGCTGCTTAATATTTATGTGGATACCATGATACATTTTTTTTTTTTCAAAAAACTTTGATGAATACAAATATAATAGAAATATAAATGTTTTGTAATATTATAAATGTCTTTACTGTCATATATATATATATATATATATATATATATATATATAATCAAAATAAATATATGTATATTAATTGCATTTTTATTTTTATTTTATTATACATTTTATGTATATTAATTGCATTTAAATTTTATATTAGGCCTATATAATTATTTATATATATCGTGTAAAACTATAAAGTGAATACTTGTTTCTGAGTTGCAGATGTGTGAATTACAGCACACTGCATCTGTTGCCTTCTCTGAAATGCATATGGCGTTCATGTACAAACATTCTAAGGCCACAAAGTATATCTGAATAATTGATGACTCTCTACCACTTCCCTTTCTGAAAATGTATAATTTAGCATTATAAAACAGCTGCAGGAGGAATATGATAATTGTGGAGCAAAAGTTCACGACCTTTTTATGAACTGAAAACTTGCCATGGATTTTATATTTCACTCAGTAGATTAAAGTGAAATCAAACTTGAATATAACTGGTCTAAATCACATTTTCCATGACATTTAATGTATTCAGATCAATATGAATAAAATGTGGCTGAATTATTGAGTCACAGTTAATGTATTGATGCTCAAAGCACTTGCTGGTCAGATGTTTGGAATATTCTTCCTGTTTAATTGCTGCAGGTCTGCCTGTGTATATAGCATTTCCGATGACTGACATCACAGAATTTACTGGTATTTTGCTGCTTATGTGTGAATCATCTCTTATTGGTAAAAAGCCAGAACGCTGTTGCTTGTGTGAACAGCATATTTGTGTATTTACCTGTAAAGCCATTCTAGTAATCTAGTCATTCTAATAATTGCTGTGTGAAAGGGTTTATGATGAAACAAAGCTGTCCTTCTTGTTTATAAGATTGCTTGGAATAATACTCTAATTTTCAATATCACTGCTGAAAACTTTTTGCTTTTAAACTGCAGAGCATCAAAGATCAGAATATATTTCTCTAAAATGGCATTTCATTGTTTTTTAATCTTATTAAGCAAAAGAAATTTGTCACTTGAAGAGTGAGTTTGGGTGTTTGTCAAAAATAATTTCGACACAGACTTATGGATATCACATCAATTAGGAGTTGGTCAAATTAAGGCTGTTCTGGATTGACTTTGAATATTGAGGTCATTCTTATTTAGGAAACAAGCAAGGATCCGTTCCATCCTTGCAAATATTATATGTGCATGACTGCATGTGTGTATGTGAGTGTCTGTGATTTTACACCAGGCTGCATGTTTGTCCTTTAAAACATGCCAAATTGATAACAGAAGACAAATGAACAATATATTTTTTAGTAGTGAAAATGTAGTGCATTATCAGAGCTGTGGCCATGAAGTTAAAGGGTTAGTTCACCCAAAAATTAAAATAATGTAATTTATTACTCACCCTCATGTCTTTCCACACCCGTAAGACCTTCGTTCATCTTCGGAACACAAATTAAGATATTTTTGATGAAATCCGATGACTCAGTGAGGCCTTTAATGAGAGCAAAGCCACCGAACCTCTCAAGATCCATAAAGCTACTAAAGACATATTTAAAACAGTTCATGTGAGTTCAGTGGTTCTACCTTAATATTACAAAGCGACAAAAATACTTTTTGTGCGGCAAAAAAAAAGAAAAAAAAAGAACGACTTTTCAACAATATCTCATGATGGCTGATTTCAAAACACTGTTTCTGAGCTTTCTGAATCTTTTGTTTCGAATTAGTGATTCGGATCTCCTATCAAATGGCTAAACTGCTGAAATCATGTGACTTTGGTGCTCCGAACCACTGATTCGATTCGTAAAGCTCCGAAGCAGTATTTTGACATCAGACATCACTATATATTGTTGAAAAGGTATTTTGTTTTTTTGGCACACAAAAAGTATTCTCGTTGCTTTATAATATTAAGGTAGAACCACTGTACTCACATGAACTGTTTTAAATATGTTTTTTAGTACCTTTATGGACCTTGAGAGGTTCAGTGACATTGCTGGCAATAGAGGCCTTACTGAGCCATCGGATTTCATCAAAAATATCTCAATTTGTGTTCTGAAGATGAACGAAGGTCTTACGGGTTTGGAACGACATGAAGGTGAGTAATAAATGACATTTTTGGGTGAACTAACCCTTTAATGCTCCAGACGCAAAACAAAAAAACAGTGGCTCCATAAGCAGGAGACATGACTTCAATTCTAGTGTCATCCCACTTTCCCTCACCTTAATTTCCTGTCTTCTCTCAACTGTCTCTTTCATTAAAAATGGCAAAAAGCCCAAAACTAAAACGAAAAAGAACAACAAATTGCAATTTTGTGGAATATTGACTTTCAGAAAAGGTATTCTTTTCCATATATAGTATGTACTTTTTCTTCTGTGCTGATTTTGAATGAAGTGATTTGGAAATATTATCTTTCATATGTCCTTCGACTGAAGTTGAACACTAGCACCTGCCACCTCTGGGAAAGCTTTCATTGACGCACACTCAAGCTACTTATGAACCACAGGACTATTGGATTCTTTGTTGTTTTATTTTTGGTTTGTTTGACAATTGCTTCTAGTGTGCACAACACTCAAGAAGGATGTTTTTTTTTTGTTTTTTTTTGTTTTGTATGTACCAATTTTCCAGGGAATTACGTATGGTTGAGCTGTGTTCTTGAGTTTAAACCTTTGTGTCTTGCCCACTGTGAAGAACGGCCACTCGAGAATCAGCGTTCAGCTGGCTGGATTACATTGGACTTTCCAGAATCTCTTCTTTTGACAGTGCATCTGCCTCTGATTATTGTTTGTTGAAAGACTGAGAAAAATGGAATTAATGTTTCTCAGACAGAGCTCATTGAAAGCCTGATTACGAAATTTCATAGTGTCACTTTTTTTTTTTTTTAAACCTGAATAACTGTTTTCATTTATTTATTTAACACCTACATTTGCTGACATTATATTTTCAACTATGTTATCTCGGCTGAACCCAGATAAAAACAGAAATATCCAGTATTCACTGATTACCACTCAACATATTCATTGGATACTGACACAAAACTACAGTATTTTGGAATATAGCATTGTGGACAAATGGATTTTTGGTATACTAACCCTTTCAGAGCTTGACAGACATAGTAATAGCTTAAAAAAGTTTATTTGTTATCCAATTTTAAACTATTTGTACTGTAGTGAGCTCTTAAGCTATTCTGCCAGAGCTCTAACGCAAAATAGACAATCATGGACCTCAACAATGTTTGTTGAGCGATCAGCAATGTTTCTCTGCAGGGTTCTAGAGGTTTCTCATTGGTAATAAATAGCTGTGGATCCTCAGGTCGCTAAATCATGCCAGCTGTGGGTGTGCACGTGGGCTCTGTGTATTGTCCTAGGCCTTTGATCAGATAATTGCACCTCAGACCCAGAGTTTGAAACATCTGAGTGTCGCTATGGTGACCAGCATCACTGTGTCTGCTCTGTTGAGTGGCTTTTAGTGATTCAAACTGGATGGCAGGGCTGTTGAGCAACTTTTGAGACTTTGATCCTACTGCAGTCCTCCAAAAAAAAATTACCCAGTAGATTGGTTGCTTTAATGGGACACAAATGATTTTAGTAAATGAATGCACAAATCACAGTTTCAGCACTGATTAAAAAAACTGACAATTTTGTTTAAACAAGAATTCATTTGTTGACAAACAGCGGCAACTGGGGACCTGTTAATATAATTCGTTGGCACAATTTGCACTGGCACATTCCTGATCATGTAAAAGCCTTGAGATTTCTGTCATCAAAAGAAAAATGTGCGGTGGAGCATCTTGTTGTGAAAACATTCTTTTATGAAGGGATTTGTTAAGAGGATCTTTTGGCCACTCTATCGCTCCTTTGTATCCATTGTTTCACACAAGGTTTACACTCTGTTCCAAAGGTGATGAAGGCGCAAGTCAGGATTAATGGGTTTTAAAGTGTCTGCATGGCAAAGAGGAAAAGTATAAAGACGCATGTAAATGATGGACTGAGAGTGACACATCAATATACCTGTCTCTAGAGAGAGAGAGAGAAAAAACAGCTGTCAAAGTAGCAAATATTAATAATGCACTTTGAGTAAGTGTCAGCATAGGACACCTCCTGTGATTAGCTTGTTGAAATCCTTGATCTGTGAAATGCTGTCATGTGCCATCAGACACAATGGAAAAAAAACATATAGGTTTATATTCATTCTTTTATATATATATGCACATATGCCTCTCTCCATCCAAATCATTGAACATGTTAATATGTCCATTCATATCAAGCGTTAAAAGTGAGGTTTTTTTTTTTTTTTTTTTGCTATTCCTGATTTAATTTAGCCATTGTTAAAATATAATATTCATCAGTACAAATGTTTATTTTTTAATTATTTAATTCAGTCATTTTGAGCATTGCACAGCATATTATCATGTGATCTCATTCACAAACACATTAGTAGCCTATTTATGATTTTTTGGTCTCTGCATATATTAACATTCAAAAAACAAGGACAAAAACACATAAGACTTCTTTATTTTCACATCATGGACATGATATGTGTTTGTCATTGACATGAAAAACATTTTCAGTACACATTATGTAACCTGATATAATTATAGAATATACATCTGATATATAAAATCAATCAGAGTAAATAATTTATATGTATACTGGTACTAAAAAGGAAGTTTTCAGTGCTGTTAAAATACACCATTCTTTTTCTGAGCAATCAATACTGGTCAAACGCGTTTTCTAACTGAAAATGCAGGATGCTTATGGTCTGCAAAAATGGCATTTAATGATTTTCTTGAACGCGCTCTGAAAGTCTTTATTGAAGTATGCGTAAATTATGGGATTCAAAAGGGAGTTGGAATATCCGAGCCAATTAATAACGTCTTTGAGCCACAAAGGCATATCACAAGATGGACAAAAAGGCATCACGAGCGCTTTGATGAAGAATGGCAGCCAACACAGAATGAAAGTGCCCATTATAATGCCCAGAGTCTTCACTGTCTTGCGCTCGCGCGCCAAAGCGAGCTTCCTCTTCGCCTCGGTGTTCTTTTCGTGTTTGTTCTCGAACAGAGGGACAGAGTTTGGCGTGTTGGGTAGAGGCAGGTTGTTTTTGGAATTGCTGTGAACCTCGATGATCTCCAAAGACTCGCCGTCCTCCGCGTGCTTAATCGCGCCGTTTACGCACGCGGCGGGCTTGGGTTCGACTGCGCTTTTCCAGTTTTTGCCCAACTCTCCGTTCGCGCGCTTAAAAAGCGCAGGCGACACAGTCAAACATTTCACCCTCTTTTTCTCAGGTTTTCGAACGGTTTTGCGAATGCGAAATCTTGCCGCTTTGAATATGCGTCCATACAAGACCAGCATGAGAATCAGGGGGATGTAAAAAGCGCAAAAGGTGGAGTAAATAGTGTACCACGGGTCGTGGCTGATCATGCAAGCTTCAGGATTGGCCATGTCTTCTGCTTTACTCTTGGGCTGAGATTTCATAATCAACATGGGTGGAATTGAAATTGAAAAGCCGACAAACCAGGTAACGGTGATTAAAAGAGCGGCACGTTTTAATGTCCTTTTCTTCATGTAGTCTATAGGGTCGGTGATCGCCCAGTATCTATCCAAAGCTATAGCGCACAGGTGCAGAATGGAAGATGTGCAACATAAAATGTCTAAAGAAATAAAAATATCACAAGTTACCTGTCCAAGTGTCCACTTGTCTAAAACTTGATAAAGAGCCGCCATGGGCAACACAAGCACCGACACCATGAGGTCCGTCACGGCAAGTGATCCGATCAGATAGTTTGCAACATTTTGCAGGGATCTTTCCAAAGCAATAGCCGCCACAACACATGCGTTTCCAAATATGGAACATAGAATGAGCGCGCCGATCAGCAGAGACGTGGAGATCTGATAACTTAGAGGAACCTTCACAGGTAAAGTCACATTGTCGATTTGTTGATCTAAACCACTGTCGTTCTGAAATGAAAAGGACGTGGCGTTGTTTTCTTCCATGTCGCGTAGAGCATAAAATTCGCAGAAGCTTCAGTAAACAGCACTACTCCATTCAGAGGAGCTCACACACTTGAAGGCGATGCCAACCATCAACATTATTACTGACGACTTGTGGCGACGCGGCTCCATTTATATCAGCTGTGGTCCAGACGTCAGTTACCTACGCAGGTGTATCGGGTGGGCTCGACATTCAATATGTGTTTTTCCAGAATTTCTTCCAGTGAGATCCGTCCATCCTCACCATACCTGATTTGTAAAAACAAACTACTGAAGCAATTCCAACAGGTGCTGGCTTTAATAAAACGTGTTAGAAAGGGGTTAATTTCCCAGAAATGTTAAAGGACTGAACTTTTTCTTCAGAAATGAACTTTTTTCTTGAGATACTGACTGTTACTCGTGTTTTGGACTGCAGTCCTCGACACCCGTCGAGATGAAAACTGTATTGCTGCTGCTGCTGCCACCTGCTGTAGCGCGTCTGCTGCTGAGAAAACTGAACGTTTTGGCCCAAACACCTCTAATTCCTCCAGCCCCCCACATGGGTTGACCCCCATGATTCAGACTTGAACACCCCCATAGAAAGTCAAAACTAAATTTGGGGTCTTGAAAGTATATTCTTTGTAAACACTTGTGCAGCGTGCCGCTACACTAATTTTCTGTGTTTGTAAAAGTTTACTCTGCATTATTTGTGCATTCGTGTGGTTTAGGTTGGGGTGTCTTGAATGTTTGAATAAATAAGTGAATGACTATGAATGAGAAATAAAATAATTACCGTGTGACGTACAGTATGTATCTCTGTTCCGGGATGATTTGTCCCTCTGCGGCTTCCGTAGTGAAGGGAGTTGTACTCGGAACAGTACAGCGCCAGTCTTGTTGTTTTTAGCCTTTTAGCCAAACAACTTGAGGTAGTCTTCAAAAATCCCTTCGAAGAAAATGGCTACCTCTCTTGTGGTACGGCATGTTTTTGTACGTACGTGAACCAAATGTTTAACTTAGGCAAAAAAGAAAGTATTTGCATAATAATGATTAGAAAACACCGGCCAGTACAGGAACTATCGCTGTTGATTCTTTATTGAGAAAACTACACTGTTTACATTTTGTATACAAACTGCACGTGAAGTTTTTTGGCATGTTAGATACTAAATACAGCAAATATAATTTCGCTGTACTAATTTTGGTGTTGTTTGTGGCAACGAGATTGTTTTGGCCTATTTTATGGTCAAGCAAAAGTTTTCTAATGTGCAAAAAAGGCATGTTATGCACCGATGACAACAAAGGATATTATATAACAACAATCAACTTTTTTGCATGCATTGTGTTGTATGTGATACTCATCTACCTAAGGATTTGTATAGGGATAAAATATGGTTTTCTGCTTCACATTTCAAACAGAATGAAGAACAGGATAAATCAGAAGATTCAACAAACCTTCGCTGCAGAAAGTGCCGCAGATGTCTAATCGACTCAACCTGCCTCCTTAAGGTGGGTCAATTGTGATCTAAAACTCATAATCTGTTTTTAAAAAGAGGTAAAGGCTTTATATCACAATTTGGGAATGGTTAAAGATCTTCATTTATTGCAAAAAAAGAATAATGATCATTGGTAACATTTGTAAATGACATTGATATAAATTGTTATTACAGGTGGTAACGTCAAGTGAAGCTGCAGCCGCATGCAGTGTGTGGCATTTGAACGTTGAATCTTTGCCAGATTGGATTTTGTCAAGTGTCGGTCAGGTACATTTACATGTATTTGTTTTTAATTTATGCAATTTGGGCTATTGACAGTCATCATCTTTAAAAGGAATTATCTATTCTGATAAAATGTACCCTTCTCACAGGTCAATTGGACTGTTGGGAAATTAAACTGCCAGTACTGTGGAGCTCGCTTAGGAGGCTTTAATTTTGTAAATTGCTCCAAATGCACCTGTGGACATGATACAACTGTACATCTCAGTAAAAGTCGTGTTGATGAGGATCTAAAACCTCTAGTTCTTTTGACAAGACCAGGAAGGACTAGAGAACATACTAGAAGGAGGAAACATGAGGTGGAGTCTCTCCCTCAGACAATAAGCTCAGCTCCCTCTCCTTCCTCAACCCTCAACTTCTCCTGTCCTGTATCTCATGTAGTCTCTGCTGAAACTGAATTTGAGGTTGAGTCAAGTGAAGAACCACAGATTCTTGAGAATGTTGAGAGGGGCACAGATGTTTCTTTAACTTCTGAATTGCCACTACAGCTGTATGATTTTCACGAGAGCTCAGAGGAACGGCATGAGGGTTCTGCTTCCCGGAGTAGAACTTCTCTGGACAGAGCAGTGGATCCCGAGGGCGTCAGACTGATGGAGGAGCCACCCAGAAACATCTTACCCAATGTAGAGCCAAAGCTCTCCAAGAGGGAGAAAAACCGCCTGAAAAGCCTAAGAAGGAAGCAGAGGAAGAAGGAACGCTGGATTCAGAGACAGCAGGAGGCAAAAGATCTGGTGAGATGTTTTAAAATCATGGGTAGTGCCAAAGTCTAACTTGATTTGTTCCTATTGGTCAATTTAACTACTATCTAGCAAGGCTGGGCAATATTCAGAATTTAAGAATGGGCCTTGTTAAATGCATTTGAATCAATACAACTCCCCCAATTGGAATTTATTAAATTGCATTCAAAGAAATTCAATACAGTCGATCATACAAATATTTCATCATCCAAAACAAGTTTTGTGACAAAACATAAATAATTGATTTTGAAAAATAATTCTTTACAGGGTTTCTGTGGGTCTTAGAAAGTCTTTATTTGACCTTTCAGATTTAAAGGCCTTAAAATGTTGTAAATTGGAGCAGAAAATCTTAAATTCAATATCATGGCATTAAATTAGGGCCCTTTGATTTCTGCTACGTGGAAAATGTGGACAGAATTGCAGAATTAAATGGAATGGAATGTCATGGAATTTGTCAAATTTTGGATGAATAAATCAAAAGTAGGTCAGTACACTTAAAGGGATAGTACACCCAAAAATAAAAATTCTGTCATCATTTAATCAGCCTCATGTCATTCCAAACCTGTAAGATTTTCGTTCATGATATAAAGTGATCAAGTCTCTTCAGAAAAATATGGACTGCTCTGCTTGATTCATATGGACTAGTTTTATGATTTCTTTATGAACTTTTTGAAGTGACAAAGTGGTAGTTGCATGGACTGTCAATGGAGGGACAGATATCTCTCAGACTTCATTATGTTCTGAAGAAGAACAAAAATCTTACAGGTTTGGAATAACATGAGGGTGAGTAAATGATGACAGAATTTTCATTTTTGTGTGAATTTACCCTTTAAACATGAATTCTGCATGTCTCTGTGTGAATAATGGCATAGATGCGCAGTCTTCTACACACATACTCTGCTCTGAGAGTCACGTCAGGAGCATTATACTGTTTAATCTGTTAATTGAGAAACTATCATCATATCATATACATACAGAAACTTAAAGGTCTTTATGACAACTCGTTAAAATATAAATTTGGTTTAACTTGAAATAATTGTGACCGAAATATGACTATTGTACAATAGAATGTAACAATAACCTCCAATAGTAAACCTCTGTTGTGCAGCACTTTGACAACAAAAATGAAAGCGTTTATTTAATTCTCATTTTATTAAAAGATAAATTAAAATAATGTTTTATGCCTTCATTTGATAACCAAAAAAAAAAAAAAAAAAAAATCAATTTCTGGGAAAAAAATTCATAGGGCCCTATTATTGTAAACAAATTAATAATTTAAGGTGTTTTTATTCAATTAATTAGACATGCTTTTGATTATAAAATTTAATTAAACCATTAAATTGAAATCCAGAAAAATTAAAATGGGAAACATAGAATTTGTTAAAAGAAATAAAAAATAAAACACAATTTGAGGAAAAATAAAAATGTATTTTTTTGTTAAACTTTTAATAAATTGCTGTTAAACTGTATGTTTCATGATTTCTATAATTTAGACATGCTTTTTGATTAATAAAATTTAATGTAACCAATAAAATGGAGTCCAGAAAAAAGTAAAACTGAATAAACTATAAAATAAAAAAGGTTATTTGCACTGGAAAACAAGACAAAACTACTGAAAAAGAGCATCACTCTTTTGCAGTGTGATCAGAAGGTACAGTAAAAGTTATTTCCATATTCTAGTGTTTGGGAGCAGAGCTATTCAAACTTTCAAATTTTTAAGTGCTGCTAATACACAACTCATTGTGTGCTTCCTAGACATTTACATTTAGAGAACATATTGATGTGTTATGTTTCCTTCAATTTATTTCTTACATATTCTTTAATTGATCTTAAAGAGGTCTTAAATTTACATTCATAAAACCTGCAGAAACACTGCATTTTGAATAATGATCAAGATCTTCAAAGTCGCATGAATTCCGACTGGCTGAGAGAGGGGAAAAAAAAAACGTTTTGAAAGTGTTTTCAGTTATATTCATCTGGTGTTAATATAATTGTGAAGTGGACTTCCCTATTCTCATTCTTATTATAACTATATAAATATATTTACATGTATGCATTTGTCAGACACGTTTATCCAAAGTGATTCACATTGCAAACATTTCATCTGTTCATTCATTCCTTGGGAATCAAACCCATGACCTTGGCATTGCTAGCACCATGCTCTACTGTTTGAGCTACAATAACGTCATAGTTATAATCCTTGGTGTGAGGATTATAACTGACGTTTTTTTTTTTCTTGTAACATCTGAATTACAGTTCTGCATCCTGTTTGCTTCCTCTGTCCTGAATGGTACACAGCTCTAGTTTGTTTAATGTATGAGGTGTCCGATAAGCAAGAAATGAATGTGGGCTATTGAGCTTTGTTGTACTGACAAGAGTTCTGGCAAAATGTCAATAATACATCCGTGGATTAAGACAGGCATAAATCCACATAATAGGCTGCTGCAAGAATCCTGAGGATTTTAAAAAGCCATTCACAGCTGCACATTGCTCTTGCAGCAGGTGTCATTTTATTGGGAGATTTTTTTTTTTTTTTTTTTTTTTTATAGTTTTGATAACCAGTAGGCCAAATCTTTTACATAGAGAATGAATTGAATGTCTGGTTTTTTTTTTTTTTTTTTTTGTTTTTTTTTACATTTTTTATGTTTTGTTACTTCTACCTATCAGGCTATGAAGTGGGACCTAACAGGCAGCGATGATGAAGAGAGAGAGGGGTATACATGTGCCGTGTGTTTAGACATATATTACAGCCCCTACAAGTGCCATCCTTGCAGTCATGTGTTCTGTGAGCCCTGTTTGAGAACTCTGGCCAAGAATCGGCCAAGCAATACCCCGTGTCCCCTCTGTAGGACCCTCATATCCCATGTGCTCTTTCAGGAAGGTGAGTGGAATAGATAAAGTCCATTTTCTCTCTCAGTGCATCTCAACTTTATCTAACCACCATTTTTTTTTTCTTCAGAGCTCAATCAAACTACAAAGACATGTTTCCCAAAAGTATACAGGTCACGACATGAGACCTTTCAGAAGACCAACTATTCGAAATGGCCCCTGCCCAACTGTCCGAAGCGCTTTCGCATCTTTTGGGGTTGGTCATATGTCATTTGCATAAGTATGTCTTCAAGACCCAAGGATCTTTAATTAAAGTTGCCCATTTATTTTCTTTTTCTTTGTTATTTCAGGGTTTCAGAGACACGGAGGCCCTGCCAGTCGCTGGCAGTTTCCCCACAGAGCATTTGGCCTGGATGCGTTGGATTTGGGGGACATGTGGGGTTGGCCATTTGACATTGACTTTGTGATCATCTCTATCTACTCTCTGCACTGGGTGATGGCGTTCATCATCTTCTGTGGCCTCTGCTACTTCCTCCTCATCTAATGAATGGAGGATTAAATCTCACATTGCTGTTGCTGGACAAAAGAATGTTGTTGATAGTGGACATCTCATCAAGTGCCTCATACTTTTATTTCAATGTAGCTTCAAATATGACGAAATATTATTAAGGTGTTTTTCTTCCTGTGTGTTTATTTGTGTTTTAGGTCTTACAGGGTTTGTGCAATTCATAGATATCACGTTTAGCTAATATCATCAGCCTGCTTGACCTGTAAACAGTGTTATAATGCTTTAGAAAACAAAAAAAGCAATGATTCAGGACATAATGCTTAGTCTGTTTGTACAGTTGCCTTTATTTCTGTTGCTATTGGTTGAAACCATTGCTTGTCTAATGCTAGAACCTGGGTTTCTTCCACTAAAAATGAGTTGTACAATAGATTTAATGGCTTCTTTTACACAGTAAAAGGTTTGAGAGCATTTGTTGTTGTTTCAATTCAATCTATGGTAATAAGATTGTAATTTAATTTGGCAATGGCCTATAATGGCAGCCCAGTCTTATCTCAAAGCAAAGTTTGGGGATGTATTTTTTGCTCCTCTTAAATCTTAAGGGAGAACATCATGTTTTCTCCTTTGTTGGAACCAACTCCTAACATTGTAGAAACATTCTTTTGAGGTTTTTAACCATAAACTCGTTCCCAGGATAGTTTTTGTGTGACAACACGTATTGTTCTCCATACATCAACATTTCAAGATGGTTTATGTAACAACATAAGAACTTGCGTACATAATGTTTTCTAATGTCTTTAAAGTTTTTTAACCAAATATTAACGTTTCAGAGAGGGTTTTGATAGACCGCAATCTTTTGATATCAATAAATATATAAGCAGAGATTCCGTATGTTTGAGACGGCGCTTACATATAAATTCGTGAATATCTCCTTTTCCTCATACTAAGAAATTGTGTTTCATTGACGAATTCGTCTATCCACGATAGAAGCCCGCAGCTGTGGAGTTACAGCGGCGCTCGGCCCTCGACAGAGGTGAAGGTGACTCGCCTGTTGGTGCGGGAGATGCAGAGGAAGCGTCGCGGACGCTCGCTCGGCTCCGTCACATCACTCTAATCATCGACGGCAGAGAAACAACAGCCCTCATCCAAGGATCGACCTCACCCTCGAATCGAGGACAGACGGATTAAAGACATTTTCTCAGTGAGGTGGTTTTATTCGTGGATGCGTATGCATGTGTTCTGCACCGAACGGGCGAAAGAACCGCCCCAGATCCGCAGCCAACATTTTTCAAATCGGCAAGTCTTCGATGAGGGATCCGGAGCGCCGGGAGAGCACCGAGAGCACGCGGAGAGCTCAGCGGGCGATGGATGACTGTAGAACGGTGAGCGTACTGTAGAGCAACCGCTGTTACTCTTCTGCGGGTGCTATTTTTGGATAGGCTTTATTGGTGTCTACACATTAAAATTATTATTAATTATATTCAAGTTAATAGGTTTAGAATGTACGGATAATTGCTGTAAGTCCGTATAGCCCATACTACACTTTACCAAAAGCCTATACGGATGTGATGTATTGAAACATGAATAATTATTGGGTTTCTGTTTGTGAATTGATTATAAGATAAATGATTGGTTTTGTTATGATTATTACTCACCGTTTGTGTTTTCATATTGCACCATTGTTTAGAAATTACATTCCTCTCCACAATCCCATGTGTTGCTATGTGGCATAATGGCAGCTAAACTCGTGTTTACCCTGCTGGAAAATCCAGTTAAAGCTGCTAGCTGTGTTTTGGAACATGGCTGGTTTCTCGCTAGTCAAAAATGATCAACCAGCTACCATGATGGGGGTTTGACAAGCTGGTCCAAGATGGTCTACTAACCAAACCAGCTACCAGGTTCCAAAACACAACCAGCAGCTTAATCAGGGTTTTCCATTAGGAACATATACACATTCACTTTCTAAAAATAGACTGAGCAGGATTTGTCTACATTTTTAGACCGTTCAGGAGTTCAACACTCTAGTGGCCCTCCATCGTGAGCAGGTCATCTCCATAGGGGAGAATACAATCGACTGTCCTTCTTTAAGGGCACAGATGCACAAGACTCGCATCAAAGGATGTGCCGTAGCCCAGGCCGCCTATCAAAACCTTGATGCAATCTCTGGGTAAGCCTTGTAGTTTTGAAGATGTGGCTGTAGGATGTCATGAAGCTCAACTGATATGGATTCTGTTTTTCTCTCTGTGCTTGTCTTAGGCCAGAGGATGGTGAAATCCACCCAGAAATATGCAGGTTGTTCATCCAGCTTCAGTGCTGCCTGGAGATGTACATTACAGAAATGCTGAAGTCTATGTGTCTGTTGGGTGTTCTGCAGCTCCATAGGAAAGGTGTTGTGTCAATGACAGCCAGCAGAGGACAGCAGATTCTTTACATAAGCAGACATGAGTACATAAAGCTAATATACTGCATGGCGAAATACTACTGGCAGGCTGAAGGTGGCGGGGATGGCACAATAAATACATAAAACAGCTTATTTGAGAAGTCATTTGGTTTTTATATAAGCAAAATTATGTATAACTAACTTGCACTGTTTTGTTTCACTCAATTCAGGAAATGATGCGTGTCCTGAACCAAATATGGACTGCAGAGTAGACGAAAGCTCTGATGTGCCGATGCTGGAAGATCGTTCATCATCACCTGTAGATTTTCCACAGGAATCTTGGGTCGTGTGCGCAGACATTGAGAACATTGAGAGGTACGAAAAACAAAATGAATGGATTAGGAATAACAGCTTCTTCTCTTTTAGCAGCGTTGGTTTAGGAATAATTTTTCCTATTCATTTTCTCCAATTGGGATTTCTACCAGTTTTGCAGTAAGGAGTTTTAAGCAATCCAACCAACCAGCTCCGGGATGAATCACAACATGACAGACTTATATTTTAAGCAAAAAGTTTTTGAAAAGCTGACTATAATCCTTTGAAGGGAATTAACTATAATCACAATATGTAATAATAAAGAAGAAATACTAAAATTACTGATTTATAATTATTAATTTATGGTGTAAGAATTTTGTTTAACTAAATTTTCACTTTAAATGTGCAGCATTTTTTGAACCATGGTTCAAAGGTTTAGGGTTGGTAAGATTTTTTTAACCTTTTATTTATCAAGGACACATTAAATGGATAAAAAATGACAATAAAGGCATTAATAATAATGTTACAAAATATTTCTAATTCAAATAAATGCTGTTCTTTTGAACTTTCTATTCATCAAAGAATCCTGAAAAAAAAAATATCACAGGTTTCACCTAAATATTAAAGGGTTAGTTCACCCAAAAATGAAAATAATGTCATTTAATACTCACCCTCATGTCGTTCTACACTTGTAAGATCTTCGTTCATCTATTTTGGAACACAAATTGAGACATTTTTGATGAAATCCGATGGCTTAGTGAGGCCTCTATTGCCAGCAATGTCACTGAACCTCTCAAGATCCAGAAAGGTGTTAAAGACATATTTAAAACAGTTCATGTGAGTACAGTGGTTCAACCTTAACATTATAAAGCGACGAGAATACTTTTTGTGCACCAAAAAAAACAAAATAACAACTTTTCAACAATATCTAGTGACGGCCGATTTAAAAACACTGCTTCGAAGCTTTACGAATCTTTTGTTTCAAATCAGTGGTTCGGAGTGCCAAACTCACATGATTTCAGTAAATGAGGCTTCGTTTACGCGAACCGAACCACTGATTCGAAATAAGAGATTCGTAAAACTTCGAAGCAGTGTTTTGAAATCACTAGATATTGTTGAAAAGTCATTATTTTTTTTATTTTTTTTGTTGCACAAAAAGTATTCTCGTCACTTTATAATAAAACCACTGAACTCACATGAACTGTTTTAAATATGTCTTTAGCACCTTTCTGGATCTTGAGAGGTTCAGTGACATTGCTGGCAATAGAGGCCTCACTGAGCCATCGGATTTCATCAAAAATATCTTAATTTGTGTTCCAAAATAGATGAACGAAGATCTTACAGGTGTAGAACGACATGAAGGTGAGTATTAAATGACATTTTTTTTTCATTTTTGGGTGAACTAACCATTTAAGCAGCATATTGTTTTCAATATATTTATAATAATAAGAGGAAATGTTTCTTGTGCAGCACCAAGTCAGCAAATTCAGCTTTGCCATAGCAACTTTTAAATAGTAGTGTATATAAAATGCTTGTGGACAATTTGGGGTATTAGTGGGGTAAAATGGGGTTAAAGCCAAAATGAGGTCTTTAAATACTGTACTAAATATCAATTTGACTGTGATCTCAGATAGTTCATGTACTGTGTTATGATTTTTTTTCCAGTGATATGCGAGAAATGAGAAACCTTCTAAGCAAACTCAGGGAGACCATGCCTTTGCCACTGAAAAATCAAGGTGAGTCTCAAACATTTATCAGTGATTTATTCCAGTACTGTAATGGATTCTTTAAACCTTCTAATCTCAGATAGCTAGAAATGTATTTATTTATTTAATGTTCCACTTTCATGCATGTAGATGACAGCAGTCTGCTAAATCTGACTCCTTATCCACTGGTGAGGCAGAGGAAGAGGCGATTCTCCGGGCTTTGTTGCCTTGTGTCTGGCTGAACCTTCAATACTCTCAAGTCTTCTTTTCTGATCATTGATCAATTAGTGCTTCACTCATCTCCTTTGTGTCTTTGGAACTGTTTCGCTAATGTAACGTGTCCCTGGACAGTGTCAAAACTACTTAATCACTTGTTGGAGGACAGAATTCCCTTGATTCAAAACCCTGCCTGTTGCGTTCTAAAGCAAAATCAATTGTCTATTTTTAGTTACCAAGAGGTTCATTCTTTGTCATGTGCTGTGAAACCATATGATTGTATAAAAAAGCAAGTGAATGAAGTGAAATAATAACATCTGTCTCTGATGTTCTTTTATCATGGTTAGAGTTGTCAGTAAAAGGGCACATTTAGTTATAGTATTGCTGTTTTTCATCTACCTGCTTCTTTTTTTTCTTTTTTCTTTTATATAAATTTAGCCACTGTGCAATGCTTTTAATTTAGTCTTCCATAAAGGGGAAATGTTGTAAAAAATTATATCAGTCATTGTAAGGGCACAAGAGCGCTCTGCACTAAAGCCATTGCTATTTCATTCTAAGCTTGAAACAAATATAACACAATACAATTCACAATGTACATAATACAAATAATTGTAAATAAAACATTGTATTTATTATAATTGATTTTAATGATTTCTTTTTCATTTATCCAATCAAGACATCAGGTTTGTGTGAATGTATATCCTAGTTTTATGAGAGTTTGCAGCATGATTTTTGCTCCTCATGTTAGGTGTCTATAAAGTATGCATAGTTACAGCTCATATAAGCTATACATCATTTTATAATGATAATAAAGGTTTTTTTTTTTTACTGTAATTGTTTGTTTATTGTAGCCTACAGTAATTTACATCCAGGTTTTTTGGCTTTAAGATGAAACCTTTTAAGAAATTCTCAGAGAATTAAATGATGTATAAAAAAAGAAAAAAAGAAAAGATGTTTATTCTTAAAAGCAAAAAAATTATGAAATAAGATAAGTACAAAAGCAACCTCTATTTTGGCATGGAGAAAGGCAATAACATTTTCTTGTAATAACATGTTATCCATGTACTCCCTGTCCACATTCCCATGCTCTAAACCAAAAGCCAAAATGTCAAAGTGAAGACTTGCAGCTGCAGGGGTTTACTGGAAGCAAAGGGGATGGACAAATTACAAATTCTGAAAAGAGAGTTGAGAGGGAACGACAATTCATTCAGGTTGTAAGAGTCACTTTTCAAGAGCACTGGATTGTTCCTCTGTCTTGCTGATCTTGATGTTTACTCATATTGCGGATAGACACAGAGAATAAAATTAGACGTGATAGTGTGCTTACATGCTTTTTGGAGGAGTCTAAAAAATTGATGTGAGTATTACTCAACAAGCACAGGTACTATTAAGTTTCTGTAACTCTTCTCAAGAAATTGTGTCTGATTTGAGGTCTTGATTTAATTAAAGGATGTTTTAAATCAGTTTTTAATATCCATATTTGTCAGTAACTCAGGTTAGTTTTAGGTTTGGTACCATTGTATTTAACATTATTTTTTTAATATATATGGGTCATTGACGAATAAGGTTTTTAAAAGTGTAAAAAAAAACAAACAAAAAAACATAATGGAGATATAATTCTTTTTTTTTTTTTTTTAAGTTTGATTAAGTGTTAACAATGAGATTATGTGGTTTTTATAATCAATTAACACTGCTTTTGTCATTTTTTACAATATGGACAAAATTTGTCACCAAAAAAGTCATTTGGTTTAACCAAAATTTCGGTTTTACCGAATGACACTTTTGGTTATACCGAATGATGATATTTTCAAACAAAGGCTGATATCTAGCTAGCTAGCAAAAGGACAATCAAACATTTTATATTTAGTACAAGTTTTTAAAATATTACAACATTTTCCATGTTTTATAGCGGTTGTACCGAATGACCTGATGTTTTGGGACATGCGTATGAGCAAGACAAAACAAGAAGAGAAGTTTTAATACCATTTTGCACTGTGTTAATATATGATGTTATAAAATCATGCCAGAATAAAAAAATATATACAATTATTACATTTTTAGATATTTTAATTACAAATTAAATGGCTGCATTGGCCTTTGGACGGTTAAACCGAATGACCTTTTGACATATCAAAATCTTTAAAATACATTTATATGTAGCAAAATATAATTAAAACCTTTTGGATTCAATAAAAGAGATCTAGTTGTACTACCTTACATACTTTGGATGTCATATCTGTTTTTTATTATTATTAAGGCCTTTGGAAAAAAAAATGACCCGTCACGTCATTGACCCATATTTAATCAGCATTTCTTTTTACGTAATAGCTTTTCTTTGTTTGTTTAAATCATAAACCATTATAAACCATTTTTACTTCATACTTCAAACCCTCTGATATCTGCTTACATAAACTAAAGATAATGTTCTTTCAAAATACTTAATTTGCATTCATTAACTAAAAGATGGATTTATGTGCATAATATACACCGTGTCCAAATGAA
The DNA here is from genome assembly GCF_019924925.1 of Ctenopharyngodon idella. NCBI lineage: Eukaryota > Metazoa > Chordata > Actinopteri > Cypriniformes > Xenocyprididae > Ctenopharyngodon > Ctenopharyngodon idella. The sequence goes on along the minus strand of NC_067240.1, from coordinate 12,972,498 downwards.
AAATCATTAGGTATACGGAAATAAACAAAGCTACATCAGTTGTGCATGTGAAATGTTATTGGCTGTATAACCTACTAGCCTTTATACCGTTTTTAAGCTATCAAGTTCTGACAGGCCTTCTTCTATATGGATCGTACTTCCATTCCCCTCGTCCTACTGTGCAGCCTGGCTTTATTTACCCCTATTACGGGATGCTTCTGTGACCACTACCCATGGAGTTCATGGTCCTATTGCACCAAAACCTGTGACTCTGGAACCCAAGCACGTACAAGGTAACCTAACATGATATTTCTGATAAAGTTTATTAAAGTTAATGCTAATATGTGGACTGTACTTTTATGTGTTGCAGGGCTGTGCGCCATGATGAGCACTGGACAAAAAACAATTGCTTCCAGCTGTGTCAAACACAGGAGACTAGGGTGTGTAATGCTGAGGCCTGTACTATAAACTGCCAGCTGACTGAATTTGGACCCTGGTCAGAGTGCTCGCCGTGTGCCAAAAAATCTGTAAGTAAGACACACACACAGGTACACAAGTTATGATATTTATGCAAATGTTAGTTAGGGCTCTTGAATCTGATGGGTCTAGAAGCATTTCCAAGATATATAATATCAGATGTAGCACAACAGCATTGGGACTTTTCATTGTCATTTCAATGAATGGAAAAAATACTTAAAGGGGCTCTATGTAAGTTTTTGACTGTACTAAAGCATAAAAATACCATAATATGTTTGCAGATATTTATTAAACATGCTCAGTTCACATACTTGTTTCTCTGAAAACCATTGCTACAGCCAGTTATTTTACTTTGAAATTTGCGTTCCGTGTCGGAATTTCTGTTTTTGTTTCCATCTGTGCAAGACTGCACGTTGCCAATTTACCCAATAGTATTTCTCCACCCCGGGTTGCCAGTTGGCGGAAAACACATGCAGCGAATTGCAGCCATGGAAGCTAGCGAACAAACTGGGTCAGAGATCACAGATTCTACCCGACCTAAAAAGCCTCAGCATCCATCTAAAATCTCTATGAACGGGGGCATATTAATACGCGATATCAACTAATCATAAATCAACTAATTATCTTACAGTGTGTAATTCACCTCGCCTTCCAATGTTGCGTGTCTTCAAACTGGCAACCCGCGAGAGCGTCGATCCTGAGGAATAGGGGGCGGGGCGAACAATATTTTGAATTTGAACTGCGGTACCCATTTCAACCACTAGCTGTCATTCTTACATAGAGCCCCTCTAAAGTAGGCTACACATGAAATCAAAATTGACCTTATTTATTTTGTTAGCTCAAATTGCTAGTTTTGTGGTGAACAATTCATCCGTACAAGTCAATCCACACAAAAAAATTGTTTGGCTTCGTAATATTTAATCAAAATCTGAAAATGCTCCTCCCCTCTGCAACGGTGCCCCTTCTCTAATGACATCAGTTTGACGGCTTGGGTTGAAAACGCTTAAACCACTCCCCTCCGACCGTTAGTCTGCTATGAGCGAGAGATGGAGAGGAGGAGCGCTAAAATTAAACAGCCTGCCCTCTATTCAATATTCCGTTTCACTTCAAATACGTCACAACACTGGAGAAAAGTCGTTTGCAACTTCCGGTTCACGGGGACTTTAAGGAACTAGAGCCACTGAAAAAGGTTTTAGGTGAGGTTTCTTGCAGGCAGTAGGTGGCGACAAATGACTTTGAGATTTTTGAGCGAGTCATTGACTCACTCATTACTTAAATCAATTTGTTAAAAATGTGTCTGATTAAATGTTCAAATTTAAATAGCAATATTATATCTAAAATGCATGTTACTCAATATTAACTGAATAAAAGCAATATCACATGCGCAACTATGTAGTTTTTCCGAATATCAGCATGGCTAGGACTACCTGCATCCTTGTTCTACAGCCGAGAACAACAACGTTCTTGCTATTCTGAAATTGCTCAAATATAGTCTACTGCTGTAGTAAGTGTGTGTATATTGTGTGTGATTTAGTTCAGAATCAGGTCTGTTTTGAAGCCGGCTCAGTTCGGGGGGGAAGAGTGTAGTCAATCGCTTACAGAGGAAAGACCCTGTCATCCCTCCAAGGAATGTAGGATTGAGCCTGTCAACTGTAAAGAGAAGTTCACCTGTGACAGTGGTAGTTATCTTCATCAACTTTTTCACAACAACACATCATATTATGTTTAATGATGCTTTGTCTATTTGATTTTAGAATCTAGCAAATATGTACAGTCTTTATATGCTTGCTCTAGAAAACAAGTGTATGATCACCAACTTGCTTTATTGCCTGCCAAAGGAAGATGTATAAATGCAACTCTGCAGTGCAACGATCAGGACGACTGTGGGGACAACTCTGACGAGAGAGACTGTGGGCAAACCAAAAAAGTGTGTGCAAGTGAACGGAGATTTGCTTTCATTCCTGGAGCAGATCTGATTGGTTATGGGTGAGTTACAGATAAATATCATTTGCTTTCTGAGATTGCAAAACAACTTAATGGACATGGTAAGCTTTCATGATATTATTATGTTGTCAGCTAAACAAATCTGTAGATCTGAGATTGAGCTTGTTTTAAAACTGATGAAGGTTATTTTTAAAATTAGATTTGATGCTGCTGCAGAGCAGATGAGAGGCACTGTTCTGGACAGCTCATTCATGGGGGGTGAATGCACTCTACAAAGACATAAGAGGAACTACTACAGAATCCCTGCCAACATTGAAAGATATGAAATCAAGGTGGGGAAAATCTCATTTCTGTCTGTTTCTGCTTGTAGTACTTTACTTGTTAGATGGAATAAAAAAATCTATATCCAAATACTATCCAAAGAACATAGGGATGCACAATAGATTGGCAACACACACACTAAATGTTATATATATTTGTCTATTATTGGGCAAAACAATAATTATTGGCTTATCAGTATTGGCCAGAATTTCAATATTGGTGTATCTCTAAAATATCAGATTACTCATAATATGAGGAGCAATTTATCTTAAAAACCAATCACACACGAAATGGATTAATGATTGGATTTTCACATTTGATATTTTTTGATTTCATTCCAGGTAGAAAATCTTGAAGATTTTCAAGTGAAAGAAGTCAAACCCCAAAAAGTCAACTTGGCCAAAGAATCAAATCAATTTTTTAAAGAGGCCATGAAAATATCTCAACAAAAGGTAAGGGATCTCAAACTCTTTATTCATTTTTTTTTTCTATCCCTAACAGTACACAAATATGTCTTCATATCTAAATAGAACACATTGTTCACAAAGATATCTTTTTGTTATTTTTATGTAGGACTCTGAGTTTTTCAGGGTGCATCAGGTTGTTGCCACATCAACATTCAGAATGAAATCCTCTGACCTCTACTTATCAGACCCTTTCCTTCAGTTTCTAAACAGTCTACCACTGGAATATAACTATGCCCTTTACAGACAGATCTTCCAGTTGTTTGGGACACATTATTTCAGCTCTGGGACATTAGGGGGAAAGTATGACCTCCTTTTCCAATATGATCGAGAAGAACTGAAAACCTACGGTAAGCAGACATTATCATGTGATTGTAAGAACACTGGCATGACAACATTAGAGACTTTGGTCATGTGGAGCTGACATAACTTTATCTCTCATTTCTAAAATATATTGTAACTGAGCTCTCAAATCAGCTGTGTCTCCTTACAATTCCCAGGTTTGACAGAAGCAGAAATGAACAGTTGTTTTAGTCAGGATTCTACCATCATCGCTTTATTCTATAATAGAATATCACATAGTTCCACCTGTGGGAAAAATACATTAAAAACTGAATATGAAGGTAATACATGCACAAATTTACTATTGAATCACAAATGGCTTATGTTTCAAGTTATATAAACTCAATTTGTCCACTCCAGGGTCAATTGTAAAAGCTTCAGAGAAGTGTATTACATCTGTGCAAGGAGGTAGAGCTGAATTTACAGCAGCCCTGGCCTGGGAGAAGAGGGGTGTATCGCCAGACAGCACTACATACCAGAATTGGATCAAATCTACAATTGACAATCCAACTGTTATAGATTTTGAGGTTAGTAGGAGAAACAAACATTTGAAAATCATCATAGATTTACCTGTCAAATATTCTGGGGTATATGAAAAAGCTTTTATTTAAAAGAATTGCAAATGAACTGAAAACCGGAGCACGAGATTAATGTGGATTTGTCAATGTCCTATCTAGCTTTTGCCTTTAGTAAATTTGGTGCGGGGCTTCCCTTGTGCTGTGACAAAGAGACGGCATCTTCATAAGGCGCTGATGGAGTACCAGACTGAATTTGACTCTTGCAAATGTGCCCCCTGCCCAAACAATGCCCGGCCAGCTCTTTCTGGAACAGAGTGCATTTGTATTTGCCAGACCGGGACCTATGGACCAAACTGCGAGAAACGAGCACCAGACTATACTGCAGGTTCACATGCATTCCTATAAATATCTGTATGTACTCATGAAAAAAAAAAAGTCTCTTTGCTCATCAGGGCTTCATTTATTTGATTCAAAATACAGCAAAAACAGTAATATTGTGAAATATTTTTACAATTTAAAATAACTGTTTTCTATTTGAATATATTTTAAAATGCAGTTTATTTCTTTGTTGGCAAAGCTGAATTTTCAGCATCATTACTCCAGTCTTCAGTGTCACATGATCCTTCAGAAGTCATTCTAATATACCGATTTGCTGCTATTTTATTATTATTATCAATGTTGTAAACAGTTTTCAGGATTATTTTTTTTATATATATATAATGATAATAATAGTATTAATTATATTAAAAAATGTCATAGATGAAGTTGATGGGCGCTGGAGCTGCTGGAGCTCTTGGAGTACTTGTGACGCCACCTTGAAGAGGCATCGCTCTCGTACCTGTAACAACCCTGCACCCCAGCGGGGCGGCATACCCTGCCAGGGCCCTAGGAAGCAGGAGGAGGAGTGTACCATCTCTATTTTCCAGGAGTAAGTGCCCTCTCTTATCTATAGACTACAGAAGACATATCTGTGGGGTCAGAATGCTGTCATTGGCATGCATTCACTAAACATTTCATACAATTTGGGTATTTATGTGTGCAGAAAAAGTTCTCATACAACATTTCCACTGAACTCACAACATGTGCATATGCACATAAATTTGTTCTTACCTTTGTTCCAATGTTGATGAATCTGTATTGTTTTAAATTAAGGAGCGTGTGCCTGCAGCTAGCAATTTGCATACAATCCATACAGTCTCACCGTTCTCTTTTACTCACTTGCGCTCTCTTGCACACACTCTCTCTTGCAGAGAATATGCTTCAAAAAGTAATATGTGTAATTTCCAAAACCAGTTAAAACATGTCAAACTGTTTTTATATAGACCAACACAACATGTGATCATGTTTCAAACCTTTGCCAGCTGTTTTTTCATATACATAATAATTTTGTTTAGCTATTTAATGTATATTTTCAAAAATGGCTCAAAGGGATAGTCCACCCCAACATTAAAATTCTGTCATTATTTACTCACCCTTATGTTGTTCTAATCCTATATGACTTGATTCTGTGAAACACGTACACAAAAAAAACATGTTTCTAGGAATGTCAGTAACAAAACAGTTCCCATTGACTTCCATTATATTTTTGAAAGTGAAAGTGAAAGTGACGTGACGTGTAGCCAAGTATGGTATTCCATACTCGGAATTTGTGTTTCACCCATCCAAGTGCACACACTTTATTTTATATTATTGAACACACACTGTGAACACACACTCAGAGCAGTGGGCAGCCATTTTTGCTGCGGCGCCCGGGGAGCAATTGGGGGTTAGGTGCCTTGCTCAAGGGCACCTCATTTGTGGGTAATGAGAGTCAAAAAGAGCGCTGTTCATTCATTCCCCCCACTTACATTTCCTGCCAGTACTGAGACTCGAACTCAAAAACACAATTTCTGCATGAATAAATATTCATATATGCACGGTTAATAAATGTGACAGCGTGAGACATTGTTCTTGTTTTTCTGTCTTTCACAGGCAAAATGTGTGCATTAATGATGATGACTTTGTGACTGAAGGGTCCCGTGAGAGCCAGCTGCCCCCTGGAGCTTCTGGCTGTCCAAAACCCCGTCCCCCTGCCAACAGCCACCTGAGAGTGAGGGGACGCAAGGACATCTTCTCCTGTTGCTGTTTATTCCTGCTTCCTTCCACTAAAGTCCTACACTTTCCCTCTAATTCCAGATCAACAAACGGCAATACGATTATGGAGATCATGAGGAGTTTGTTTGCTTTACTGGTTTTGAGCTGGACGGATACCAGCTTATTCATTGTTTGCCGGATGGTACTTGGGAGAAGCCCAAAGGACAGTGCATTAGTAAGCCACAGAAATGCTGATATAATATCAGAACAACTCAATTTATAATCTGAAATCTCATTTTGTCCCTTACTGTTTGTCATTCCAGAAAATGTTTGCTCCAAACCCACAGTGCCTGACGGCATGAAGATATACCCAAACAAAATGGAGTATAAAGTAGGAAGTGACATCATGCTGGCCTGTTTAGAAAGTGACATGAGTCCCTCAGGGCGTCAGTCTTACTCATGTGGGAAGAGTCTTGTCTGGGAGCCAAGCATTCCACAGGACATACACTGCAAGATTGGTACTTTCACAGAATAAAAATTCATACAATTCACAAAATCCGGTTTCTTCATTGATTATAAAGTGACATTCATTTATGTAAACAACTTTAGCTCCTTTAATGTAAACATGGTTAAATCAATAAAACTTATTTTTCCACAGATAAACCCTTCATACCAGACAGCAGCTGTAAACTTGGAGAGATGCATGATGGGACTAAATGCATCTGCATGTCCAAAGAGAGATGCAGGTATGTGATGGTTTCATTTTGTCAAGTGTTTCAATGCTGCGTTCCATTTACCTCAGAGGAGGGATGTCAAAGCCGGGAATGACGTCACACCAGAGTTGACCGCATTCCAGTACACGGGTCGGGAAAATAAGATGGACATAAAAACACATAAAAAAGCGGTATTTTGCACAGATAATGCCGAAGTATCAAAAATAGAGGTTGGATAGTACTATGTGCACCACTGAGTTTATTGAGACACAGACAAACAGAAATGTTAATAAAAAATATATTACTACTGTTTCACTACGGTTGATGCGCTGCCATATTGGATTCTGAAGTCGGGGTTGTTGTGCTCCCCCCTTTTCAGTTAAAAGTTCCTACTGGGAACTAGGACGTTCCCACTTCCAAGGACAAATGGAACGGACACAAGTTTTGTGGATGAACAATGATTATTTGTATATACAGTATTTATGCTGTAGTCTGTTGGGAAATTTGACCACTAAGCACCATGTATTTGTGTATCCTGCAGAAATTATAGAACAGACTTGTGCATTTTTGACGCAGACAAAGAGACTGCCATTATGATGTCCCTCTGTGCTTTTCATGCTGACCGTTGTCATGGAGACCGATTATACTTTATGAATAATGGGCCATGCAAAACTGACGCAGGCAGTCTGGACTGGGCCAAATTCAGGGCCAGTGTATCTGAGCAGAGCACAGTGCAGGAGCCCTGCGGTTCAGACACCTGTTACGAGTGGGAGACCTGCTCAGGTACAGATTTTATCACAAACCCTTATGTAATATGTCCAGCAAAGCATCTTTGATTTGTATTCAATTGAATTAATTCAACACATGTTTTTTCTTCTTAGAGTCAAATACATGTGAGTGCAAAATCCCCAGAGATTGTTCAAAGGATGGGAAGCAAATGTACTGCCTGAAAATTGTGAGAACGCAAAGCACACGGAGCATGAATCTCTGCTTCATGGCTGCCATGAAGTGCAGCAGGATAGAGTTTGAGCTTCTGCATGAAGGTCCTTGTGCAAGTTCTTAATTGTGCACCAATCTTGCTGTAGAAATTTTCACAGCTGAAATGCTCACAGGTTTGCACCCATTATTGATTTGTACAGAAAACGCATTGATGTTTTATAGTCACTCACAGCATGCTATGCAGTAATATTTTGTGCATTAGAGCAATCTGGATATTGATGTGGAACAGCACAATAAAATGTTATCACACGTTCAGATGTTCTTGAATTTGTTTTTTCAACTGTTGTTCAGCATGTGCAGAAACAACTATAAGTAAGCCATTTGTATGTTGATTACCCTAAAAACCTGTAACTGTGGTGGCTTTGCTGTTTGCCCAAAATTTAAGAACCATTTTATTAACAAATGTGCACTTATTTACAATATTTATTTGCATACTGAAAACATGACTTTTATATATTACATATTACTACACATTACAGTAAAAAAAAACATCGTACAGTCGGAAAAAAACAACTGAAACAAAGTTGTTTATGCCTGACAGTCTCCAATGCTGAGTACTGTGATCTCTTTTCCTTGGCATCTCCAAGCCCCCGCCTCACACTCTGAAATCATCTCAGGAGCCCCGCCCTTTAGAGAGACACACAGGTGGGCGGAGTCATCTGAGCAGTCATCAGGATCTATGCATTCACATTTAAAACCTGGGGATACATTTACACATACAGTTTTACATATACATTTATGCATTTGGCAGACAATTTATCCAAAGCATTCATCAATCAATCAGTCAATCAATCCATCAATCAATCGATCTATCTATCTATCTATCATTTTTGTTGCATTTTTAAAAAAAATCAACATTACTCTGAAAATCAAAATCTTGGAAATTAATAGCATATTATAGTAAGGAAATTAATTTATTTTCATAGAACATGCATATTAGAGTAATTATGTACATTAAAAGTATTTAAAGTGTATTTAAATTTTTTTTTTTAGAATTATTAGAACTGCACAACAAACGAGTCTCATGTCACTGACCCTTTTAAAAAAAGGTTTTGATTTTTAATAAAGAGCGTACCATCACATGTCTCCCACTGATGGCAGTCCTGACAGGATGTGAATTTGGTTTCTGGCCAACTGCATGCACTATCCTGTAGCAAAGAAAACGTTTGCCCCAGACACTGGAAGGCCCCAAGCTGGCAGATGCTCATTCCGTTCACCCGGCCAGGACGCACAGAGGCACACACGTGGAGTGACGCCCTGGTCAGCATCACATAGAGATTTGTCATTAATGCAGGCTGCTTTGTGTGTTCATTATTACTTTTTGTATTCAATACCAAAACTAATAAACTTACTTGCATTCGTATGGCATTTTGCAAACACACTGACCCTTTGCCTGTTTTTCCCATGGTTTGCAGAACAGGCTTGGTTGGGTGGGCACTGCTTCCACTATTCAGAAATATAATGTAAGCAATAATTGAAGCCAAGTACCTGATTGGTGTTTAATAGGACATATCTGCATACCTGGGTTGCATCGGACAGACTCAGGTGCTGGATACCAGCTGAGGCCAAGACGGCACATGATTTCTTCTTCGCCTTCTTTCTGCATCCCACTTGGGCATGACAAGGTCACACTCTCTCCAATCAGATAAGTTTGTTTTGAGGGTGTGGCAATGACATTACTCAGAACAGCTGGGGGATCACATGCTGTTTCTGGTGAATATACAATGATAAGAAAAATGCATTATTGTAATTGTCTAATTTAATGCTAAAACAGATAAAAAAAAAAATAACCCAGAAATACAATAAAAGAGGAAACTCAAGCTATTTAGCAAGTAATCTCCAAGCACCACCTTGACAACTGCATTGCAATGTTATAGCACCAATCAAAACACTTTATAAATCACTATAATTTTATACATTTTCTTTGTTTTATAGTTTAATTAATTACTTTTGCACTCCATGGGCGACATCTTCCAGGTCAGGTTCTCTGTACATTCAGCAACTGGATTGCCAATGTGATCATGTCCATCTGCACAGGTGTACTCAATCTTTCTGCCCACTGGATAGATGTCTTTTGGGTCCTAAATACATAATGGATAAGATTTAAAACACATGCCTGTTGCAAGTTGTGTGTTGATGTGTGTATTCCCACGCCCCTCAATTTTCTCCCTGATTAGGGAGACACTTACCAAAACAAATCCATTTGTCAAAGGCGGTGGAGTTTTACATGTCTTGACTGGTGTCAATGTGGGATCAAAGCATTGGGGCTCCATCATTCTAGAGTATGAAAAAATGCCATGAGTCTTGGTGTGCACAAAATAAAAATAAAAAAGGGATAAATCCACAAATTCTCATTCTCACTTGAGGTGTTCAAAATCAGGGTCCTCGCAGTTTTTCCGCTCTATGGTCTCTCCTATGCAATTCCTGCCTCCATTTCTTGGAGCAGGATTATTACATGAACGAGTCCTTGACTTCTGACCTCGAGAGCAGCTACTCCAGGCAGACCAACAGCTCCAGCTTCCTTCAATCACTCCTATAAAGCATGAACAGTTTGATATATTTGAAACAAGATGAACAAGCTTGTTACATTTAACAAATTAACTTTAAGCACTATCTTTAATATTTTTACAAAAAATGTGCTCTCTCTGTGAATAAGTCTTACGAACCAGAACGAATCAACATCTGAATCACTTACTGAGCTGCAAGTTTGAATCTTATTTTCAGAGATGTCCATACCGAAATTAAATTTTTTTGTTAGTAGCATTACTGACTGATCTTTCGTTCTACAACAATACACATTTGAATGTTTATTTGTAATAAACGAACAAATTCCTACCTGGTTGTTCTCCAAGGACATGGCCGTTCTGGCAGGCATTACCACTGGTGCCCGGCCTGCAAACACAGGTGCACACACCTTCAGTGAGTACAGCCATACCGTTGTTCTGACATGGACTGCAGTGACAGGGGCTCTGCTCTTCCAGATAGGCCTCCAGTGCCCTCTTTAGGTGGAGTTTCTTCAGCCCGGCACATGGCACCTCTTTGACCAGTTCATACAGTGGCCGCAACTAGGAATATGACACCATGCTGTAAATGCTTCTCTATACTTTTAAGTACATCTCTGTTTCTACGCATATATTTTTGATGTCTCAATTCTGACATACCTTCTGTTTTATTACTTTAGGGAACTCCTTCACTGATCCAGCCCATTTGGAATACATCTGTTTGTTATCGTCAGGGTTTTCCAAGTCTAGGAGACTAAGGCCAGCGATATAAGCAGTATGTCCTCCGATAATGTCTGTTTTTACTGGCATCTTATGATTTTTGTTCTCTGGAATACATTTAAAAGTTTAAAAACATTTAAAATCTATCAGGTCATAACAATCAAATCTGGTATTTAAATATACATTTTGTGACAAAGACTAGTCATTTGGACTAACCACTGAAACTCTCAATTGTCTTCATCAGTTTTACACACTTGGTTGTTTTCTTTTTGTAGAAGACACGTCGCTTCACACGTGTAATACACTGGTGGAAATCAATGTCTGTTCTACCTGCATTAAAAGAAAATATATTAAACTAAATGAAACAATTAACACAAATGCCCCATAGACAAGGGTTAACCCTATAAAAGGCCTTAGAATACTAAAAAGTATAAACTATCAATTAAACGATAACATTAAATGATGGCATATTGTGTGCAACAGGTTTTTCAGCAAAGTTTTAGGCATTTGAAATCTGCATATCAAATATAATACAGTAGGCTTTATAGGATTAAATATGGATTTTAATAGTGGGGGTACTTTAAAATTGAATGGTGATTCTGGCGTCCATCAAACAAAACCTGGGCTGAAGCATGCAAGAAATGGATTGGACTGACAATGAAACCTGTTTGGATTGAAGACCGTTAAAGTTCATTCTGGTACAATTTAACCCCTGCCAATATATGCCCTTTATATTATAATATTAACAGAGAAAAAGGGAAGTTAACACATACTCATCTCCATCATATAAGTTGCATCCAGCTCCAGCAAGGCCCGATACTGGCCACCCAGAGAGCCCTCTTCCATGTAGTGGGTGCCGTAACGCTGTATAAAGGATCGATAGGCTGATGGGTCATATGTGCTGGGCAGGGCCAACAGATCCTTCCAGAAGTCTTCAGAAAGAGGAAGGTACTCAGGAGCATTGTTCTGGAACTGAGCCACCTCTACCTCATTTCTTATTATCAGCAGGTGATAGGTCTTTGAGACAGAAAGAACAGCATTTAAAACATAATATAATCAAATATTTTTAGCAGACAACTTTTTTTACTTAATGTACTGAATCTATCGTTACCTTGTCCTGTTTCAGTTTGTTATGAAAGGTTTTATGATCGTGACCTCCCCTAATTCTCTTTCTTTCCTCTTCATGCCTCATGTAGGACCAGGAACTGTTATAGTACTCGTCACTGAAATCATTTTCTACCCTTACCTGAAAGGAAATGATAGAAACTGTTAGTTATTATAACGGCCAATATATCATTATAACATTAGACATGGGCCTAAAATGAAAATTTTACTTGAAAAGTATATCTGAGTAGACTTTGTGGAAGTCTGTAGAAATCTCTATGGTCTCCACTGAAGACTTTCCTGCACTGCCCACCAAAGCTACGAGTGTTAATGACACCGGCTCTCAGCTCACCCGTCAACACATCAAACCTATTGGATGCCAAATATCATATAAGCAAATATTAGGTTGCTGCATTGCATTATTCCATTAATATTAGAATTGCACAATAGGGGTGCTTCTCAATCGGAAGGCTGCATATCTCGACAGCCACGTCATCAAACTCCTTCAAAGGATGTCTCACTTTAAAGGATCCTTTGAAGACAGTCTTTGTTTGGCGTCCTTCATTCATCCTGTTTGCTAAATTTTCTATATATTGTAATCATTATGTTCACAATTTGTAATAATCACTTTAATGAGCTCATTGTTTCTGCCTAAAATGAATACACGTTAGCTGTGTGATTTGTATTATCTTAAAACCGTTAATTTCTGAAATATGGACATTAATTGGACAGTCACCTCTGATTTCACTTTAAATTGTAATGTAGACACATGAATTTTTTGTAAAGCTGCTTTGAAATGATATGTATTGTGAAAAGCGCTATACAAATAAATGTGAATTGAACTGAATTCAATTGAAGGATGTATCAAGTGTATCCTTCACGTCCTCCAATCACTAAACTGTGTGTAATGTAAACCATTGAAAGACCAGATGACTGGACTAGGAAGGAGCACCCTAAATTATACTAAACTTAAAAGGTGTAATTTACCCTCTTCCTGTGAGGTCAGAGTTGGGCGGTGGCTTTTGCTTATTACACACTATAGTCCCACTGCCACTACAGCGCTGCTCATCTAAACCATCTTCACAGTCATGATCCCCATTGCACATCAGAGATGGATTGATGCACTGACCTATAAACAAACCAGCAATGAAAACTGTAAACTGACTGGACATTTGTCTAAAAACATTCAATATCACAGTCAGAAGTGACTTACCAGATGTGCAGCGAAACCTGTTTCCGCATCCTGTCTGAAGAGGGCAGCTTTTCTTTGGAAAACAGGATTGTTTCTGTATGGCCTCACCTGTACAAGTTCTGCCTCCAAACTGAGGGAATGTCTCTACATGACGCAATCGAACCTGAGGGAAAACCCCATTAGGAGGTCAGTCATTCAGTAGCAATGGCCAGTAGCAATATTCTTTAAAACTGCTTTAAACACAGCTCTGTTACCTGTGTCTTGGTACAGCCATCACACTCTGACCAGTCCCCATACAGTCCCCACTTGCAGTTTACCGGCTGCTCACACCTTGCATAACAAATGTATGGCAAGGTAATTGATGCAAAATGTCTAGCATTACTTCTTAACAACCGCATAAAAGTTTGCATGCAGCACTCACCAAATATAAGGCAGAAACGTGACCAGAACTAATAAAACAGCTGGGCACATCTGAAAACATCAGTGTTATTAATATTTTGAAATAGCTTTTATTTTTATATTCTCAGTTTTTAATTTTAGTTAAAGTTTTAGTACTTTTGTTGGGTTTTGTCATTTCAATTAGGTTTTTTTTTTTTTTATATATTTCTATTTAGATTTCATTTATCTTTATCAAAGTCCCTTTAAAACAAGCCATTCACTCGGCGGCCATCTTTGAAACGCCTCTCGGGCACTCAAGTGCATCTCTTTGAATGGGGAAACATCAAATTCTCCAAAGCTGTTTGCCAAGCTTTCGATTAAATTTCATATTTGAAATCGCCAATGAAATCTGACAATAACTGTCTCATAAATTTTGTTTCTCGAACATTTTTGTTGAACTCGAATGTCAAATGGTGACAAAAAGTCTTTCAGACTGGATCAAGCTTATGCGCATGCGCAGTCCACAGTTGCCAACTCTCGCGAGACAAATAAGCAACCGCAGCTTCAAAAACAAGCCCAATTAATATATTAATTATTATCGTCAGTATTATTTATTATCAATAAATGTGCCTGCAACATATCAAACTGAAACCACTCGGAGTTTGAAAAGCAAAAACACGTTATTTTACAAAAATCATCAAATTACAACAAAGCAGGAGGGCACGCATATCCTCCGATCAGCTGTGAACGGAATAGGTTTGGAGATGGAAAAGAAAAAGTGATGTGAAGGCCAATTATGGTAACCCATAGTCGGAATTTGTCATCTGCATTTAACCCATCGAAGTTAGTGGCGGCACTAACAGACATTAGGAGCAGTGAGTAATGAACACACACTGCAAACCGTGAAAAAGACAAACACCAAGGGGGCGTTTTAATATAGCCACATATTTATAATAAAATAAATTTGTATTTTTTTTTATAACGTGTAAAATTCATTATACAATTTTTTAACGCGACTTGCCAAAAAAGAAGCCCAAATTCGCGTACTATAAGCGGACTTGGCAAATATGGTGCAGTCCTAAGCGCGCCGGAGCTTCTGCAGGACATTAATGATTGATGGGCGAGGCCATAAACAGAGGGCCGTCGCGATGACTTTACCAATCGGCGATTGGCTCTTATTTAGAAGGCGGGACTTTGCGCGTTGCACTTTCTACCATTTTTTCCCTTGAAAGGGACTAATAATAATACGAGTGCACCGTCTTTCAATATATAGTCTTTTTCAGTTTTAGAACTTCAACTTAAAATGATTTCAATTAGTTGCAACATTTCTCATTTTTGTTTAATTTTTAAAAAGTTTTTCATCTAATATTTATAGTTTATTTTGTTTCAGCTTTTTTTAAATACTTGCCAAAAACAGTTTTAGTTTTTACAAGTTTTAGTAAATAGTGTCATCAATGGAATACATAATCCAGCTATGACTACAGTGCCATACTTACTATTTACATCTGCGATTCATTTCTGTCCCTTTTTTAGCTTTTTGTGTGAGCAGCTCCTTACCTTAATGCTGTGGGTGCTGTAGACTAGACAGATTGTGCACTTTGGCAGATGCAGTGATGGGCCCTGCTCATATACAGTGGCTCTCACAGGGATTATGAAATCATTCTGCCTGGGTCAGGAATTCCCAGCGTGACCCAACATGCCGGACACTCAGTGCTGGCTCGTTTTCCCTCACGCTGACTTTGCCAGTCTATGTTTCATCTCTGGGATTACTGTCACAATTTCACAGTCTAGTCTTTAAATCTGCAAATTCCAGGAAACAGTGCGTGCATGTTGTTTTTGTGGCTGTAATTTGAAAAAATGGATGGGGTTCATTTTGCATTGTAAGGAGGGTTTTGAAATAGTGTTTTGTTCCAAACGCTGTGGAACACACAGACCTCTGTCTTCAGAGAGTTGTGCAATGTTTGTTGTTCAGGTCGATGACCAATCACAGTGACACTAGGGTCAAAACTTCCACTGAGCTGAGGTCCACTAAATGGTCTGTTATGTCTCATAATACAGCTTTGTTCATTAATTTGGTCAATTTACAGAATGTCAACCGGATGCCTGTTTACAGTATACTGAGTTACATTTAACAGTAATTAAATGACTGTGCTGACAAACCAAAAAAATTAAAAACAAATATTATGCCAACATTATTTATTTTTATAAAATGTGGCAAGGATAACTGATTCAGCATAAAGTGGCAGTGGTACAGATTAATTATCTAGTGCTGATTAGCTTTTGTTTTGTACAGTTAGCAAAAACTGACATTTAGAAATATAGTTACCACCCACAATTAAAATAAGTTTCAGTGCATAATAATATGTAACAATATTAATACTAAAATATTTAATGTTAAATCTATTCAGATTCCATTGCTTTTCATCACTTCTGTTAAAATGACTATGTAATTTCAAAAACATTATAGTTTGGCAATGTCTTAAACCTTACCTTAAAAGATGACGTTTTTCACTCTTGGAGAGTTACTGTGTTCTAGTATTCTATATTTTTAACAGCAAGTCTTAACTAACATGGCAAGGAGAGTCATGCATATATTTAACACTGAAATCTGTATTTATTCCACATCCAATAAAAGCAAATAAATGTTGAAATGAAGGCAGCTTTGGTCCTGTCTCAGCATTCTGTCAGAAGGCCGTCATCACTATAAATCCTTGGTACCTCATATCTGCTGCATTGGTCGTAAGTGTTGAGACACCTGAAAAATACCAAAATGACTTATACCTTTCCACCAAATATTAAATCTAAATGAACGTGTGGATCATGTTCATCTAATCCTGTCAGTCAAGAGCGGTTGATTTCTAAACTTGTGAAAAATATGTCTTTTTGACACAAGATAGTTGCAGACGCATTTCAAAATACACAGATTTTTACAAAGAGACCATCCATTTTTGTAATCCTGCCGATGTTAGGTTACAAAGCACATCGTTTCAACGGCACAATCTTGTTTGCTGGATGAATCATTTTTAATTGCATATAACTTTTCAGCACAGCCACTACTGAAGTAATTCAACAATTATGACTCATTCCCAATCATGAACACATTCCCAGAATAATGACAATGGAAGTTATTTTAGTTTTTTTTTTTACACTCCATCAGTTCAGTCAATGCATTGTGGTTTGGTGTCTTTCAGTCTTACCTCAAACTTCGTCCCAGTGCATGCTCTGATGTCATCTGGTGTCAGTCCTTCCCAAATCTCAATGAGAGTTAAACCCTTGTTCTTATCTACATCAAAGACGGCCTAAAACAAGCGACAACACATCACACTGTCCTTGAAAGGATGCAAGATATGATAAAACACTATTATTTCTCTTTAATATTTCACTGACCTTTTCAGTGATTATACGGTCAACACACTGTTTTCCAGTCAGAGGAAGTGTGCACTTGTCTAAGATTTTATGCTTCCCACCCTTTAAATTAAAGGTAAGAATATTACAAAGAGTGACAATAAATGTTAAAAGGATGGTTCACCCAAAAATGAAAATTCTGTCATTAATTACTCACCCTCATGTCGTTCCAAACCTGTAAGACTTTGGTTCATCTCTGGAACACAAACGGCGATCTGTGTTACGCAGCACGTTTGAGCTTCCGCAAGAGGTTTGTTCTCGTGCGTCATTCAGCTTCTGTTTATGTTTGCTGATCAATATTTATATGTGAATAAAAACCTAAATTCAATCTGTTCATCATAAAAGCGATCGAGTCTTTTCAGAAAATTTGGACTAAACTGCTCAATTCATATGGATTAGTTTTACAATCTCTTTATGAACTTTTTGAAACATCAAAGTGTCAGTTACATAGCTGTCAATGGAAGGACAGAAAGCTCTCAGATTTTATCAAAAAGATCTTCATTTGTGTTCCGAAGATAAACGAAGGTCTTGTGGGTTTGGAACGACATGATGGTGAGTAATGAATGACAGAATTTTAATTTTTGGGTGAACTAACCCTTTAAAGCATAGACTGTAAATAAGAGAGTAAGGATTCTGGGTATTGTACCTTGGCAGAATGTTCCATAGTGATTACTACTTTTGTGGCATCACTAGACACCAGGTCCATCGCTCCGCCCATTCCCTTCACCATTTTACCCTGAGATAAACACATGGTACATGTCAAACCAAGCAAGTAAAAACATACTGCGTGTCTATCAGTGATGATACAATAAAATATAGCATGAAACTCATACTGGAATCATCCAGTTGGCCAGATCTCCATACTTGGAAACCTGCATTGCACCCAGCATTGTTAGATCAATGTGACCACTAAACAAAAATGATATAAAAGGTGGAAAAGTTAAAGTGAAAGAGAAATATGGGGAACAACATAAAATATGCTCCATTTCTCAATTGTCATACTCTAGAAATGCTCGTTTCAAGTGCAGTTATGTGCAATTTAGCTTAATCTTATATGACTGATGCATTCAGACACTCACCCTCTGATCATGGCAAAGGATTCATCGCTGGAGAAGTAGGCAGCTCCTGGATAAACTGTTACTGTCTCCTTACCTGAACACAAACAAAAAGGCCATGATCTGAGTTGTAAAAAAGGACTTAATTTTGATATAATATTATATTACAATCTCTTTTAAACACACACTTTTGGCTGCTCCTGTAACTTGCCACCACGGTGCATCATACGCATATTTATTTGCCACAGGTTTTATGTCAGATATACTGTTATCTTATGATTTTCTCTCACTGTTACACTTTTTCATATGGTGTAGTGACAATAAAGGGCTGTTATATGATTTAACAGACCATAAAATATGTAAAAGTAGAAGTAAAAATATGTAAAAGTATGTCAAGTAAAAATTAGAGAGGTCACTGCACCAGCATTGATTAAATCAGGATCCACTTCACTCTCTGTTGGATAGGGACCCTAAAAGGACAAAAATAAAACAGCGGATTGGAATTGAAAAACAGCCTGAAAATTACTCGCTCAGGTTATTTAATAATGAAAACTCACCAGTCCCAAAATTCCATTCTCACTCTGCAAGTGGACAGTGATTTCAGGACTTATGTAATTGCTGGCCAGCATAGGGATTCCAATGCCAAGATTTGCTGGGAAGGTTGTCAAGGAATTTGGGAATATAGGACTGTTAACAATTGTAGCCTTTGTTATCTATCATGTTGGCTGTGATATCTGTGGTCAGGCTATGAAAGGATACCATACATTCCGTCCTCAAACTCAAGTGCAGCTCGCCGGATGATTCTCTCCCGGGTTATATCCGAGTCCTGTTTGATTTTAGGTTTCTCTTCCTTACTAGACTGAATCATCCTTTTCTATAATTAAAAGCAGTCACATGACTTACACAATCTAGTAAAGTTAAATGTGTACAAAAATGAACAATATGGTCGGAATAATGAAATAAACAGTGATAGACAGGTTTATCTGTCTCTCTCACCTCGATTCGTTTTTCATAGCTGTCTCCTTTCACTACCCGGTCTACGTAGATGCCAGGGATGTGAATGTCTTCTGGTGCAAAACTTCCAATATCAACAATCTCCTCAACCTGTGGACCAAAGTAAGACATTGTCAACATATAGGACCTCAAACACGATACTCTAGCAAATATAAAAGCCACGAAAATCATCACAAATTAAAAGGTCACAAACCTCCACGATGGTAACTTTGGCTGCTTTACACATAGGCTGGTTGAAATTACGGGTTGTTTTCCTGTTTAAAAATAAAATTTAGTGAAAATGTGAATACAGTTATCCTAAAAACAAAAAGGTTCTTTAGATTGATACACAGATGAAGTCTGACACCTAGTGGACAATCTAGGGTAAGTATTTTAGGACCAATGTTTACAAAGAAAAAAACACTGGGATATTATATTGAAAATAGAAAGATAGCCACTAAAACACTAAAAAGACAAATGGTATAAACATATCATAAATTAAATAATTTAATGCATGAATCTCTTAACCTGAAAATAAGATTTCCTGCTTTGTCACATTTCCAGGCCTTTATCAAAGCGAAGTCACCAGTGATGGCTTTTTCCATGACATAATGTCTGCCATTAAACTCTTGAACCTGGACCAAACAATCAAAGGACAAGAACTTGATGCACGTAAGTAAGATGAAAAAAATTGCAACAATCACTCAATCAGCAATGTTTTTTTGATGGTTTTATGCCCCAACACACCTCTCTGCTTTCGCTTGCAATGGCAACGCTGCCGTCTTTGTTGTATTTTATGGGTGAGCCGCCCTCCTGGATGAGAGTGCCGTATCCTGTGGGAGTAAAAAACGCTGGGATGCCTGCACCACCGGCACGTATCCTCTCTGCTAATGTGCCCTGGGATAGAATCAAATAGTATTTAAAGTCTTCGCACCCTATTTTACTTCCATATGATGTATTTCTAAGTAAAAAGGGATATTCAATGAGAGGAAAAAACTCTCAAAACTTTGAAGATTGAGAGTTAAATGATCTACCTGAGGGGTAAGCTCTAATTCCAGCTCGCCTGATAGATATTGCCTCTCAAACTCTGCGTTTTCCCCAACGTATGAAGATATCATGCGCTTTATCTGTTTGGTTTTCAGAAGCAATCCCAGGCCAAAGTTATCAACCCTGTCATCAGAAACAATCACTTAATTATTTAGTCACACATGAAATCACATTAGTGTTCCTTAAAGCCTTTATTCCTCAGGGCCCACTTCCCTATTTCCCTCTTTCCTGCCCCTTGACCCGATCAGATTATTTCCCAGTCTTTTTTGTGTTTAAGAGTACATGACAGGAACCCCACGTAAACATCCCAGTGAGTTCGGTCACGTTTGGGAATTCTCTGGAAACACTGTCCCTTCACTAAATGTTAATCAGAAATCTCTCTCACCCAGCATTGTTGCTCACAGCTGTGATGCCTTTTACTCCTGTTTTCAATAGGCCGTTGATTAAATTCTCCGGGATCCCACACAAGCCAAAGCCTGGGACAGAAAAGGGGGAAATTAAGCACAAACAATGATAACGCTTGGGGACGCATTATGTTCTATCTACAGCAAAGGATATCAGTGGAGGAAATACCACTTAGCTGTACAAACAACTTCAGATACAGTAGGACTGCATCCTAACTGTGCAGAAATACATGTATAGAGGCCACATTCAGCAGGCACATGTATGGATGTGGCATAAGTATTAATTTCCTCCTTTTACCTCCAACAAGAAGCCTGGAGCCATTGGGAATGTCTTTGACGATCTCTGTGGGGTCCGAATAAAAACATGCACTCCATGACTGGGAGGTTGAGAAATGGGAGATGTTGAATTCCTGTGGGGTAATATGACAGGGAGAGCATGGCACACTTTTAGGCACAATTAAAGTGAAAATGCATGTTATTCTCTTCTTTAATTAAAGTATTTTTGCAATTTAATGCTACTAAAATTATAAAACACTGAGTGTGATGTCGCTTTAAACCTTTGTTGGAGCCCACAGCACTGTAGCTGTATATTGTATATTTTCTCCTTTAGTTATTATAAATATTAACACATTTTGTGACTTTATTTTTGAAAAATGAAATGTGCAGAGTGCCAATCTTCATGCGTCAACAACCTGACAGTGCAACGTGGACATGCTGATATTGTGCAAACACTATTGCTGTTCAAACAATAAATCAGTACAGAGGAATTAGTTTATTTTAAACTTTATTTGAATCTGTACCTCTGTATATGCAGAAAATATAAATTTGCAATTAACTACTAAATGTTTGAATGTTTGATTTGCATCATTATATCAAAACTGATTATAGGGGGGAAAAGATGCTCTTTAGAAACAAAGATTATTCAGGGCTTGCCATTTACTTATGTCCTTTAAAACATTACAATAAATACATAAACAAATAAACATCAATGAAAACTAATGACTGAAACATGCATTAATGTGATTATATTAACAAATATTAATTTACGCTTTAAATATTAGTTTTCTCAGCAATTCAACTTCTGTTACTTACCGTACCATGACGAATATAAATATGTCCCTGAGCTCTTAATGATATTAGTCTTCCTCTGAGAAGATAATTTGACCTAGATAGTAATCTCTGAAATGACATTTTCGGAACAACTTAACTTAAACTTTTTACAGGAAAGTAATCACTGTCTGCTACAGGACCTGGATCAATCCTGCACAGTTTTAAAATAGGGCAAAGGGCGGATTTTCAGGGGGTTTACTGACAGTTTGAAGAGTACTTTTGTACTGTGTCATTGTAGATCAATGAACCCCCCCCCCCCCCCCCCCACCTCCTCCACCACCACCCCTGTTGCAGGATTCTATACATCAACAGAAACTATTATAAATAATATAAAATTATAAACTGCTGTTTCCATTAACTTATTATTTTTTTAAATGAAATCTACATCCAAAATACAGTAAAGCTCTTCTTTTTTGGGCAGTCTCCACATTGTAGGTATGTGTAACATGAGGTCTCTCTATGTAGAGTTCACCACTACTCATGGGGAGGAAACTATAAGAGCACACTTAATCACATTTACACACCATGCAAAACCATGGAAGGTCAGGGTTAAAGGTCATTCCCTTTTAAGAAGTTTGACAGCTGTTGAGAAATTTCCAGACTACCACAATAACAACACACAGGAACAACTGATACTGGACACCACAGAGTTTATTACCTGATCAGCTATATGTGTCTGTCATTCTGAGATTTACAAGACTTTTCTTTAAATGTATACAGTTATTGATTTTGTAATATATAATTAATAGTAAGCTTGAATTTCTCCTGGAAGCCAATTCAACAACAGACATGAAGAATGGGTTTGTGTTTTGGTAAACTCGAGATAAGCCAGAATAAGATTTATAATACCTTTTATATGTTTTCTTTGCTTCTTATTAGGCTAAATACACAAACATGGATGTATGAGTCTCGAGCACTTGGTTTTGTATGTTGGTTTCAAACACCAAATTGGAAACCTTACCACATTTTTATTCATTTTGTCTTCTAAATCTAAAATTCCATGTCTGTAATTATTTGTAATAGTTGTTGGATAAACAAGTGAACATAAGGGTCAGCTGTATGATAAATGTATAGTTTTTAGCTTAAAGATTTAGGCATTTTTCATAAATTTCACAAAGTTAGGCAAGTCACATGTTTTATATGATGTCATATCATCATTATATGATGTCATTTAAAATAACTTTACATAAATTAATAAATGAATGAATAAATGAATCTTTTTCTCATAGGCATTAGGTTTTTTTTGTAGTCAGAACAAAGTGTCTATTCAGAAATTGATTTTGAGAAATATTCACTGTTGTAAAAGTGTGACAACCAAAACCCTCTGACATAAAGTCTAACTTTTAAATCCTCCACTTTGTCACACAAACTTTTCTGCTACATGCATTTGTTCTCGTTGAGTCTCAACGGTAATGCTGCAAGACCCCTTAAACACGTGTCCCACTCCAGTCACGTGTACCCATTCGGCTCTGCATTGTTTATCATATGTGTAAGCGTCTATATATGGAGAGCACAACACCACAAAACCTGCCAATAGCCATTAGGAATGGGAATAAATTCGAAGCTTATGTGAAAACCCAATTACACAGCTGTGATTCTGAAAATGATTGTCAATATTTGCAGCTTTAGAGAGAGAGGAAATTAATCTCAGCTCTATCCGCAAGGCTGATGTATTCCGCTGTATTCTTATAATATAGCTAATATTAAAAAATCGACAGTGAGAAATAAATAACACGCGTTCCATTTTTTTTCTTTCAGACCAGTTGTGGGAAAACACAACTGTGACGCTTGTTAGGGCGGAGTCCCGTGTACATTTATTTTTCGCATGCGAAAATCTACACGCAGTAAACCGATTAAGAGTACCTGTATAAGGTTTACTTTCCAAGCTCCCTACGCAGGGTGCTTCTAAGAAAAGTGGCGCCTTTCTTCGAATGTGCCCTAGAGAAGAACTGGTAAGCTACGGATGCTGGAGCCAGATATCCAGAGAGTAGCAGGGGTCCTGTCAGAAACACAGGACACGTTTTAGGCAAAGCTGCAGAAGAGAAAATAGGGCTAATATCTGATGCCTTTCTAAAAAAAACTGATAGAAGATAAACATTTAACAGGTGCAGGTGGTCATACGAAGAAGTCAAGCTTCCCCGAGGAATACTTTCATAGAAGTTCAGGATCTAAATCGCACTCTTGGAAAGGGTGAGTTTAATGTTATGAGACAAACGTGGGATTCATTCTTTATCATTGTAGTTTGTTGATGTGGAAGATTAACTTTATAAAAATGTAACATTTTAAGGCAAAACAAAAGCATACAGATTTATCATGTAAAGTTGTTTGTAAATGCATGTTCTGAATTTATTTGGGAACACTATGTGTATCATGATGTTTATGTGTATATGGTGATTAAAAGGATTAGGTTTTCGTCATAACACGTCATATTATGTCCAGATGTGGATGATGATTAAGCAACATTTTTAATTAAGCAGCATAACATGGGATAAAACTAAATATCTGCATGGCATAAATTCTGTCTTTTGCATGATTGTGTGTGTGATTTGCATGACTGTTTCTTTTTTACAGTTTCATGAAAAGTAATTAATATCGAATATTATCTTTGATTTCAGTGTTTTTTGGCCAGTAATTTGTATATTTCTTCTCAATCAAAGAAAATAGTCCCAAAAGAAGCCAAAGGCTCAAGCTTTTTGTGTCACCAAGCAACATGCAAACTAAAATCCGGACTGGAGCACTTGTGTGAGTAGAGCGGAGAGATAGATTTCCAATCCTTTGGTGAAGCTTTTTTAAAAACTCCTCGCTGGAGTGAGTTACACATCTTCACTTTATTTTTATGTGAGGAAACACAAACCCTTAACTTGCACGTTTGTCGCTCTGGGCTAACTACACTATTCGCTCACAAACTATGGTCTTGAATGCCATGAACATGCACAAGTGGGGCTACAGATGGAGAAAAGTCTCAGTGGACAGAATGCTTAGGGCCACTTCATATATTTTACATGTACTACTAAAATACTTACTATAAAGATGATAGTAGCTTTGATTGGAACATGTATCACACAACTACCTTTTACATTGTCAATAGCTCATTGTTTGTTTTGATGGATAGTGAACTGCCTTGTTAAAAAATAAAGGTTTGTAGAAACTATCTCCGACTCCTTTCAGGAAGCTCCCTATCAAACACACAGCACTTCTGTTATCAACTTCCTAATTATGCACTTTGGCATTGCAAAACAGACTGTACCCATTTTATCAAGGACCAAGCCCTTCACCCTCAGTGAGAGTTTGTTATCTCTGTACTGCTGCACTGAGTGTGAAGGCCATTTCAATCTAATAGGGAAGGGCTGAGATCCGCAGGCAGTTGAAAAGCAGTCAATACATGGATTTCTAAGAAGATGTTTCCTGGGAAGATGTTTTCCAGAAGCAGATTGGAGCGAAGCCATGTTGCAGTGAGGATATATTTCACAACCACTGGCTAAAGCCTTTGCTTTAAAATGGATGTCAGATGACTGTTTACTGTGATTTCGTAATCCTGTCAGTATCATGGATTGATTGGTTTCCACAATGAAATAAATGAATAAACGGTGATTGAACTGAAGTAAAGATGAAAAATGAAGATTTAGGACTACTAGCTGGTGCTTGCTTCCATTATTCTCAATGTATATTTCATATTTGAATTTATTTTGGTTTTCACAGGGACTATACCATGGAGACCACCCTTTTCATCTGTATCTTGTTCACTGGTGCTGCGGCAACACAAAGTGTGCCTCCTACAAAACAAGGTTTGCAGTTTTTAGATATTTGGACTAGCCCAATGTGACATGTCTAGCTCAAGTGGTTTGAATTTTGGACATTTAGAGAAAACAACACACACAATTGCCACTTTCAGCAACCTTTTTTCCTTAAATAGCCTGTTGTTCAACAGTGTAGCCAAACAACAAGAAAACAGGATGTTTTCTTTAAGAGCCCACCCATTGCTCCACCCTAAATGTTTGTGCGCCATTGTGAAACACTAAAATACGCTTAAAGAGGACCTATTATGCAAAATTCACTTTTACGTGGTGTTTGAACATAAATGTGTGTTGGCAGTGTGTGTACTGAACCACCTTATAATGATAAAACCCACCCACTCCTTTTTTTTAATCCCCATTAAACCTCAACAGTCTCACAGAAAACCAAGCAGATGTTTTATTAGTATTCGGCAGAGTACCCAATGCAGGCAGGAGCTGGAAGTGCTTTCCTGGAAAGGGGGCGGGGAGCATCAGCTCATTTGCATTTAAAGAAACATGCACGAAAACAGCATCTTTTTGCATGCACTCAAAAATGGGTATTTACAACATGGTATAATAAATGATCTGTGAGGTATTTTAAGCTGAAACTTTACAGACACATTCTGAGACGTAAATTACGTCTTGAAAAAATGGCCATAATAGGTTCTCTTTAAGGACCTCTGAATATTGATTGGATTTTACATAAGAAATAAAATAAATCCAAAAGTAAATCAAATTTTAGGACTCCAAATGCAGGCTACAGTAAGTCAATTAAGGAATGTCATCAATCAAAAACAGACAGATAAAATATCAGAAGGCCAGAATCAGGATTTTTCCAAGGCTCTAAGGATGAAATTAATGAACTACACTGCACAGTTTTCTTTCGGCTGTTACCGCCACACTTCCGTTCTTCACAAGCCCATTTCTAAATGCTTTCACTTTTAAATAAGAACTGTGCTTTGAACAGGTCTGCCTATTATGAATCCAATCAAATATAATGTTTTCTGAGTGAAAGTGGCTGTGGTAAGTGGGAGGGAGTGCATGTTGCTATATGAAATAGATGGTTAGCTTCACAACATTACTCTGCAGGTGCTATTTGTGCTATAGATTAGTTTCTATGGAAACGTATTCCACTGAAATGAAAGCTCTGACTCATTCTTATCCTTTTTTGATAGTCCAATAACCCCAAACTAGAGTCCGGCGGTATAAAGAAATATATTGTGGCGATATATGATTCCAGATTTTGCTATATTGTGTATATCGAAGTATGTAAATATATACGCATAGCATAGCACTATTCACACTTTAGAGTGATGAAACGCATGAATGAGACAATAAAGAGTGAGGCGTGTTTGATGTTATTAAGCACAATAAGCTGTGAAAGAACTAGATGCTGTGCTCACGCTGACACACAGCTGATGCGCGCACAGGAAGCTGCAGCTCTCAGCATGTGATTGCGAATTCAGTTCTCTTTCA
The DNA here is from genome assembly GCF_019924925.1 of Ctenopharyngodon idella. Taxonomy (NCBI): domain Eukaryota; kingdom Metazoa; phylum Chordata; class Actinopteri; order Cypriniformes; family Xenocyprididae; genus Ctenopharyngodon; species Ctenopharyngodon idella. The sequence goes on along the minus strand of NC_067240.1, from coordinate 12,945,510 downwards.
CTTGAATGGTTGAATACACACTCAGTTATGTTTAAATGATCATTGTATGGAGCATTCATGTAAACAGGCAGTCATGTCTCAAATGAAAATAAACAGCTGAGTGTAAACCGGATGTATATCAGTATATTGGATCCGTGCATTCTGCCATAAAGTGACAGCAGCCTAATAAACCTGCTGCTCTTTGTGTCATTAAGATTTATCGAATAAAAGAGGAAATAACTTACTGCTCTTGACTGAATAACTTTGGCAGCTTTAATAAGAATATATTTATATGTAAATCATACAGTGAAAACCATGCAGAATTTTATTTTTACATTTAATTATTCAATTTCTGTACTATTTCTAAATACATGTTAAACAAACCTATTGTACCTGTAAAATGTAATTTGCTGTGTAAAAGTAAAATAACAAAAAAAAGGTAAAATAACAAAATTAACTATAACTATATAATGATATATATTATTGTGAAATAAAAATTTCTTATACCATGAAATTTTGGTCATATTGCCCACCCCTACCCCAAACAGACAGACACAAACGATTCTAGTTCACAAAACAAGCAAGCATAATGGCTCTTAATAATCATTTTTTCCTGGGGGATAAATAAACAATAAACAGTTTTTCCTGGGGGAAAAAAAATACAAAATAAGAGACGATATAGAGTAATATTTTGGATAAAAGTGTCTGCTAAATGATTAAATGTACTGTAAATTAATTACCTGAAAAAACACTGGGAGTGTAAATAACCAGACTATACAGAAGATGTGGCTTAAAAATAAAACCTCAGTCTTCTTCCATTACACGCTACTTTGAGATGAAACATACCATTGGGAACTATGTTTAAATTTAGCTGTTAGTTCAAATCATCAATTAAAGTTTTATCAGCACTAGTTCTGACTAAATGTTGTCAGCTGAGCAGCTCTGGGACAGCCTTTCAAAGAGCTTGCAGGCAATAACTGCTGCTCTGCCAGTCAAATGCTTCTACGTGCGAAAAATGCCAGCACACATTTCCAGGAAAACACAGCTGACAGTTATAGCCCAACTGGGATTTACGTTACATCCTGTTCGTTTTAAACTGGTTTAAACAGAAGGACATTCACAGAATCTTTGCCCTTTTTCAGAATATTATTTTAGCTGTAAAACTTTTGATCATTCTCAGCTGTGCTTGAATAGCACACATTTTAAACTTTGGGATAAAAAAAATAACTTTATTCCTTATAATTTATGAATTGCCAAAAAATTATAGTATTTCACTATTGAAGCCATGTTCATATAGTTATTTCTTTTGCTGTATAGGCAGCAGATGCAGTGAAACTAAGACTAATTAAAAACTTGACATTCCTGTTATTTTTTTCTGGTCCATCAGACTTCTTGGAAACATGCCTTAAAGCAAGTATGTTCAATACCAGCAAGGGAATAAGTATTTTTTCCCCCTTTTTTTTGCAGGTCAAATTTCAACTTTGCCTCATCTGACTGGATGTTTTTCTCGAGAGCTGTTGACTTTCCGTTGTCAGTGGGAGACTCGATCCTTACAGAACACCACAGAACTTGAGGATCTGAGACTTTTCTACATATTAGAAAAGTAATTGGTAACACATCACAGAATAAAATGCAGTATTAAATTGTTAGTTCACCCCAAAATGAAAATTCTGTCATTAATTACTCACCCTCATGTTGTTCCACACATCTTCAGAACCCAAATTAAGATACTTTTGATGACAGAAATCTGTCAGATTTCCTTCCATTGACTGCCTTTATAACTACCACTTGGACACTTCAAAAACTTCATAAAGTGATCGGAAAACGAATCCATATGAATCGAGTGGTTTAGTCCAGATTTTCTGAAGAGAATCGATCGCTTGTTATGATGAACAGATTTAATTTAGGCTTTTACTCGCATGTAAACATTGATCAGCGAACATAAGCAGAATAACGCACAAGAACAAACCTCTTCTGGAAGCTCAAAGTCCTGTGTAACACATGAGAATGAACCTCATTGTTTAGATGCGAGTAAAAGCCTACATTAAATCTGTTTGTCATAACAAGTGATTGATTCTCTTCAGAAAATTTGGATTAAACCACTCGATTCATATGGATTAGTTGACCGATTTCTGAAGTTTTTGAAGCATCAAAGTGGTAGTTACAAAGACAGTCAATGGAAGGAAATCTGACAGCATTCTGTGATAAAAAATATCTTTATTTTTGTTCTGAAGATGAACGAAGGTCTTACGGGTGTGGAACGACACGTGGGTGAGTAATTAATGACAGAATTTTCATTTTGGGGTGAACTAACCCTTTAATATATTAAAAATTGCATAATAATTAGTATTATTTGGTAACTTAATTCTCTTGCACCTGCAAGTAAAGAGAATTAATTGAGAGTTAATTGTAAAGCAGTTCAGTTGTTAAAGGGTTAGTTCACCCAAAAATTTAAATAATGTCATTAATTACTCACCCTCATGCCGTTCCACACCCGTAAAACCTTTGTTCATCTTCGGAACACAAATTAAGATATTTTTGTTGAAATCCGATGGTTCAGTGAGGCCTCCATAGCCAGCAATGACTTTCCTCTCTTAAGATCCATTAATGTACTAAAAACATATTTAAATCAGTTCATGTGAGTACAGTGGTTCAATATTAATATTAGAAAGCGATGAGAATATTTTTGGTGTGCCAAAAAAATAAAATAACGACTTATATAGCGATGGCCGATTTCAAAACACTGCTTCATGAAGCTTCGGAGCGTTTTGAATCTTTTGTGTCGAATCATGATTCGGATCGCGTGTCAACCCGGCAAACTGCTGAAATCACATGACTTTGGCACTCCGAACTGCTATATAAGTCGTTATTTTGTTTTTTTGGTGCACCAAAAATATTCTCTTCGCTTTATAATATTAATATTGAACCACTGTACTCACATGAACTGATTTAAATATGTTTTTAGTACATTAATGGATTTTGAGAGAGGAAATGTCATTGCTGGCTATGCAGGCCTCACTGAGCCATCGGATTTCAACAAAAATATCTTAATTTGCATTCCGAAGATTAACGAAGGTCTTACGGTTGTGGAGCGGCATGAGGGTGAGTAATTAATGACATTATTTTCATTTTTAGGTGAACTAACCCTTTAAACAAATGACTGTTTGTTTATTAATATTAACCAATTTTCCACATGTCTGCAGGGATTCTAAGAAAAGTGAGAGAAAATGGAATGAATGTCCAAGTTACAGCTCCTCGAGGAATGAATGCTACTTTGATTCCAGTAATACTATAATATGGTACCCTTATGCGATCCAGCTGCGTTCACACTCTCTTGGCGTTGTTTATGATGAAATGTCTTTCAACGTGGAGGACATTGGTAAGCCATGTTGTAAACACAAATCCTTGCTCTGTGTCTTTTCTGTCTTGACATGCTTTCAAGTACACAATCCCTTGTGGCAAAAATCTTTTCAAAATATACCAAAAAATATTGAAATAATGTAGGTTTTGATAAATATATTTCAAATACATTTTAGTTACTTATAGTTACAATATAAATTTATTTAGTTTGAAAATTTTTTGACCATTTTTAAAATGTTTTTAAAATAAATATATTCATATTGTCCAAAATATATTATCAGTAATACATTTTGCATGAATCCAAAATGTATTTTAAGATGTAGATCTTGTAATATATTTTGCCATTTGAAGGTTTATACAAAATACATACATTATTTTGTATAACATATATTTAGCATAGTTTCAGAAGAATTTTTCCCCCCTAAACATTCCCACTAGTCTTATTTTCCTCCTTGCAGATAACTAAATCACCCTTATCATTGCATTAAAGTGCAGAATATTTGCAAACGTTGCATTTATTCATAGATGTTCTTTATTTTCTTAGTGTTTCCAGACCCACCTGTAGGACTGAACTGGACTCTTTTGAGTATGGGTTCAACTGGTTTAATCTGTGATGTGGTTGTGAGCTGGGATCCACCTCCATCTGCTGCAGAGAATGTGAAGATAGGATGGATGCTGCTGGTATACGAGACACAGTACAGAGAAAAGGGTTCAGACCAGTGGAACTCAGTGAGTGTCACGCAACGTTTGTGCAATCATCACATCCAGATTTCTAATATGCTCCTAATGAGAAACACACTTGAAGTCAAATGTGTTTCTTGAAGAGTTCCTCTGAAGCTTTATTAAAAGTAATAAAGATTATGAGTCAATACATTTGATTCACCATGGTGAAGACTATGACCTAGATTTTGCAGACATAATTAGACCATGTTTGGAACTCAAAATCTTCAAGGTTGGTGTGTTGTGATGTGTCTTCTTAGCTTTGTTTGTCTCTCTACAGCTGGATAATGGCAAAGATACGCAGGCGTATGTCTATGGTCTCCGCAGCAACACCGAATATGAAGTCAGAGTCAGGTCAAAAATGAGAGGCTACAACTTTGGTGTCTTCAGTGACTCCATCTTCATACTCATTCCTAACAAAGGTCTGATTTAAGATCTACCGGTTTGTAGGTTTTGAAAAGAAGGAAGGAAGGAAGGAAGGAAGTTTTTTTCAGTGATGTTCTGAATGTCCTGTTTCATTTTCAGAAACAAGAATTCCTATTACAGCTGTGCTTGTCTTTGCCACTGTTGGTATCGCAATTATCTTGATGCTGATTGTAGTTTCACGTCAACAAAAGTAAGTATATATAACAGTGTATGTAACAGTTATATAACAGTGTAAAGGAAATCTGTCAGCATTATGTATGAATACAATGATTTCCTGTGGTATTCCTATCTAAACACTTATTAGTTTCCTCTGTACTTTCCTTTTCCTGTTGTACCTTTTTATGTTCTACTGCATTTATTAGTTCATTGTTTTTATTGCACACAATAAACCACACAATAAATTGAATTCCACTGTACTAAATTTAAGACCTGAATTTAGGCAAATTCAAAGTCAGGGAAGACAGATTCTCATTTATAACTGTTATAACTGGTAAAAATGTGTCAATCTCACAAAATATTTTTACAAAATCTTATTGACCCATGACCCCCTGATATATATATTCTTATTATTTGAAACTGCATGGTTGGCTATTCAATATTCAAACCATTTGGCTACTAAAAGCAAAGCTTTAACTTAAGTGTGGCCTGATTTCTGTTGTAGGCTAATGGTGATTTTCCTGCCGCCAATACCTGGACCAAAAATCAAAGGGATTGACCCTGTGCTTTTACAGGTATGTGACTTCACATCCATTTTGTAGAATATTTAGGAGCTACAAATTAAAGCTTTTCTGTTTGGTTCGTTTCTCCACAGAAAGGCCAGCTGTGTGAATTCACATCAATCTTAGGCACCCACCCAGGCTTGCGGCCAGAACTGTACAGCAATGACCCATGGGTAGAGTTCATAGAGGTGGACATCGACGAACCACACGAGAGCCAAGAGGAGCTCCTTATCGGCGACTCTCCGGTCTCTGAATCGCCTCAAATGTCCAGTAGTTTCAGGGATGATGACTCGGGTCGGGCTAGCTGCTGTGATCCGGACCTGTCGGATCACGATCAGACTGATCTACATCACCCTTCAACCAGTAGCCATGACGGTTTCCACCCGTTATCACGTACACACTCTGGGCCACCGCAACCTGCGGCTGTCTGTCCACAAGACACAACCTGGTCTAACAGCCTTTACTCACAGGTGAGTGACGTCACCCAGCGTGGGGAAGCTGTGCTTTCTCCGGAAGAGCGGGAAAGAATGAAAACCTGTCATAATGATATTCAGAAGGATAAAGACAACAATAAGAAAATACAACAGTTGGTGGTGATCCCTGATGAAAGAGGCTACACCTCCGAGCTTGTTGCCAGTGCAATCAGTGACCACCACAATAAGCCAAACCTACCTACGACAGACCAATCACAGAGTCAAGAACAACACGGTGCATTCAGAGACATTCAAAACCTGAGCACTGAGACAAACACGTCCTCTCTGTCCACTGCATTTCCCACCCTTGAAAAGCCTACAAGTCCAGAGTACACTATGGTAGATGGGGTGGACTGGAAAAACAGTCTCTTCCTGAAACCAAATACACCAACCACCCAACAGAAGGCAGCAGTAAAGACTTTGCCCACTCCTGAAGGATACTTGACTCCTGACTTACTCGACAACATTACCCCTAACTAAAAGTGGAGTACATTTGCTCTTTGTGACATATCTGACTTGGTTAGCCAACACCGAACAAGACGTGTGATCCATGAGGACGAATCTTGAAATAAAGCCAGTTCTCGAGCCTTCTCCAGTGGAATGGATGTCATAAAAACAAATCATTTGGCAAGCTAATAGTTGGCTGTTTAAGTCCTGGAGTCTTGGTTGTTTACTGCCATTAAAAGATAACAACTGATACATTATGCTTTTACATGCAGCTGTATAACAGCTATATTGCTGTATTACTGCTCTATATTTTGTGTGCTTTTGTAGTTTGTTTTCAGAGAACTAACCAGAAAGTCTGTGTAAGCTGCATAGTGCCTACTTTAGATTATATTTCAACATCAGTGTTAAAAAAAAATATGTTGCACATTTAAATCAAGAGGGATCCCTTATGTTTATGTGAACTGTTACAGGCTTTTGTCTTCAGTACCATTTTTTTTTTCTTCCATAAAGACTGGACTGGCTTTTGTGCCACAATGATATAAATATGATCAATTTTGTTTTCATGATTAGACAACTTTGCTAAAAAAACACTGTCTAAAAACTCTAAGTCTATCAGTTTGGTCTTATAGTGGTTTTGGGCACTTTTCAAGTGAGACCAGATTTCCGACCAGCTAAACACCAGCTTGGCCAGGCTGAAAGACCATTAAACAAGCTAAAGCTAGTTGGTTTAAGATGTGTTTTTGATAGCAAGTTTGTCTATTCAATGCTATGTTTGGGCCTTCTTTCAGTATTGTTTATCAGTTCAAAAAGGATGTTTTTAACTTTGTAATATACGAGGTATCTCTGAATAAAATGGCAGCAATGAACTCAGAAAAACTGTTTTTGCACTCTGTAACCGAACCGCTCCCGTTATATTACTCCCAGGAATCACGTGATTGATATTTCTAAGAAATGAGCTGCAAGGATTTACCTGGTTTCCCACATACTTATTTGCATGTGCTGATCCTGGAAACAAACATACCCTGAATATACGTTGAGAAAGTCGTTTACCATCCATCATTTACTATAATTTGTCTTCAAAGTGACGTTAGATATTTATCAAAGTTGCCTAATAGTTGAACGCTGGCCAAGATGAAAAAGCTCAATGCCGTCGACTGGACTAAACTTGTGAAAGATTTCATCCAACTGGAGCATGTAAGACCTTTAAATGTATATTTACTAATTTACTATATAATAAAATGACCTTTGGAAGAACGTAGTGTTGTTATGAATGCGCTAATATCCTGAGGTAAGTTAAATGACCTGTGTTGTGTGTGATTAAGAAAATTACAGCGATGAAAGGGGAACATAATACTCTTGAAATACAACTGGACGAGAAAAGCAGATTTCTAAAACTCGCACAGAGCAAGGAGAAACAGTTAACTGAAGGTAACGACATAAATATGAGGTAAAAAATAAAGTATTCGCCACATAATCGTGTCAAACTGATCTCTGCTGCCATCTAGCGGTGTAATTGTAAAAATGTTGACGCTTTACAGTTGTTTATTTTAGGGTTTATATTTCTACGTAAAGTTATTGCGTTAATTGTTGTAACATAGTATAATAACACTTGTTTATTTGACATGGTTTTCTTTCTTTCACAGAGAGAGATGGACTTTTGGAAACTGTCAAAGGTCTACAACACACCTTACAACAACAGTGCGACCTCAGAGGTAGAGACAACCCGTAGGCTACTGTTCTCTTAATATAACACACTACATTTCATTGTAATCCATCCGATCCAAATAAAAATATGCATGAATGATCACAACACTTTCTAGTTGAAAATGAAAGGCTGAAAAATGAAGCTCTTCAGATGAAGAAAGAAAATGAAGCTCAAGTAGAGGTAAGATGGGATTGTATTTAATTACTAAAAAATTATAAGTATAAAATTATAAGATGTTTTTGTGTTGTTTGAGCTTGATTCTGCCCCCCTGTGGTTGTAGGAAAGCAAGACTCGGCTTCAAAGACTTGCAGCTGAGATGAAAGTGCTGCAAGTTCAACACCAGAGGGAGTTGGAAGACCGTGATAAAGAAACACAAAGGAAATGTGAGTAAAAATCACAACACTTTTATCTACCACCTTTACAGTATCAACAGGAATAAAACAGATGAGCCAGCCAGTATAGCTACTGTTAAAAATGTTGCAGGATTACACATTCAAAAAGAAAACATTATATCTTGTTTTCAAAGTGGATGCTAAAGATATTGAAGTGAAAGTGGCTCATGAGAGAAATGAATGTGCTTTGGAGGAGATGAGAAAGCAGATGAGGGAGAAAGAGAAAGAAAAGCAAAGCCAAATCATTAAACTTCAAATGGAGGTAGACTTTAATTCCGTAACCTAATTGTTTTTGTAAATAAATTCAACTTTAATGGTCTTAATAGTTTGCGTTGTTTGCTATAATACTGTTTGTTTTAGTTTTATGGCTGCAAAAGTGTTTTATTTTTTGCAGTTTGGTGCTAAGCTTGCAAGGGCCCAGAGCATGTCTGCAAGGAGTCATCCGCAGACTCAAGCCTCTGCTCCTCATCCTCAGAACATCTTTAAACGAGTGAGTCATACTGCAGTGTTCGTCAAAACACCTCAAGGCATTGAGGAAAGCAAGGTTTGATTACACCTTGATTTCCACCACTTTTTTATATTGTTGTTCTTGTGTCTTCAGAAGCTCCAGTTCATTCAGGATGAGAAAAACAAAGAGATTGAGGCTCTGCGTCAGAGGGTGAAAGAACTGGAACAGCAGAGCCTTTACGGATTGATGGACTCTTGCCTGAAGAGGAGGAAAAACTGAGACTTATTAAGATATGTCTATTGTAACGTGAGGGCCAATTTCATGCACCTGTTTCCGTTTGACAGTTATATTTATGTATAAAAAAAGTTATAAAAATGTATTTCCCCCAGAAAATATTCTAAATCCTTTTCAGTTATGTTCTAAATCTTTTATGTTATGTGTTTTTAATTTAATAAATGAGCATTTATGAACATATAGCTGTGTAGGCTGTAATATGAGAGGTCATTCAGAAAGGGAGCAATGCAGGTGACATGGACTTCCAAGAGATTACGGCCGAGTGCTCCGAGGTTGTCCGCATACCTGTAAACACAACTGCCATGTTCCAGTTAAAGCTTGTAATCTCATCAATAGAGACGTCTGGTAATTCAGTGCCTTCCTCAGGCACACAGACACATGCTCACAAATACACAAAAGAAGTGCCTCATGACATCAAATACCAGGAAAATGCTGGTTCATTCAAAGAATCAGACTGTTGAAATAAATGACTTTTTAAGTACAGTTTAAATCACTCAGCAGCTCAACTGTTATGAAAATTTAAATCTAATATATTTAAAATAATTTATTCCATGCAGACATCCAACATTATCAGTGTAATTGTAGTAATAATAGTAATTTTATTTAATAGTAATTTTAAATAAATTAAAGTTAGTAGTTTAATTAATAAGTTTAAAAAGTTTGTTCAATTTTGTAATTAATTTTTCTTTTGTCATTGTCAATGTTTCTACAAACCTGATTCCAAAAAAGTTGGGACACTGTACAAATTGTAAATAAAAAAGGAATGCAATTATTTACAAATCTCATAAACTTATATTTTATTCACAATAGAATATAGATAACATATCAAATGTTGAAAGTGAGACATTTTGAAATGTCTTGCCAAATATTGGCTCATTTTGGATTTCATGAGAGCTACACATTCCAAAAAAGTTGGGACAGGTAGCAATAAGAGGCCGGAAAAGTTAAATGTACATATAAGGAACAGCTGGAGGACCAATTTGCAACTTATTAGGTCAATTGGCAACATGATTGGGTATAAAAAGAGCCTCTCAGAGTGGCAGTGTCTCTCAAAAGTCAAGATGGGCAGAAGATCACCAATTCCCCCAATGCTGCAGCGAAACATAGTGGAGCAATATCAGAAAGGAGTTTCTCAGAGAAAAATTGCAAAGAGTTTGAAGTTATCATCATCTACAGTGCATAATATCATCCAAAGATTCAGAGAATCTGGAACAATCTCTGTGCGTAAGGGTCAAGGCCGGAAAACCATACTGGATGCCCGTGATCTTCGGGCCCTTAGACGGCACTGCATCACATACAGGAATGCTACTGTAATGGAAATCACAACATGGGCTCAGGAATACTTCCAGAAAACATTGTCGGTGAACACAATCCACTGTGCCATTCGCCGTTGCTGGCTAAAACTCTATAGGTCAAAAAAGAAGCCATATCTAAACATGATCCAGAAGTGCAGGCGTTTTCTCTGGGCCAAGGCTCATTTAAAATGGACTGTGGCAAAGTGGAAAACTGTTCTGTGGTTAGACGAATCAAAATTTGAAGTTCTTTTTGGAAAACTGGGACGCCATGTCATCCGGACTAAAGAGGACAAGGACAACCCAAGTTGTTATCAGCGCTCAGTTCAGAAGCCTGCATCTCTGATGGTATGGGGTTGCATGAGTGCGTGTGGCATGGGCAGCTTACACATCTGGAAAGGCACCATCAATGCTGAAAGGTATATCCAAGTTCTAGAACAACATATGCTCCCATCCAGACGTTGTCTCTTTCAGGGAAGACCTTGCATTTCCCAACATGACAATGCCAGACCACATACAACATCATGGCTGCGTAGAAGAAGGATCCGGGTACTGAAATGGCCAGCCTGCAGTCCAGATCTTTCACCCATAGAAAACATTTGGCGCATCATAAAGAGGAAGATGCGACAAAGAAGACCTAAGACAGTTGAGCAACTAGAAGCCTGTATTAGACAAGAATGGGACAACATTCCTATTCCTAAACTTGAGCAACTTGTCTCCTCAGTCCTCAGACGTTTGCAGACTGTTATAAAAAGAAGAGGGGATGCCACACAGTGGTAAACATGGCCTTGTCCCAACTTTTTTGAGATGTGTTGATGCCATGAAATTTAAAATCAACTTATTTTTTCCCTTAAAATGATACATTTTCTCAGTTTAAACATTTGATATGTCATCTATGTTGTATTCTGAATAAAATATTGAAATTTGAAACTTCTACATCATTGCATTCCTTTTTTATTCACAAATTGTACAGTGTCCCAACTTTTTTGAAATCGGGTTTGTAATAAATTTTGTTTTAGTCTGGTTTTAGTTTTAAGTTAATAATTTTAGCTATTTCATGACAACTCTTGGAGTGTGAATGGATATGACAGTATTGATATGTCTGGTCTTGTCAGAAAAGATCTGCTACGCTGCTGCTGCAGAGCAAATACGGGACTTGCTACTGCCAATACGAACACGACACGCTGCTGCGAGCAAGTGAGACATGCTTCTGTTGTACAATATAGCGTACATTATTACCCGCACTGTAAACCTGAATAAGTCGGCAAAACTCAAAAAAAAAAAAAAAAAAATGAGGAAATCAGTTACATCAAAATTTTTAAGTTAAGAAATTCAAAGTTTAAGTAAGCAGAACTGTCAGATTTTTATTTTGTACTCAAACATTTTAATTGTTCTTAAATTGAAATATGAGTAAATTATTTTTACATTTTAAATGAATAAATGTTACAATAATAAATGAATACATTTAACTTAAAATTATCATGTAATCTCTATGATCAAAATCTCATTTTATTAGTGTAAACTTAGCTAGCTATAACTAGCTATAATACAGAAAATGCTAACTTGCTAACATGTTAGCAATTACATGGTATAACACTTGCTGAATGAGTACAGCAACATAAAGCATTTAACGTAACTCCTCTTAAACCAAGCCACGTGCACCCCTTGTCGCCATTATGGTAACTCTCCAAAAACCCACATTAACAGAAACTCTTCTAAATTAGCATAACAAAACATTTAATCACTACTAAATCTCCCACTAAACATTAATCTTGCACACAAAAAAAAACAAACAAATAAACAAAAAAAAACATTATATAACACTTAATTTTAGCATTTACTCTCTCTTTTGAGTGCCATGGGCAAAGCATGCTGGAAAACAAAAATCCAAGCCCAGTTTCAGTTAAAATTAAGTTTGTCTAAATTAAAAGAAATGAGTTCATAAAACTTAAAGCAATGAAACAGTTCAGTTTACTTAAAATATATCAGTTCTCTGAACTCAAAAGAAAAAGAAAGTGCTAAATATTCATTAAAAGTTAATTTGACTGAACTAATTTGTTTAATCTGAGTTAGTCCTACTCAAACCAATTAATTATTTTGAGCGTTATAGGGTTTACAGTGAGCAGATCTATACAGGTGGAGCTGGGGAAGGAGAAGGGTTTGAACTGAAGCTACGCTGCAACTGCTACAGAAAATGCTGAACAGTATTTGAAGGTTGAGCAGAGAGCTCATTGGCTACTGATAGAGCAGGAACCAATTAGCTGTGGCCTATAGAGAATGATGTATTGCGAGTAGATCGAGTTAATGACCTATCAGCCTGCGCCATCTAGAGTTTCATGATAGAACTTTTAGTACTTCAACTTATTCAGTACATTTTCAAGTTTTTGTTTAGTTGAAGTTTTTTAATCTAATATTTAACTTTTTTTTTCAATAATTTTAGTTTTAGTCAATGATAACACATGGTATTTTATGAACATATGAACATTATTCTGAATTTTGAACTTTATTTTTAGCTTATTTGGAAGAGAATAAATGCACAGATATTATACACTGAAGAAAACACCACACACAGCACTCCCAAATGCTTTCTTCCCGTCACGAGCGGCACACATGCTCTCCAGAATGAGAATGTGAGGCCACATCATTCACACTGAGAGGCTGACGGACTAGTAATAATCATATTATCGGCCAGAACCCTTGATGTGTCAAGGAGGGCCCTGCAGTAATCTCATTAGTAATGCTGTTACATAACGTCTGATCCTACGCCATACAGTCAGAGATCAGCCTCATTAAGATCACTGACAATCACATCTCTAGGGTCTTCTGACCTCCTGTATGTATCCCACCAGCACAAACATGACAATATATCCAATGAGTGCTTCAAAAGAATCAGTGATGCACGTGTTTTCTGGTTATTCACCCTCCTTTCGCTGTGGTTCTTGCCTTTTGTTTATCACAGGCATCGTCTTGGACAGTGGGGAGGATTAAGGTAGCTCTAAATAAAGCCGGCAGATTAGGAAACATGATACCAGCATGTTCTGTTTCACTTTGACAACGTGATGGACAGAGAGAGCTGAAGACTTCCCTGGAGACAGGAAGACTATTGAGGGGAACCACATAAATGGTTTTTATTCATGCAGTTACAGAACAGGGCAGTTATCTGCATGTTGGTCTTACTTGACCTTAACAATAACTTAATGTGACTGTGTTTTTTAACCTGTAAAAGAAGTTAAATATTATTACTCAGACTTATTTAGAGCAGTATAAACATGTGGAGATATTCATTGACTTCTAATCCTATAAAAAAGAATAGCAGCCATGTATTAGTCTACTGCGAGAGCACAGCGGTAAGATACATTATTTTACGTTTCCTAATATTGTGTAGATTTAGTCAACAAAGCTTGTTAACTTTTAAAATGTTGTCGAAGTGTATTCAATGCATATAGGGCTGAAATAGATAACATAAAATTATTAATAAGGTGAAGTAAATCTATTTATGTGATTAGCATTACTATGGGCTGCAGTTATATGTTCATGTCAGCTATTCATTTTGATTCTGTTTGAACAATTTTACAAAATTCACTGCTGTACCGCTTTTGGAATTATTTCGTACTCTAGAACAAGAAGATTATATGTTTTTACTGTTATCCATATGCATTGCACACACATACACATATATTAATTTCTATGAATGCAAACAAACATTGTGAGCTTTAACTAATTTGCCTCTTGGTTACTGTTTTTCAGTCTTAAGCAGCTGCAAAATGCCTGCACGGGCAAGTCAGGTGTCGCCACAGGTGCATCGGCACAACCTTTACACTCTGACGGACAGCTCAGAATGTGGGTCAGACAAGGAAGAGGAGGAAGACCCTTCCAAGCACCTGACACCCCTGGAAAAATTAACGCTGGAAATGTGCAATGATGAAAACACCATAAAGGAGCTGACGGTGGGCAGAAGGGTTGGCTTCTACAAAGTCTGTGGTCAGATCGGCTGTGGGAACTTTTCGAAGGTCAAACTGGCCGTCCATGCCCTCACCAAAGGTATGGACCTTAATAGAAAAGATTTTTTATTATCAAACTGGTTACACTAAAAAAAAGATGGCTCTTTGAAGGTTCTTTACATGTAGTAACAGTTCTATTTAGAACTGCATGACCCTAAAGAACCATTTACATGCTGAAATGGTTCTTTGTGTTAGAGTTTAGGGTTCTTTTTTCCCGCCTTTTTATTTTTCAAATCTGTAACTGTCAAAGCCACATAATTACTGGTTTTCTGGAGCTTAGCCATTCAATTACATAGACTTTTAACACACTCTCAACAGGTAAATGATCTCTTTCTTAAAATGTCTACAAATTTTAACTTTAAAATTGAAACTAGTTTCCTACCAATCACCTTTATCACAGTATTGAGGTCCTATAGCACTTTCAAAGCTTGGTTCTTTATGGAACCTTAAAAAAGGGTTCTATTTAGCACCAAAAAGGGTTCTTCTATTGTTACAAGCCAAAGAACCTAATTTCTGTTTAGAACCATTTTTCTTTAGAGTGTATGAAGGATCGAGGTTAGGAAATGGCAAAAGTAGATCAGAATTAAGAAAGTAACAGGATTAATGTATAATGACGTCATTCTGATTTTATTCCGCATGCATTTCCTGTAGACAAGGTTGCCATTAAGATTATGGATAAGATGAGGCTCGATCTGCAGACCCAGAGGATGCTGTCCAGAGAGATCTCCAACATGGAGTGCTTGTATCACCCAAATTTATTGCAGCTCTATGAAGTACTGGAGACGCCAAGTCGGTTGTACCTGGTTCTTGAGTTTGCTGGAGGAGGAGACCTCCACACCAGAATCAGCTCTGGAGGAAAACTCTCTGACCGAGAAAGCAAGATTGTATTCGCCCAAATCCTGTCAGCTGTCAAATACATGGTTAGACCCAAATACACTGTACACTAGATTTTAGAAAACACATCCATAGTAAGTCATAGTAAGTATAGTAGAACTGTTAAATGGGTCATTGACACTCAGTGATGCTCATTTTTGTCCAGCTTAAAATGCAGTTCATACATACAATGATTTAAATACACCTCTTCTATGAAGAGCATGTTTTACATTTCTGCATTAAAATTAATTTTGATATTTTAAAGTCAAAACAACCATAATAAGGAAACAAACTTAATTAAGAAAAAGTTGTCTTAAGTAGTTTAGCATGATCTTTGTGTCTCAGTTTTTTAACAAAAGCTTATTAATATTTAGCATTTTTAAATATCTGTGTGTGTTTGTGTATATATGAATTAATTTATTATTTTTTATTTGTATATTATTTATTATTATATATAATAATTCATGACATATATATATATATGTTCATGATGTATGTATATATGTATATATATATAAAACCTTAAAAATATAATTAAAAACTAATTTATTATTTTTTTATTTATATATTATTAATTATTATATATAATAATTCATGACATATATATATATATATATAACCTTGTATATAACCTTGTATATATAACCTTCAAAAATATATTTAAAAACTAATTTATTAATTTTTTATTTATATATTATTAATTATTATATATAATAATTCATGAAAAACTAAAAATATAAAAATTATTTAGAGTCATTAAAAGTAATATAATAAACAAAATAATATAAAACCAACATGAATACAAAAACTATTTCTAAAATATTTTTTCCATTCTTTATTGTGTGTCACTGAACAATTCTAATCACTGCATGAGAATGTTGAATTGAAGCCAATTTCTTGAATTTCTATATCTGCATGTGTGTTCATTTCAGCACGAGAACAACATCATCCATCGAGACCTGAAGGCTGAAAATGTTCTTTATACAACCGACTCCTGCATAAAAGTGGCTGACTTTGGCTTCAGCAAGAAGGTCAAGAATCGCAACCAAGCCCTAGACACCTTTTGCGGCTCTCCTCCTTATGCAGCTCCGGAGCTCTTCAAAGATGAGTCTTACATCGGGCCACCTGTGGATGTGTGGGCAATGGGTGTCCTCCTCTTTTTCATGGTGACTGGCACCTTGCCTTTCCGTGCTGACACTGTGGCCAAGTTGCGTCAAAGTGTGCTGGAGGGGGCCTATGTCCTGCCAACCTGGGTATCAGCTCCGTGTCAGCGGCTGATCCGGGGGATACTGAAGCCAGAACCGTTAGAGCGATGCGCACTGGACCAGATGTTGGGTTGTGAGTGGCTGTTGCCGGTGGAACTCTTCCGCCCTATTCCTCCCTTATACCAGCTCAACCCCATTCATCTGCTTGAGGCCGGTCCAGGGGAGTTAGACAGAGACCAGGAGGAGGTAAAAGGTATGTTGGAGAAACTAGGGGTCTCTAACGAACATATTGTCAATAACCAAGGAAAGCGCATTCGTAGTCCCATTACAGGGGTTTACCGCATACTTTTGCACAGAGTTAAGAAAAACAGGGGAGTTGAGTCTGCGCCTACAATCAGTGGAGTCGTCAAAGATCCTAAAAGAGACAGTCTACGTGCCTACAGGAATCTACGGCACTCCTCAAAATTGTGTGTTCTTTCTTAAAGGGATAGATCATTCCTTTTATTCAGTGTTTTTTTTTTTTTATAGTACAATGAAAGTCAATCGGATCCAAAACAATACTGGACCCCACTGACTTTCATTGTATGGACAATTTAACACTGCACCATTTTTCAAAATATCTTCTTTTGTGTTTCACAGAATAAAGAAAGTCATACAGTTGTGGAACAATGTGAGGGTGAATAAATGAAAGAATTTTCATTTTTGGGTGAAAAATCCTCAGCTTAAAATTGTGGGAGTTTTGTCATTACTGTTTTTCAGTTTGTAGCACAAACAATTTAATAGACCAAATCAATAAGAAAATACATGGTTATTTTTATTGTTTAATGTTCGCAGTACTTTTAAAATGATTTCCTTTCTGTAATTACATAGGAAATTTGTCTTAAAGGGTTAGTTCACCCAAAAATGAAAATTCTGTCATTAATCACTCACCCTCATGTTGCTCAAAACCTGTAAGACCTTCGTTCATCTTCGGAACACAAATTAAGATATTTTTGATGAAATCCCTGAGCTATCTGGCCTCCGATAGACACAACGACCACTTTCAAGGCCCAGAAAGGTAGTAAAAACATTATTAAAATAGTTCATGTGACTACAGTGGTTCAACCTTAATGTTATGAAGCAACGAGAATACTTTTTGTGCGCAAAAACAAAACAAAAATAACGACTTCATTCAACAATTTCTTCTCTACTCTGTCATTCTACTATGCTGTTTACGTTGTAGATGGTGTGCTTCCTGGTTCTACATCAGAACGACTCGCTTCATAACATTAAGGTTGAGTCACATTGACTATTTTACTACCTTTATGGGCCTTGAAAGTGGTTGTTGTGTTGCAGGCTATCAGAGGCCAGATAGCTCATGGATTTCATCAAAAAATATCTTAATTTGTGTTCTGAAGATGAAAAAAGGTCTTACGCGTTTGGAGCAACATGAGGGCGAGTAATTAATAACAGAATTTTCATTTTTGGGTGAACTACCCCTTTAAATAAGTGGCTTAAAAAGGCCTATGTAATATTATGCTTCAGTTTTGTCAGACAGCTGTTTTCTATGTTTGTAAATAAAAATGTATGATAATGTTTGTCTGCCCTTACTGCTTTTCTCCATTTTTGTGCAAACAAACTTTCACTAAATAGCCCTGCATAATCAGTTTACAGCCTCTCTGTGCTTTCATTGAAGCCCGTCTTTCAACGCTGAGAGCTGCAGCAATCCGTGCAGAAGCCATGGGCGGTTAGTAAACAATACAGCAACTGACAGGGAGCCATACGATTGGCAGCCTAACACTCACCCCCGCGACACCGCCTTCACCTCCCATCTGCGCTGCTTGGCAGATGGAGTAGCGTCGTGGCTCAGACATCTGCCGAGGTAACAATGAGTTCCTTGTGCTGGGGCCCCCAATTTAACGGGACAGCGCGCTACTATTGTGCTGTTGCTATACACATGCAGATCACCAGCGGCTGCAGATGGCAGCTGACACTATATGCTGCCCCAAATCCAGAGTTACTTCAGAAAGAAAACTTTAGAAATGGACATTAGGCTATAGAAGCCATTGTTTTTCGCGAATGAAAACAAGCCTGTGAGATACGCGTGCAGTGAGTTCAATATTGGCCTATACTGTTATTTTAACACATTTCCTGACTATTTTGTCATTAGGAAATTGATGTATTTTTCAATAACCTACCGCCTCAGCTGAACAAGACCAGATATTTCCTGTAGGCCTACAACAAATATAGGCTACGGACTGAACGTCACTCCCCTCACAGCCTCGTTTTCATTCACGAAATAGCCTATTAATATGAGTTTGCCCGGAATCTAGGACATACCAACTATGGTGTGTGAGTGTGTTAAGAGTGCGGGAAGAGTGAACACATGACACAAC
This sequence comes from Ctenopharyngodon idella, assembly GCF_019924925.1. Lineage (NCBI taxonomy): Eukaryota > Metazoa > Chordata > Actinopteri > Cypriniformes > Xenocyprididae > Ctenopharyngodon > Ctenopharyngodon idella. The sequence continues at coordinate 12,926,801 of NC_067240.1, read as the reverse complement.
TATTCATTTTAACACATTTATTGTTTTTATGCAACATTTATTTCTACAATGCATTCTGAAAAAGCATATTTAAATATTTTTCTTCATTTTTATATCAAATATTTATAAACATTTAGTGATTTTTAAGTTATTTTTTTCTTCTTTTATGTCATATTAATATTTCTAAAGTGAAACCTTTAGAGAATAAGACAATTCTGGAAAGTGGAAAGCACATTGCCGACAATAAGGTACGTTATATTGTGCAGCAATTTCATTTTTAAAAACGTCCGAGATGTTAAAGTCCATTTTTAAAAACGTTGCTTCGACGCACCGCCGCGTCCTCTGCGTGTCCAACGCATGCGATATTTGCTCTGTGGAACAGAGGCAAAACTCGCTTCTCCTTTCTCTCCAAACCTCATCCGCACAAAGAATGAGGGCCATTGTGTCGCTCTCGTGGCATACCTGACCTCATTCACATAAAGAATGAGGATCATCTTGGCATGGACGGGACGAGGAACGACGTAGAACCGCGAGGGCCACTCGGGCCTGCCTCGCGCTGCCTGGACGGTTCAGCCTCCTCAGGAGCATCCAGGGATGTGGAAACATCATCATCCTTGCTTCAAAGGATGAGCAGAGTATTCCTCAAGGTTTACAGCATCTCAACAGAGAAGAGTGCAGGCCCAGATCAACGCTCGGGGAGAGTGATCTCAGGAACCCACTCGTTATAGCTGCGACTTTCTTCACAGAACAGGTGAAGCTTCTCCAGAGCTGGATCCTCCCAGGAGTCCTCAGTTGGGTTCTGTTGTGATAATAAAACGCAATTTAGTATGACATCAAAAACGTTGTGAATGCTTACAGTTTTTCCTTTTGTCAATGAGAGTTTTATAGTTTATTCTACGCATACATACCGTGATAAGCACGCAGTGAGCATCCTCAAATTCTTCAGCCTTGTCACCAACAATCTCAGAAAGACGCTGCATGTCATTCACTCTGACGATGCTGATGTCGTTGTCGAAACAGAAGGCTTGGATGAGAGTGAAGTGGATTTGGAGAGCGATGTCACACTCAAATTCCTCATCCATCGCCAGGACGCAGAAAGACACGCTGTCTGGGTCACTGAAATACAAGAAAAGGCAAATTATAAGCATCACTTGTACTACTAAACCAGTCGAAGCGCTTGAATAAGAAGGAATTATGTGAAAAGAAATGGACAGCATACTCACACATTCATAACTTTGGCAGATTCGTAAACGCCAATGGTAAGGCAGTCGTTCGCTTTGGCAGAAACCAAAACTTCTTCCAGTGCTTTCCCGGTGCACTGAGCTCTCTCGCTGGGCTTCTGGATGAGAACTTCCTCAAGAGTCATGATGATGATGCTGGTTGTAATTCCACAAGGAGCAGATAGAACTGAAGTTGGATGTAATCCGAAAGGATTGGTGCTCTAACGGAGTGTGCTCGCTGCTTTTATACTCCTCGGCTCGTGGTGGCTGTGAAAGAAGCGTCTTCTGATTGGTTCTCCTGAATGGTGCATTGGTATGCTAATGTTATTGTCACACTCCGGCTCGTGGCAGATTGATGGAAACTATAATGTCACTTTTTAAGGCTTGCTGCAGACTTCAACTAATTCTTTTGATTATTTCAGCATTTTATAAAACCACATGCAGGAATGCGTTTTAGTATATAAACTTTATTTTTGTTTATTATTATTATTATTATTTATTTTTAATAATATATTAGAGCTATTCATTTTGCTTTGTTTTGTCTGTTATAGTGTCTTATATGTATTAAAATGTGTTTATCTCTGGACCTAGTATACTTAAAACTGTTTACACGAACAAAAAACTAATATCTCACCTCACTCTCTCCAACAGATTCAAGTAACTTTGTTATACTTGGGATACATTTCTCTTTAAGAGATATTTTATTTGATTAAATACGAATTTAGTAGGCATTTAGCAAAATGTTTTTAGTTAAATGAAATAAAAGGATCAAATTACACTTATACAAACAATTTGTTGAATGTTATGTGAACTTTAGTAGACTATATTTTAGCAGAGAATTTAATGGTGAAAGTGAGCAAATGTGGATAAGGGATCGCATCCCCCCCCCCGCCCTCAGCGCAAAAGACAGGTGGAGTGTGGCCATCTGTGGACACACTGAAACGGCCCTATTGTGCGTTCAGAAACTTCTATTATTAGACGCCTTTACAAATGCAAATACGATGCGCGTGCCATGACGCCCCGCTGCCCAATCTGGCCAGCTACGATCACAAACCACGTGATAAGATGCAGCTTTCCAAATGTAGGCCACCCTGAAAATTCAGCAATGTTTATATTCGTATATTCTCCCTTTGCAGAAACATTTGCAGCTTTAACGCATTTAATGATGTGCGAATAAACGACTTGTTTCATATGCATTGATATTTTTGGTGATTTTGTTCACAGGTGGTTTTAAATCTGCATAGAAATCATTAGAGGAAAAAAATATTGCATCATGTCAATTTTAAGAAAAACTTCTGAAACATTACTGAATGCAAGCGTATCTGGAAATAACTAAAAAAGGTTTTTTGGTTATTTGAGAGGCTCAAGATAACAGGTTGACGATGACTGATGCAAGCCTATTGTTACCCTGCAGAACAGGAGCAGATGGAGAGGCCTCACTTTAGGATGCCCCCACTGGCCCCTCGCATCCCAGCAACACATATGACTATTGTGTGCAAGTTTTTGTCTACTTCAAAATGGAGCATAAACAGATTCAGCTGAACTTTTCGCTAAATTGAAGCTGCAGCAGGAAAAAAACAGGACAGAATGTAAAATATTGTTTTACTGATAATTTGCAAGTTGAGTTTCATACTTGCAAACGTTATAAATGATAGCTTAAAATCTTAAAAAAATAAATAAAATAAAAACCTCAAACACTTGCAAAAATGCACAACGTCCTATAGAGGCTTGTTCTTATTTACAAAGTACAAATAAGTAAAAAGAAAATAACTCGTTTCAGACTTGCAACGATGCATTGTTCTAGTATCACATCTGCAGTCCGGGCATCCCGTCCCTACCCCCCTTAGTGCGCGAGAGTGACAGGTGTTCCAAGACAAACCTGCTCGAGCGCAAAGCAGACTAATCGAACAATTGCTTTTACTTAGTCCCTCCTGCAGCTGCAGTCAGATTAGGACAGTCATCTGTTACAAAGCCATTTCATTTTCTATAAATGACTTAGCTGTCATTAAAAGAATAAAAGTCAGGCAAAAGTTTGTTCAGATGTGTTCAAGACGATTTTAATTAAAAGTTCCAAACATGCAAATTAAACATATAAGCCTATAGCTCACATACATTAAAACAAGTGCATGGTTTAAATGCAGTTAAGAATATTTATATCACGTTTATTATTTAAAGGCAGCATAAAAAGCGTTTGTGTCTGCAGGCATAAATTGGTATAAGTCTCAACTGCTAAATACAGCTGAACTTTGCTCAGCTGATCCTTTATCTTCCCCCATCAGCAGATGGGGAGTGTTTCCATAGCAAAAGAGAAGCACGTCCAGATGCCACGCGCCGTAAGTCAAGCCATGCAAATTAGCCACGCGCATGTGAGGAGATCAGCAATAGATAATAAATAACCTTCAACACATCAGCAAAAGTCTGATAAAATCACCAATTTGTGATAAGTTAACATAATTCACATTTATAACTTTTAACAAAATGCTTGATCAAACAATATCGACCCCAATAAACCTTTTTTTTTTTTTTCTAGAAACAACTAAAACACCAAAAACTAAAACATATGCCTAACTATTCAAAGATTAGGTAATGATGGAATATGTAGGCAAAATGTTAATTCACTCATGATTGTTTTGAACGACGTCAATATTTTAGGTTGTTAACTTTTTCCAGTTTTTTATTTTATTTTAATTAGATTTTGGTGTTGCATTCATTAGTTCATTTTAAACAGTAAAATATTCCATGAACAACAATTATAAAAAACAGTAAAAGGCTGTTTAGTGTTTAAAATCATTTCTGATGGAATAATAGCAAGTCACACCGCAGAAAATGTCAACTTTTAAGTACCTTATGCCAACAACCCATCCAACAATACTTTTCAGCTGTTGAATTTATGCCATATCTTTTGACTTGAAAAAGTCGGTCTGTTTAATTAAGGACAAAAGTGAAAGGATCAGAGTTTGATCCTTTCTTACAGTTCTATAGATGTCACGCATGTCTAAAGGCACGCGCCTTGGATACGTCCGTTTCTTTATTGTTCTGAACAGCCAATCAGAACGCGAGGTGCAAACGCGTGCCACTGTCTCGCTATAAGTACGGGTCGCGTGTCAGGTAGAAACTCATTCCCAACTTATTTCGCTCAGCTCGAGCCACTACTGTACTTAAAGCAGCCACTGCATACTTTAATCCCAAACCAAGATGGTTAATGAAGGAAAATCTCTGTCAGAAGCCCTGTTGTCTGCCAAGGCGGAGGGTCGCCTCACTGTTGGCGTCTACGAGTGCGCAAAAATAATGAACGAGTAAGTTTGGAGGAACCTCTTCCTTATAGTCCATGTCTTGTATATTTATCCATATTATGCTACTGTGTGGATTAACTCATTTCAAACCTATTTTTGTTTTCACAGGGACCCTGACAGTGTGTCCTTCTGCCTTTTGGCCACTGATGACTTTGAGTGTGACGTCGCTCTCCAGATTCACTTTACTCTGATCCAAGCGTTTTGCTTTGACAACGACATCAGCATCGTCAGAGTAAACGACCTGAAACGTCTCAACGCTCTTGTTGGAGGCAAGGGTCAACTGGAGGACGCTCATTGTGTCCTTATAACGGTGAGAATATGTTCAAAACTAACATTTAAGGGCAAGAGCAAGTTAATTTGTCCCAAGATTTGGTTTTTAAACCCCTTCTGCTCTGTTTTAACAGAACCCAGCTGAGGACTCCTGGGAGGATCCGGCTCTGGAGAAGCTTCATCTGTTCTGTGAAGAAAGTCGCAGCTATAACGAGTGGGTTCCTGAGATCACTCTCCCCGAGCGTTGATCTGGGCCTGCACTCTTCTCTGTTGAGATGCTGTAAACCTTGAGGAATACTCTGCTCATCCTTTGAAGCAAGGATGATGATGTTTCCACATCCCTGGATGCTCCTGAGGAGGCTGAACCGTCCAGGCAGCGCGAGGCAGGCCCGAGTGGCCCTCGCGGTTCTACGTCGTTCCTCGTCCCGTCCATGCCAAGATGATCCTCATTCTTTATGTGAATGAGGTCAGGTATGCCACGAGAGCGACACAATGGCCCTCATTCTTTGTGCGGATGAGGTTTGGAGAGAAAGGAGAAGCGAGTTTTGCCTCTGTTCCACAGAGCAAATATCGCATGCGTTGGACACGCAGAGGACGCGGCGGTGCGTCGAAGCAACGTTTTTAAAAATGGACTTTAACATCTCGGACGTTTTTAAAAATGAAATTGCTGCACAATATAACGTACCTTATTGTCGGCAATGTGCTTTCCACTTTCCAGAATTGTCTTATTCTCTAAAGGTTTCACTTTAGAAATATTAATATGACATAAAAGGGAAAAAAAAATAACTTAAAAAAAAACTCTAAAGGTTTAACTTTAGAAACATTTGATTTGAAAAAAAAGAAAAAAGAAAAAATGTTTAAATATGCTCTTAATTTTTTTGTAAACAAAGGAAAATGAAAAAAAGTGAACATGATTAAATTTGTCTAAACTTTCACTTTAGATAGGCTGTTTTGTATGAGACAAAATGAATAAAAATAAAAGATAGTGTGAATTCAACTTGTTTGTGCAGCAACTTCTTTATGAAAACTATCAACAGAAACTGTCAGTGACTTTATAGCCTTCATTTTTACTTGCAGTCCTTGGAAAACCTGAATAAGCAGAATATTTTATTAATGTTATTACACAAACATTAGAAGCAGAAAGCTGAATGCATTATGTGTGTTTTCAATTTTTGTGAGTTGAGTTCAATACTAAAACCTCAGAGTCGACTTCTTACAAAGGCCTGAAAACAGGTTACTTATATTGGCCTATAGGCTACATTTATCTCTTAATCAGACTGATTGGCATGTGAGTTTATGAGTGAAAATGACATCTCTTAGGTTATGACCCTAAACCACTCACATTAAGATCTTAAAATGAAAGTATCTTCTATACTTTTATTTTAGAAGTTTGCTCAACAGAAGCACTCAACCAATTTAACGTGTAATGGGAGACAAACCTTATTTAACCTATAATGATGTAATTGTATAGTCCTAATTAATTCATTAAAACATTCAGATTATAGAATTAGAATGAACGCAATAAAGAAATAATAATATTTAGTTTATTTAGCAAATTGCTGGCCAATCGCGGATATACCTAAATACTGTTAAAAATAATGTAATGTAAGTAAAACAATCAAATTAACTAAATTAGGATTCCATGATTAAACTCAAAATGACCACTTAATATCTCTCTCTCCCAGACTGCTTATGTATGGATGGACAAAACATGGAAAGAAAATTGCAATAAGAGTAAAACAGCAGATTTTGTTGCAGAGACCTGTAAAGAAAAAGTAAATGTTAGACCATAGTTTCTCTTTTGCTGCAATATAATATTTCATTATAGGCTATTTTTAGCCAATTTAGTTTAGATTATTAAATAAAAATAACAAACTTTTATGCAATTGAGAGTTGGCTATTTGCAAGTAGTCACTCACTGAAGACTGCATTTGATGAAAACTTCACAAGTGTTGTGAAAAGTTTTTACTTCATTGCTTTGAAACATGTACTATTTTTTTTTTAACACATTCAACATAGGGTTTAAAGTGTGTTGTCTATTTAATAGATTACAATTTTATTATACAGGATATTAAACAATAGTCTCATTTGTACATTATAATAGAAAATGTTAAATGAATTTCAACAGAAATGTAATCCTTTCCACAAGTGTGACAGATCAAGAATGTTTGGTGAAGATTAATGACTAAACAAACTACATCTATTTTTGTGACTAGCTTTTAATGAAATCGATCTGATTAATGACAAAAATCACATGATCTTAAAGTCCCCCTGTGCTGAAAATCAAGTTTTTAATGTTGTTTATTGTGCAAATTCATAAGCCAACACCATTGCTGAGTATTTTTATTTAAAACTGCAGTGAAAAAAAAGTCTCAAACCTGTGGTTTGAAATCGCTGGTGTTTCTGACGTCACAAACTACCTTGTAACCAATCACGTCAACGTGATGGCGGGCTTTAGAATATCATTAACTATGACCACTCTGAAGCAGGAGAATCTCAAGAAGCCGGTAGAAGCCGGTAAAATCGGGTAGACTTAGCAATATAGCAGGTGTGTGATGTATATTACAATGTTATGATTTTATGAACTATATGCCTTTCTCCACTGATGTTTGTTCAAAGGATACTGTTTGTTAGAAGACAGCTGTCAAATGTGAACATGGTTTGTGTAACATTAGCAACACATTATTAGCAGCTGTTTGATAATGTAGTCAAGCAAAAGGCTAATCATATTAATTGTCTGACATTGTAAAAAGTGATACCATTGTGCAGCGTTTACCTCAGTAAGTTGACCGAGTGGATCTCTGAGCTTGTGCAAGTGAGTGGAGGTGGGGTTAATTAGCATATTCACAGATCCACGTATAATAAATGAAGCAAGGGTGTAGAGTTACATTCAAGCTATTTCAAGGCAGGAAGATTTTTTTTTTCACAGGAAAAAATGTTTAAATGTGTCATTTGGTGATCAAAGAGGAGTTTTAAGGGATAAAATTATTGACTACAGCGGGACTTTAAATGAAATGTTTGCATCAATTAGTGTTATGATTCAATAAAATCTCTAATACTGACTGTACTTGATCCTGCTTATATTTGTGAAGTGTGATTTCCTCTGCTTGGCTCAGATGACAGAACCTTCCTAACAACAGCATCTGATTGGTTAAGAAAATGCCATCTGGTCACCCTCCCACACTTCCCCTATACAATCTCAAACTTTTGATTATGTTGTGAAACAGAAAGAAACAATTCAGTATTTGATATTGTTTTTAGTGCACAGCTAAAAATAACCTTATAGGTAAATGATACAGAACGTGTCCTCAGACTATAAAAAAAAAAAAAAAAAAAAAAAATATATATATATATATATATATATATATATATATACATATATTTAAATATGAACGTAAATGAAAAATCCTATATACCCCCCCCCCCCCCCCCCCCCCAATTTCTTATCAATTTTTCACTTTCATTTTTACTTTTACCTTTAAAATGGTCCTGCGTTGTGACAAATTTTTAAAAGTAAAAAGAAATAATTCCATGAAGTCTCTCAATGTGAAGCAATAAAAGCTGCAGCATGTATAATAATTGTGAAAATGTAGCTAAATACTGTTTGAAATAGTTTTAGATGGAGCATAGCATGGCTATTAAAAATATTTGAGGTCATCTACTCCTTTTTACACATTAAAATACTGTGCATGATTGCAGAAGTTATATAAGATAAAGCAAAAACTTACAAGCAACTCTTTCAATGAACTACTTATCTCTTTTTTAAAAATATTTTTACATTATTTTGTTGCCATGTTCAGAAACACGTTATGACCTAGCCACAAAGTGCAGCTGAACTTATCCTGCGACTCACTCTTTGTTGTTTTAAACTACCAAAAGTATAAAGAAGCAATCAAATAAGCCCCTGCAGAACAATACGTCAGCATGCAGGCGAGCTCCATTGTGCTCTTTCAGACAGCCAGCGCCTGTAGAATACAAATAAAGCCAAGCCCTAAAACCTAAAACCTACCCAGAGACTAGGCCACAAAAACGGGCTCCATCTGCTCTGGTGCATAATGAGCTGGAGTTAAGGTGCCTAGAAGGGGGAGGAGAGGAAGAGGGACAGGGCAGCCCTGTGCCTGGCACAAGCCAGTCCCTATACAACCATTCCCCCCTGGGATAGCTGCCTCTTGCCCCCCACTACTGAGTGGCCCTCACAAAGACCCCCCAACGAGGGTGTGTTCTACTGGGGGACAACTTTCGAGGACTGAGGGAGGGCCTACACATGTCCCTGAGTTGAGGTCTGCTGTCATGTCCAGACACTGACTGATATAAGAGCATGCTGTCTGTGTGGATGAGTGCTGCTCTGCATACACCCCCCCAGCTGTCTTGGTCCGTAAGGGGCTTTAACTGCCTTATTATAATATTACATTATCCCGGTGGTCCTATCGCATGGCTTCAAGTGGCCTTTTCAGCCAGCCCTCATCCCCTCCTCCCGAAGACGCCCCAGGAACAGCAGCAGATGGTGGTGAAGGGTGAATTGGGACGGGCTCTCCTGTTGCCGAGGATACCGCCATTGGTATTTCTGTTGTCCCAACAAACACCTTATCAAGAACCAGCCCTGAGGTGTTACAAAACGATGAGGGAACAAGCAAATGAAGGAATGTTTTAATTGTGATGTCAACAAAATCAACAAGGTTTTTTTATGGGCTACACTGCTAAATGTGTTTGTAAACACTACAGCGCACTTCTAGTACACTAAAAAGTGTCTAGAAACAATTTTCACTCATAAATTGCTAAATTTCAAAAATAATTACAAAGAATCGACAGGTAACATACTGAATTAAACATGAAATTTTGAAGTATACACTGTAAAAAATTTTTTTCATGATTTATCACATTTTTTCTTTTGTCTAATCAACTTAATTAATGTGGTTCAGATAACATAATATTTTGAGTTTCTGTTGATTAAACCAATCGCCTTCATTGTATTAACACAAATTTTTAATTTCAATGAACTCAAAATTTTAAGGCAACCAGGTAACTTACTTTAAGTTAAACCAACAATTCTTTTTTACAGTGTAGACTAAAATAGTATTTTATTGTACTGTAGGACAAGTAAATGTAGGACAAGTTCGACAACAATATATATATTATTTTCATAGTTCATTCTGGTCGTGTGTTGCCCCATTGCCCTGGCAGGCTGGAAAGCAGGCCTGCAGATTATAGTGTGTGGTAAGAGAGGCTCCAGTCTGCAGTGTATGGTAATCACTCATTATGTGAGCCAGCTGTCTTTATGAACAGGGTCAGAGGGTCAGCCCTCCTGCCTAATGCTGACAATCCTGCACGAGCGCCAGGGCCTCCACATCACCTGCTCAAACATTCAACTACATGTGGACCTTTGTCTCAATAAAGCTCATTTTGATCTAGCAGCAACTCAAAGTCTTAGCTTGGCGAAAGATGATGCAAATATCAAAGTTTAGCATGTAATTTTCAGTATTTGAAAATGAATTTTGATGGGAGCAGACGGCTACTCACTCTAAAGGTGGTGATACATTGGTGAAATTTTGTGGAGAAAAAAAATCCATTGTCTATAGTGTAGCAATGTATGAAGCACAGCTCACACAGAACTCACTTTCAAACCAAGCAGCTTCCTGTTGGTCAACATGGTGTATTTGAGTGACCAATTTGAACACAAGTAAAGTCTGTATGGGAAAAATCCCTTCTTGCGTGGATTCCTATTAAAATGACTAAATTTCGCCTGTGAAAATTTGCTGAACAACAGTAAATGTGCCTAGACCTTAAGTGTAAAAAAGGTACATGTTATTAGACTGAGTGTAAATAGTTGTAGATACTGTTTACACCAAGTATAATAGCAAAAATTGCACTGCATCTTGTTGACATTAAAGGGATATTTCATCCAAAAATGGAAATTCTGTCATGATTTACTTACCATTAATTGTTCCAAACCCATATGAATTTCTTTCTTCTGCTGAACACAAAAGAAGATATTTTGAAGAATATGGGTAACCAAACAGTTGATGGGCCCCACTGACTTTTTTTTCTCCATACTATAGAAGTCAATGGGGCCCATCAACTGTTTGGTTACCCATATTCTTCAAAGACAGAAATTCATACAGGTTTGGAACAACTTGAGGGTAAGTAAATGATGACAGAATTTTCATTTTGGGGTGAATTAGTTTACCCAAATTAAAAAAAAATGAAAATGCTGTGATCATTTACTCATCCACATGTCATTCCAAACCTGTATGACTTCCTTTCTTCTGTGGAACATAAATTCAAATCAATAATTTGAAGAATGTTGGTTTTGTCCATATACAATGAAATTCAAAGGGGTTCAGTCTGGTTTTGATTTCCAATGACTTTAATTGTATAGGCAAACACAGTTAAAACATCCTTCCTTTTTATCTTTCTTTGTGTGTGTGTGTTCTGCAGAAGAAAGAAAGTTTGTGGAACAACATGAGGGTAAGTAAATTATCACATTTTTAGTTTTTAGGTGAACTGTCCCTTTAACAGGTGTTGATCACTAATTGAATATTGTGAAGTTCTGTCTCCGTCTACACTTGCACTGATAAGAAAGCATGCTTGTATGTGTACGCAATCTATTGTCTCGTTACAGACAAGTCAGCCTTATATCAGCACCAGATCAAGGGTGTGCAGAGCTGATCTATGCTGACAACTGTTGACAAAATGCAGCTCTATCTGCCAGACATTGTTATGGCTCTTGAAGTTTGCTGGAGGCTTACCACCCTTTGCAGTCTCTTTTTATGGTGCTGGACTGGTTGTGTTTTTTTTTTTTTTTTTTTTTGTACGATAGGGGGTTTGGGTCAGGGAGTTTGTCTGTAGTGGCCAGCTGTGCAGTGGCTCTGTTGTCGGGCTCAGCTTGGGCCCTGAGGGTTGCAGAAGAGCCGTATCAGATGGTTGAAAGGAGGAGCTGGAGAGCGGCTCCCCCCGTCCATGAGCAGACAAAAGCTGCAGCCTCCTCTCCTGCTCCTAAACTCAAAGACTCAAAGTGGAGGGAGGGAGGAGGGAGTCAGGGGTGGTGTTAAAACACAAAAGTACACAGAGCCCCCTGTCAAAAGGAAAAAGGGGAGAAAAAACGCCCCTCCCTTTGTTGAACTTCTGAAAGAATGGCATGGTCGCGGTGGCAGCTGCTGCGCCTGCACAGGACATTTGAGATGCCCCCTTTTTCATAAATACAAAGTCTGGAACCGGTGGGGGTATGTAGAGGACAAGGGGCATTGAGGATTTGTGTTCAAAACGAAAGGCACACTTTGGAGATACGACCATCTCGTGGCAGTAAAGAGAGGTGGGGAGGGAAGGGGGAAGGTGTGGTGGTCTGATCTGCTGAAAAAACTTTTAAAGATGACAGCCTTTAACGTGAGTATATCCATCACTCCACAAAAGAGTCCCACAGGGCAGCCATATGGGCAGAGGATCCTCGTCCTTTGTCTAGAAATCACCGGTACCTTTTATCACAGCTTAAACAACCACTAAGAATTCAGCAAACAGAAGTCTTTGGGGGCATTTATGAGTTTATTTCCCTTCAAATCAAGTCATGTGCAATATAAAAATGGGTGCAACTGTGAAGACGTTAGTTTTGATGTTCTTAGGAACTTCTTTAGCTTTAAGTGTCTTCTTTATAACATAAGCAGAATTTCAAGAATTTCCTTTCATGAAATGTCTGCAGTATTCATTATGCATGTAGATTACTTTGTTTTGGAGAGTGCATGTGAGAAGGATCTACATATAATAATAATAATAATAAATAATAAATAAAATCGCCATTTAAGGAAAAAGTTCCAAGAGGCCCAAGATAATTAATCTGCTTTGAAGAAGCACGTCAGATCTGGTGTGCTTAGAAATACAACTAATTAAAGTATAACGACGCCCTCTGGTGGTACTTTTATAAATTAGGTTTGTTTATTTACATCAGCAACGGTCTCACAAAAAAAGTTTCCTTTAAAGGTTTTCTATACTGCTGCGTATATAACTACAAAATATAAAATGTATACATGGGTATTTTAATTCAGATTTGATGATTTATTAGCCGAAATGCTTCATACTATAAAATCTCTAAATCTAAATCTCTAAAAAGTTAAAAAATAACACATTTAGACTCATTATATCATGATTTTCCTTAGGACCCCTTTTATCAGTGTTTCATTTAATAATAATAATAATAATAATAATAATAATAATAATAATTGCAGATATGCCCCATTTATTAATTTGTATATTTTTCCTGCAGTGCTGTTCTTTGTTTATGTCTATGTTTATAAGAATCTGATAAAATTATATATCTGACATTATCATTCTGATATAAATTTAATAAAAGACTAATAATGCAATAACAAAATGTTTCATTTGCTTTAGATGTTTGATGTTGACAGCATGTAGTATGTGTTGATGTCTCCACCTAGCGGTTAAGTAGGCCACGTACAGATGAACTATGTCAACGTAGTAACCTCGGGGTTATCTTATAGTCTGTCTCAACAGGCTGTGCGATCGAGCTAGCCTGAATGACTGCATGGTAGTCAAACTTAACTACAGTCTTTATTAAAGGTCAATATATATATATATATATATATATATATATATATATATATATATATTTATTAATTAATATAATATACATTGCAACTAACCACAGAGTTGCCTTGGACTGTGTCATATAAGAAACAACATGTGTGAATAGATTACATCATAGCTGTACCCTGTTGTGTCTTTATTTTTTTATGAATATGTTCATTTGATCCCTAAAAAAGAAGAAAAAAAAGTCCCCCTGAAATCAATATGTAAGTTTTTTTCTTAGCTTTTAGTATGAATAGGTTAGCCTTAAGGTTATGAATAAACTGGTGTGTTCCAAACAAAATTCGCATTTAGGAGATATAAGCATTCAAAACGTTCAGTCTCTCACTTCCGCCAATATGGATCATGGATTTTCATGACATCACATCGCACTCCAGCTTCTCATCAAATCTTCTATCCAATCAAACACTCTCTAGAATTTCTAAAGCATCCCGCCCCCTACACTATAAACAGATGCTGAAGCTGGGGCTGAAATCAGGTCACTTGTTCACACATTTACTATTTTCTACATGGTGAATGGTACATAGTGCACTATATAGGGGATAGGGAAAGATTAGGACAGTGTAAATATGAGGCAAATGAAGTGTTTTCATGTTAGTGTCATGCAAACTACAGCGCACAGTCTGCTCAGGTCCAGAGGCATGATAGCAGCGCAGACCACAAAACGTGTCAGACCCATTTGAATTCTGCACAGAATCCCATATTTTAAGCGATATAGAGGAGATTAGGAGGAGAAACGGTTAGAGATTAGAAGGAAACTGAGTCTGAGATGTGATATAAACGAAACACTGGGAGGAGGGAGGAGCTGTTCGATATGTACCACCCTGTCTTCCTGTTTCAGTTGAAATTACCTCAACACATTGAATAATGCTGTGCTTTTCAAGGCACTTCAGTGGGCCTTTAAGTCGGCATGAAACGGAAGCTGCGATGGTCTTTTCTTCCCTTTGTGACGTATATCCTAAGCTGTGTTCAAAATCGCCCTTTATACCTCATTCACTATTCCCTACATTACTCCACTAATATAGTCCACTTGAAGAAGTGAATGAAAATGAGTGAATTTGGACACTGAGTGAGCAGGAAGGGCTGCCACTTTTTCATAGTTTGTGCTTGCCGTATAATAACATTTGAAACTTAGCAAACTGGCAGCTCCAGTAGTAATGAAAACATTTATCTGGAACTCTGTCATGGAAACTAGCATGTATAAACTTTAATTAAACACTTTAATAATCAATTAAAGCGGAATGTGTACCTGTATGATATTACGCTGTACCTACATTGAACCAGTTTGAAAAAAGGACATCTTCGGGCGAGGCGCGGGAATTCATTCACTTCAGTTGGAAAAACGTAACGCATAACTTGGATCATGTGTGCCTTGATAACCAATCACATTACAGCCATTACAGTTCAGAGTTGTGCGACAGTCAATCACTGTTTACTGTTTGATAGCGTAGAAATTAATGAGAACTGCCGTAAACTCAAAAATAGATCAATCCAAAACTAATGTTTAAGAGAAAACATGTTGAAGATTAGCCGATGGGCTGTAGATTCATTAAGCTATTTCCTCACAAAAGTGGTTTATTCAGTGTAGTAGCCTCTCCTCCATTGACATCAATTTAAAAAAAACAAAAACAGCCTCTTGTCTCTTTCCCTGCATACCGCAACATTAGGCATTACGCTTTTTTCTCAGCTAAGGTTGCAGGCTTGCCTTCAAGTGGCTTTGATTGTTTTCTCTAGCCGCTGAGTGTACATCAGATGTACACTCGTTATTGCGGTGCATTTTGGGATTGAATGAGTGCACTCGATAACATCCGTTATGGTTTCAGACAGCATGGCTGTCCCCTCAAATAGTGCCCTATAGGCCTGAGGTGATTTCGGACACAACCTAAAAGTTTGAAGGCTGAAACGGGTTCTCAAACAAGGAAAAAAAATTAAGGGCAGGACTTGATTTTGTCAAACAGGAATTGACTGGATCATTGTGGTTTGATGCTGTGATCTCATGTAAACACATCATCCTGCCGCAGCAAGAGGGAGGGGAAGTTATTTTGATTAAAGATTATGAGGACACATTCATTTAAAAAGATGTCTCCAGATAAATCATTTATAATAAATACTGCAATATTCCACAAAAAATAAGAACTGGCAATTTTGATTTCATGGTGATTTTAACAGTCTTGACAACAGCTATAAAAACTGAAGTTCATTCTTTGGGAGATCATACAGAAGTTATAAATGAGACCTTAGCTATTGTGATTAAACTCTTACATTTGCGATTTTGTGGTATCATCCGTACATTGGTGGAGGGAGAATATAGTTGATTTGCTAAGATTTTTGTTAACGACTATTGTTTCTTTTTAACCAACTAACTCAAGAATCCTGTCAGAACTGGCCCTGATCCAACCCAAAATCCCTAACCAGAACAGAGAGCTGTGATCAGACTCCCTCTGAGGAGCAGGAGATCAAATGAATTCTTGTGGCGTGCTCTATTGAAGTTCAGTGTGGGAGTACACATGGACCACAGCTATCATACCACTGCAGCCTGGTGAAAATGATCATCTTTCATTTCTGGATGACGTAGTCTATATAAAAAGCAAATTTAGCGGTAAAGCTATGTTTGCAGGGCAGTGGATCGGACTGTAGAAGGAAACAATGATGCGTGTCCAGATATATATGACATCATAAATGAAGGTCTTGGCATTTCATGCATATTGCATGTGTAATATTTTTTTCATGCATTTCTTGCATTGAATTGATTTTTGCTTTCATCTATGCATGTTATTAAAAATACAGTTTCCCCCTGCATGTTGTCTTGTCTCATGACATTTACTTTTGAACAAAAGCTTAAGGCTGAAAGTACCACCTACATCAATGAGACATTGGGCCTCTGTTGCATCACTGAAGGTTATTTTTCTCAAATATAACAAAAGCAGAATTAAATAAATAAAGCCTTAAAGGAACGTTCCAGCTTCAATAAAAGTTAAACTCAACAGCATTTGTGGCATAAAGTACATTACAAACAAACAATTAATAAATAAATCCAATCACTATAATACAAAAAAATATCCCTTACAGTGGAAGTGAACAGGGCCGTATTTGGTGGATTTAAAAGCATCAATGTGGAGTGAATAATTTTATATAAACAATTACATAAAAGCTCAAATAATATAAATGTTTTGTGGTCATGTTGTGTTTTCATGGCAATAAATTTGTAAAACTGGATAGGAAAGGTTAATAAGCAATTGTTTCACACTAAAATCATGTCATGTTTGAAACAGTGAGTTTTAAAGGATTAGTTCACTTTAAAATGAAAATTACCACAAGCTTTACTCACACTCAAGCCATCCTAGGTGTATATGACTTTCCTCTTTCTGATTAACACAATCTGGGTTATATAAATAAATATCCTGATGCATCCAAGCTTTATAATGGCATATAATGAGTATAAAGTTCAAGAAAGTGCATCCATCCAAAGCAAAATGTATTCCGGGGCTCCGGGGTTAATAAAGGCCTTCTGAAGCAAAGCGATGCGTTTGTTTAAGAAAAATATCCATATTTAACAAGTTAGAAAGTAAAATATCTAGCTTCCGCCAGACTGCCTTCCGTATTCAACATACGAAAAAAGTGTAAATGACGTTGCATTAGTTTATTTAACTCCCGTAGCCGTGTGGAGTACGTTTATGATGGATGGATCCACTTTCTTCAGGTTCATACTCGTTGGTCCCGTTCACTACCATTATAAAGCTTGGATGCGTCAGGATATTTAATAATATAACCCAGATTGTGTTCATCAGAAAGAAGAAAGTCATATACATCTAGGATGGCTTGAGAGTGAGTAAAGCTTGTGGTAATTTTCGTTTGAAAGTGAACTAATCCTTTAAGATAAGTTTGGCTCCATTCACTTGAATTGTAAGTGCCCCACTGTTACCCAGATTTCTTATTTTTTAAAGGAGGGACAAATTGAAATGTGGTAAGCCGTGACTTATTCACGATACAGCACTAGCCTCGAGTACCTTATCGCTTTTATAAAACAGTAACCACACAATACAAATATTAAAGCCAAAAATATGTATCAATGCAACTTTCATGAAGTAAACTGTCACTAAAAGCCTTCCTTCCACAGGAAAAAATAGTCCCTGACCGTGAACAGCAACAGAAGTTACATTATTACTCCATTAGATGGCGGCAAAGACTGTCTTTATGAGTGTGTCATTCAGTAGCGAAGACTTTTATATTGAAAAGACTGAATTGTTGTGAACACGGAACAAGACGCAACTGACAAATGCTTTGACTGGCGCTGTCAGTCACGTGAAAACCCCTTAACTGTTAAAAGGACAGGATAATACGGACATTTAAACAGATTTTTTATTATGAACATAGGACTGACCTGAAGGAAAATGCTAAATCTGAATGCAGGTAATAAACTCGCTCACTCGATCTCTTTTTCATAATACTCTTCTACATAATACAGTAAGCTTCAATGAACAATATCAATTGAGAACATACGGTTTATGTTGCTAAGAGTGTTTGCTAAGGGTGTGTGTAGTGATACACAGAACCGTTGGGTGAAGCGGTCATAGCCGTGTTTTATCGTGAATAAAACACAGCTACTGACCAATCAGAATCAAGGACAGGAGCTAACCGATTTATAATCAACACTATGCCACAAGTGCTGTCAGTTGTAACTTGTATTAAACACAGAGTATTTGCCTTTCAAAGCAGGTCATCAAACTTACATCGCCTTCTGTGACAAATCACCTGAGACCGCTGTTGTTTAAATGATAAATTTTAAGTGAAATCATCAAATCCCGTGATCTACATCCACACTCTTACATGTTACGCATAATTAAACAAATTAGCCCACAAGCAAACCTCTTTGAATGTCACAGTCATTGTTTCATGGCCAGAGAATGATTATGCACATAATGTGAGCTAATAATGTTAGCAAATTATGCAAAGAGAGGGCTGGGAAAGCATCCACTTCCTAAATGATGAAATAAATAAACCCTGATGAGTTCTTTCTGTCCTGAAGCGAGCGTCTGACATCACAGGGGTCAGGTTGTCTAATGAGGCAGCCAAAACGGCAGTGTTTATAAGCTTGATTAGAGACATTTAAGAGTCAATGGTTCTGAACTGCAAGGAAAACTTTGATGAATGTTAATTTGATTTTCACAAGAGGCTTTTAGAAGAGACGTTTGAAGTGCAAACACAGAAAAAAGAAAAAGAAAACGCTTTGACCTGTACAATCTACAAATATTTTATACAGCTTTAAAATTCAGCATTTGGAGGAAACTAATAAAGAGAAACTTAATAGCCTCATTTGTTTTTATGTGCTTGGTAAAATGATTCTCTATCAAACTTGCATATCAAACTGATTCTATTGCCAGCTGAACTGTAACAATTCTGTTTTATCATCTTGTTTCTCCTAATTCATCAGTGTGCACTCAATACTCAGTTTGCCTGAGGAGTCAAGCATTAAGAACGCATTGCCATTATTCCCAACATTTTGCTTTGTTAATATATTCAAGCGCTCCAAGCGACACAATTTGTCGTTGGTGATAAATGGAAGCAAAACAAATGCAAACTTGTTGCATATTTCATATTCCGATAAATGATATGCTGATGGTCCATTATTACCATGCTGAAATGCAGCCGTTCATTTACAGTGAGGAATGTTTTTAAACCCTGGGCATCATAAATTACACACACGTTCACACGCACACGGTGCATGCAGGACGGCTGTAATAAAATCCCAAATAAGAGTTTTTAGTCTTAAATTACATCATAATTCTTTGGAGAACCTTTAGGCAATAAAGCTTTAAGTGTGAAATTTATTACAGCTCAAATTAAGTACATGTGAACATCTGTAAAATGGAGAATGTGAAGCAATTAGATATTTTTGACAGGCTAATGATACAAAAGGTGAAATTACACGGGCAAAGCTGTACAGAACTACAATTATACATGACGGATAATGTATAAATGATAATGTAGGGATTTTTAAAAAGGCTTTGTTGAAGAATTATAAGTTTGTTAAAAAGTATTCGAAAATCGACAAAAAGACAAAGGTACAAGACTGCTTACTTAACAGAGGGAAATAACTACAATCCCATGAAACATTGCAAATGACAAGCAAATTAAAAACTTAATGTGTGTAAAGAAACAACATTTCATATTTACTGCAAAATAGGCATATATATATATATATATTTTTTTTTTGGTAACATTTTAACATGTGCCCTTTTTACATGTTGTTATTACCTGCCTAATTACATGCAAATAACCCTAATCCTAACCCTATAGTAAGTACATTACTCCTCAGTACTTAAATGTATAATTACACTATAACAGGGACATCTTAAAATAAAGTGTAACCTAGTTTTCTAACCAGGAAATCTGCCGTTATCATTAAAAATCAATTTCCCTTTGGAGAAAAAATGCTTGGGGGTTTTACTTCCAGAATCCAACTAGTGAACTCCACTAGAAAATGGCTGATCGCTGAATGCCAAATTAACCAACCAGAATCAAGTATTCCAGAGAGCTGTTTAATAAGTGACAATAGGAACTATCAGTGTTGTAAGTCAAGTCACCTTTATTTATTTAGCACTTTATACAATACAGATGGTTTCAAAGCAGGTTTACAGTGATAACAGAAAAAATGCATTAAATGATGCAAACAGAGTTCATTTCAACTGCTCAGCAGCTGTAAAAGAAAATGTCATTGTTCAGCTGAAAGGATTAGTTCACTTCTGAATGAAAATTTCCTGATAATTTATAGTGGACTTCAGTGGGGTTCACCGGGTTCATGGTCCAAATTGCAGTTTCAGTGCAGCTTCAGTACACGATCCCAAGGAAAAAGGGTCTTATCTAGCGAAAAGATTGGTCTTGCACTGTTCTGCGATGCGCCACGCATTACGTTGAAAGGTCATGAAAGGTATCAGAAGTACCGCGGTAGGGCGAAAAACTTCATCTAATTTTCTCCTCCTACTTCAAAATCGTCCGATATCGTTGTTTTCTTTTTTTTGTAAAGGGCGTTTAGCTTAATCTTTGCACGTTCGTTTTGTAGACACTGGATCGGTACTTCAGCCTACGTCAACACATGACCTTTGTAACGTGATTACGTCATGCGTGCGAATCGCAGAGCCAGCAAGATAAGCATTTGTGGTTAAAAAGTATATACATTTTTATTTTTTATTTTTAGAAAATGACTAATTGTTTTGCTAGATAAGACCCTCATTCCTCTTTTGGGATCGTGTAGAGCCCTTTGAAGCTGCACTGAAACTGCAATTTGGACCTTCAACCCATTGAACCCTGTTGAAGTCCACTATATGGAGAAAAATCCTGGAATGTTTTCCTCAAAAACCTTAATTTCTTTTCGACTGAAGAGAGAAAGACATGAACATCTTGGATGACATGGGGGTGAGTAAATTATCAGGAAATTTTCATTCAGAAGTGAACTAATCCTTGAAGTCAGTTTAGTGTTGATACAGTTTCGTTGTAAAGATCATCAATTATTAAATTAGTTCACTTCATCCAGCTCAGTTCAGCTCTCATCCAATAGTGTCAGTGCAGTCAAATCAATAATACTGTTGAATATTAAGTGTCCCCAACTAAGCAAGCCCGAGGTGACAGTGGTAAGGAACCCAAACTCCAACAGGTAAAGGAATGGAAGAAACCAGGCTCAGTTGGGGTACCAGTTTTCCTCTGGCCAACGAATGAACGAACACTGTGTGATTATGATTATGATTCAGGTTGCAAGTGTATGTTGATTGGCTGAATGCTTGCCATACGAAACACCGGCAAACGGCATTTTTAAAAAGCCATATAAACACACAGTTTACATACTCCATGAACACCATGAATATGGAAAACAGCGATAGATGGACCGAAGTCGAAGTCTAGGCACTTCTCAACCAATTGCAGCGACCTCAATCCACCAGTTGTTGATGTTGCTGAATGCCACACTTAAATGAAGTTGCTGTTTTCCAGCTTACGTCACTTCAGAGTTCATACTGGTGGTGCTAATGTAACCAGGAAAATGGGGAAATTTAGTTCCCGGGGGACCGCATTGGTGGCTAGCTCTTATAACTACCCAGTGCGAAACCCCCTATTTCCGCAGTCCCAGCAGCCACAGGACATGAATGTCCATTTTGGACAGAAGCTTTTTGACTTAAATGTTGAGGTCTGAACTGGTTCTTTGCATGCTTCCTTCTTCTATTCCCTGAATTAGTAAGAACTGAAAGAGAAAAGAGCAAAAGATAGAAAGAGCGATGTATTGACTGAAATAAAAACAATGTCAATCTCATCGCTGCACATATGGCTTTTGCGAAGGCTGAAATAACAACATGGATTTGTGTATACTAATAGATGAGGTGAGGCAGGCTCTCCCTTCAGGCAGCTTTTATTGGTTTGGCCTCTTTTTTGGCCTCCCTTGGCTTTGTATGGCTTAGAACTAGAGGTAGAGAATTGATGGACTGAGTGAAATAATTTATGGAAAAAGGAATGACATCTGAGAAACATTCCACTATAAATAAAGGTGGAATTCTGGCATGTGTGGGTGAGTGGGATAGTACAAGGTACACGCATTAAAAGACCTAATCCAGGAGAGACGTGGGGTGTTTAGTTAACTGACAGTGTTTGGCAGCTCCTAAAGCCGGCTAATCAGACGTCTTCACTCGTTACTACCTTACTGCAGGAGAACTGCATTCCCTGCCAAATGTACAAGAGCGAAAATCCCGAGTGCACATTCCACGGGTCAGCACTGAGAACCACATGCCTCGAATTGGGCTTAAACAGCAGGACCACATGGTATGCGGCCAGGTCTAAAATCCATCTATGTGTTTGGATAGGGTCTGATTCTGTTACATGTCAGTCAGTTATGAGGGCAATAATACCTTCAAACTGTCCAAGAACACTTCCAGAGCTGTAATGCTGTCTGGGGTTCAGTTCTGTAACATTCTCTGCTGGGCTTTTTTTTATTTTTTCTGGACATTTTCTTATTCATCTATTTGGTCATTTTATTGAATGTGTACACATACTGAATGTTGACTACTGTTATTTTATGCTATGGTACAAAACAAAACAATGAGGTCTACGCCAGGGTAAGCACATAAGGCAGGAGTACAGTTTACCTTGTTAAAAAGACATTGCAGGTTCACTGAAAAAAAAAAGTGTGTTGAATATACATGATTTAATAATGTACATCGGTCCCACGTGAATCAATTAAGTTAGACAAATATAATTTGTTCATGTAACTTCAACATGATGAAATTAAGTAATTTTTAAGTGACCCAATTAAGTAGTCTGAAAGTGAATTTTGTGAGATTCCCTGACACGATTCATTCATGCAAATCATTCATTCATTCATCCATCCAATATGTTATTTTATACAAATCAACTTCATATATGTGTTATGTGACTGAATCATTAGACTCGTAGTCAGTAACCTATTAGCTACACTGTAAAAAAAAAAAAAAAATCCTAAATTTACGAAAAATAACTGTGATTTTTTTACAGTCATTTTCTTTTATTTTAAATTATACTCAAAACTCTGTAAAATTACAAACAACATATGTAAATTAACAACTCGGCTGTTATTTTAAGTATTATGGCATTAATGAAAAATTACAGTAATTCACATGTTTTTTTTACAGAAAATTTACTGTATTTTTTATACAGTATTTTTGTTTTCTTAAATTACAAACAAATGTATGTAAAATTACAAAAATAATCAGTAATTAAACAGTAACAAAACAGCTAAATAATAAAACGGTCAAATGAATGGCAGCCAAAAAACCCTGTAGAATTAAAGTAAAATATCCTAATTTAAATAAACCGAAAAACACTGTTATTTTACAGGTATTTCCTGAATTATTACGATCAAATACCTTCACTTTAAAAAATATTATAAAAAACGGTCAATGACTGGCAGCAGTGGCTGCCAAACAGACCGTAAAATTAAAGTAAAATATCCTAATTTAAATAAACCAAAAAACACTGTAATAATTTAGGAAATACCTGTAAAATAACAATCAAATACCTTCACTGTAAAAAAAAAAAAAAAAAAAAAACAGTCAATAAGTGGCAGCAGCAGCTGGCAAACAAAGACCGTAAAATTAAATTAAAATATCCTAATTTAAATAAACTGAAAAACACTTATTTTACAGGTATTTCCTGAATTATTACGATCAAATACCTTCACTTTAAAAAAATTCTAAAAAAAAAAAAAAAACGGTCAATGACTGGCAGCAGCGGCTGCCAAACAAAAACCGTACAATTAAAGTAAAATATTCTAATTTAAATAAAGTGCAAAAAACTTTAACAAAAATTTTCTTTAAATGTTAAAAAAACACTGTTATTTTACAGGTATTTCCTGATTTGATTCAAATGACTGGCAACAACAGAACATTAAACACTAACAGATCTCTCAAGATCTCAGCATCTTCACTTATTACAGACTTTATTTCTTTTATACAAAGGTTCTTATTGAGAATTAACAAAGATTTAAATGTCGATGTTTTATTGAAAAAAAAAAGTTGGATGTCACTGTTATGGAGTTGAGCGTTTGCCTTAGCTAGGCTCTTGACCCTTGACTTTTTCATGTTAGTTTTTCTCTGACTGCTTTAACTCCGTGATTCTGATACATGTTTGTAATAACAAAAAGTTTAGGGAAAAACTCTGATCAGATGATTTTGGCTGCTTATTGATGATACAGTTATCATGAAGTGGCCTGATTCACTGATATCACATAGTGTCAAATTTTTGAGAATTTTAACTGTTGATTTCATATGATTTAAAGTAAATGTGTGATAGTATGGGAACATATTATGACAACCTGGTTTTTAGATTTTTATGTCATTATGCAGAAAATGTTTTCAGCCTTCTTTTTTTTTTTTGGGAGCACAAACATCAATAATCAACATATGAATCTCAACAATGGTGACAATCAAGAAAGCTTTTTTTGTGACGACGTGAGTTGATCTGAATTTTTTTGTTGTTGTCACCATTGTTAAGATTCATACGCTGATTCTTGATGTCTGTGTGAGTCTGCATGACCTTGACACAACATTTTCTACATAATGACTTAATAAAGTTGTTTATAGTATTACAGCACTGCAGTAGTATTGGCATGTTAAATTACAACTAACATTAAACAATCTAGTCAGAGACCAGACTCCATCACAACATCATCTGAGTTTTTCTTTCTTTTTTGCTATAACAAACATGTATCAAAAACACACAGTTAAAGCAGCCAGAGAAACACTAAAGTTAAAGAGTCAAGGGTCAAGAGCCCAACTAAAGCAAGCACTGACCACCAGAACGGTGACTTCAAACTTTATTATTTTATTCAGTAAAACATCAACATCTAAACCTCTGTTAATTCTCAATAAGAACTTTAGTATGAAATAAAGTCTTGGATTGTAATAAGTGAAGATGCTGAGATCTTGAGAGATCTGTTAGTGTTTCATGTTCTGTTGGGATTTAAAGGATTTCTGTATCATCTGTTTTGTGGGTCACCATTGTGCTGGAGAGCAGAGCCTGTGCTTCAGTCCAGGATGAGCCAGAAAATATTGGTGTTATATTGCATGTTATTTTATTTCAGAGGCAGTAACATGTAGTTATATTCATTCATTCATTCATTCATTCATTCATTCATGTATGTATGTATGCTCTTTCTGGTTAAATACAATAGATTCACATTTTACAGTGAATGTGTTTTATTAGAAACAATTCAGGATATACCTGTAAAACAACAGCGTTTTTCTGTAGAAAAATTTTAATGAAAATTTCTGTTAAAGTTTTTTACACTTTATTTAAATTAGAATATTTTACTTTAATTTTAAGTTTTTTGTTTGGTAGCCGTAGCTGACAGTCATTGACCATTTTTTTACGACTTTTTTACAGTGTAACAATAGCACACACACTAGCATGTTAAATGCTAACTTTCAGCACAAAGCAGCAATTGAATGTGAAGCACCAGTCCACAGCCTAAGCAAATGCTCCACAATGGTAACCCAGTGAAATTTAAAACATTTTAATATTTCCAATATAAGTGAACACTGTACACTATTAAACAGTATCAAGCATCCCTCTGTTTTCATCTTACTGCAAAACACATAAAATAACATCTAATTTCAACATTTTCTCTCTTGATCCAGCCATATGCAATGCATGTTGAGGACTAACAAGCACTGCCCAATTTCAGTTAATGCAACAAAATTCATTCATATAATCCCAACACAAATGGATTAAGTAAACTTCAATATTAGATATATTTAAGTGGACTGAACACAATGAAATTAAGTTTGGACAAAATGTGTAGGAATTGTGTTGCTTTAGCTAATTTTATTTAAGTAATTTGAACAAGCAGCAAAAATATTTTCTTTTTTTTTTCAAAATACCTGTAATATCATGGGAAAAACATTACTTTTTTGTTGTTGTTGTTGTTTAGCAAACCATGAAGTACATTGTATTTCTAGGTAAAATCATTACTAGTGGCACTAGCGGTACACATTGTATGATTTTTTCAGATTCAGTATTGCTCAAAATGAAAAAAACAAACAAACATTTAAATGCAAACTCAGAATATTATGCAAACCTGGAATAATTAAATATGTTAAATAATACATACATACTTAATCTCAATTTTTTTGACCAATGTCTTTGCTGCTGACCTTCAATGATCCAATTTAACCATACTAATAAGCAAAAATGACTTAATGATGATAAACATCACATTTGTGTTTAATTTTTTTTTTTTTTTAGAGTGTTTAACTTTATTCTCCTGCATCCTATTCTTCTTTAATCCAGAATGGCATCATGGCAGAATCAGCACAGCTAAAAGGTTTGTTTGAGCTGCACCCTCTATTGTACAGGTGTGAATGTGCATTTCCTTCAGCCTGAGGCTTATTCATTTCACTTTTGGTGGTAAAGGACCTTTACATTTGCCAAAAATATAACTTTTTTTTTTTTTTTTTTTTAAAGCAAACAACTAAGCCCAGCCCAGGTGAGAAAAAGTAACATAAAAGTTACTAAAATTTACCCATTACTTTCCATAAAACATAAATAAGTAATGCAATTAGTAACTTTTTATAATTAGTAACACAATATTTGAATGCATTACTTTTAAAAGTAACTTTCCTCAACACTGATCAAAATACATTTAATTAAAATACATTCTATTCTATATAATGTCTGCACTCTAAAAATGTCCTTTTGTTTATTAAGTTCAGCTAACAGTTTCAGATGTTTCAGCTTATAGTTTTCTTAAGTGCCAAGATATCTTCTATGAAAACAAGTCTTAATATCTAATTCAATGTTGCTTGTCAGGTAAATCTTTTTATCAACTTGAAAAATAGTGTTTTTTGTTTTTGTTGTTTTTTTTTTTTGTTGTTGTTTTTTTTTCTACATGTAAAAGTGCTTAATTATGTATGTATTGGCTATGTCTCTAATTATCATTTATTTATTTATTTTTTGAGTTGGTGATGGGTATTATCACAAAAGAAAAAGAAAAAGTGAAAGGAAGAGAAAGTAGAATGAAAAATGAGGAATAATTATTGGAAAAGGAGATGTTTTAAAGGAGATGTTTATTGGTATAATTGTATTAAATATGCTTGAATTGAAAGACAAAGTATATATATAAAAAAAATAAAGAAAAAAATAAAGAAAAATTCTTTTTACAGTAACTTTTTTTAAGTGCAGTGCATAATTTGTATGCAAAAGAACAAATGTCCTATTTATTTACTTTTTTCTATCTATCTATCTATCTATCTATCTATCTATATCTATCTATCTATCTATCTATCTATCTACCTATCTATCTATCATTTTGCATGAGCTATGCAATGTTGTTGTTGCAAATCTTTTCTAAAGATGAAATTTAAAATGACATTTTAAAATGCAGGTAGATAAATGCATTTCTGCTGAAAATGCGAAGTTTATTTGGAACATTAGGATTTTAGCCATCTGTATTGATGAAAATAATGTATCTTTATTGGTGAAACTCACTGGAAACTATAGATGTATAATGTTTAGCAAAAATGTATGTATGGTCACATTTTTTTCTCATGATCGGGTTAGCATCAAGCATGATCCTGCAGCTTGACCAGTGTTTAGAAGAGAGCTGATAGGATTTATGGGTAGGCTGATTTTGTTTTTACAAACTAACACTATTATATATAGCTGTGTCAAAACGAGTTGATTCAGACCTCTGATCTCCCGCACTGGTAGACATAACAGCAGATGTTAATGAAAGATGAGCTACATGGACTAAATGTTATGGTTTCCAAAGAGATGATGTTTATTTTATATTACTATCATCTGCAGATCTTGTATTTTTGTCATAACATAAAAATAAAAGTACGAAGGAAAACCTGGGAGGCTTGCGAAAACAAAGCAAGTTCATTCTTGCAAGAGCCTGAAACATTTCTGGAACAATCCACGGCTTTTACCTACACAATAGGCAGCATTTACGGTCCCTCAGTACAGCGAAGACTATTACAGCATTAAAAAGACACATTCCTCCATGTTGCAGTTTTTGAATGTTTGTATTATTCAGGTCCATATGAGGATCAGGTATAAATGTGTGTCCGAAACTGAATCAAACACAAACTCAACGCTTTTCTGGCCTTTCCCTTCACACTCGTTCATACCTCAACCTTTTAAACTTCTAACAATACATTCACTAATTAAATACCCAATGTGAAATATTTCAAAGAATGTGCTGCAACTAAATAGATAAAATCTCACTCTGAACAAAGTAACATGTCTAAGCAACTGCGCATAACATAATGACTAAGGAATGGCATGTTAAAACTTTACATAGATAAGATCCTGTCAAAGAACAACATCAGATGTGCCAAATGAGCCGAAATGATTCATGTACGAACTATGTATTATTGTTAACAGCATATACTAACAGAAGACAAAGACACTATTCCCTTTGCTGCCACATCAACACTGATTCTGTCTTTTCTTTGTACTCCTCTACTGTGTTTAGACAAAACTGGGCTTCATTAGTGTCTAAGTGGACATCATTTGAGCCATTTTGTGGACAGCATTTCTTCCTTACTGAGGAAAGGGTAGGCAGATCAAAGACAGAAGAGAATTATTCTGAACTCATACATACAGAAAGTCAGAGTGGGAAATGTTTATTTTCAGTAGCGCCATGCAAATAATTTTAGTTAACAAGACAGAACACCAGGAACAGGATGTTACCTGTCATATTCATGGCACCAGTGTTTAAAAAAAAAACAGCCACAGTAAAGCACAACAAGTAAGTGCAAGCAGTCGCTGAAATGCTGAGAGTCACCTTTAAAAGCGTCATCATAGTGGACTGTGAAACTCAAAACTTTTCTGAATTCAGTTAATAACCACTAGAAGGCCAATCGTCACTTAACTGCGATGTTTAAGGGCCACTCATAAACCCTCACGCTCCGGTGCTCAGGGGTCCAATTTAGATCCATTCTCTGAGTAGCTCTCCACCAACTGTGAATGTACACAACCTTCAATTCACAGTGAAAATCTCCCATCAACAGCCCTTAACTACGCTTTGAGTTTCATTGTTCACAATATGTGGTAAAAAGAACCTCGTTCTATCTGCATCTACATGTATCCTGAGGAGTCAGCACCCTAGAGTGTACCAGACGTTCACATATCACATTTCGTTCATTTTCCTCTTTACTAGCTTCTGCTGGGCTGTTTATAAGCACAATATAAGTCTTAACTCTAAATGAGTCTTTGAGGCAGCAGCTGTGTCGAACAAAATGCATTGCAGACAGTATTATTATTCTATTTCACGCTTTTCCATTCTGTACCTGGAGTTTTTCAGATCGGCTGTGGCAAAAGGGAAGCGTTACTTGATCCATCTCCATACGGGCCATTATCTCTCTGGCAAAGAGAGAAATAGTGCCTTATTGAAATCCCACATCCAGATCCGCTCCGTGCCATCACACAAAACATGTTTTGGGTTAATCCCCCTGTAGGAAGCCGGGCTACAGACCCCTGCAAGAGGGACATGATAAGGGCGGTGAAAGTGTTTTGGAGGCCAGCTTTCTTAAAGTGTCCTGTGCCCAGCTGAGAAGAAATTATTCATATCAAAACATTTCTAAACAAGCAATTGTGGGAGAGAAAGTTATTATGAGCAGTGTTGGGGGTAACGCATTACAAGTAACTTGAGTTACGTAATCAGATTACTCTTTCAAGTAACTAGTAAAGTAACACATTACTTTTTCAATTTACAACAAAATATCTGTTACTTTTTCATATTTATTGACTGACACCTCTCCTGTCCCCATGTTGAGAGAAATAAAGTACAGAGTTGTTGTGTGCGCTGTGTAAACATGATGGTTATTGTAGTTCTAGATTAAATGTGGACATGCATTTACTCATCTCACTTACACAAAAAAATCCAGTATTCTTCAAAATTAATAAAAACAGTGAAATGCAATCTTATAGACTTTTATGCAAACCTGTAATAATTAACTATATTAAATTACACCAATATACTTTATGTATTTAATCTCACTTTATTAACCAATGTCTTTGCTGCTGATCTTCAATGATCTAATTCAACCATACTAATAAGCAAAAAATACTTTAGATTAAATTTAGAAATAAGAGTGTTGAACTTCCTTCTCCTGAATCCTATTCTTCTTTAATCCAGAATGGATTTGTTTGAGCTGCGCCCTCTACTGTACAGGCGTAAATATGCATTTCCTTCAGCCTGAGGCTTATTCATTTCACGTTTGGTGTGAAAGGAGCTTAACATTTGCCAAAAATAGAACTTTTTTTGTTATTATTACAAAACAAATAAGCAAGCCCAGCCCAGGTGAGAAAAAGTAACGCAAAAGTAATGTAACACATTACTTTTCATAAAAAAGTTACTTTTAGTTACTTTTTTGGAATGGAATATTATGGAATGGAATATTGTAACGCATTACTTTTAAAAGTAATTTTCCCCAACACTGATCATGTGTAGACATATTGAGCTTTTGGCAGGAAAGGAACTTATGGAAGCACATTTCTGCCACATTAGAAAAAAAAAAACAAATCTTGCTTTGGTATATATATATATATAAAAAAATAGTTAGATAAAAAGTCAAAATTGTCACAAAGTTGAAATTATGAGACACTAACTCATGATAAAAAAGTTGATATGATGTAAAAATTTACTTTTTGCCACAGTTATGAGTTTTTATCTCATAATTAATCTCATAAATATGAGTAAGCAATTTAAAATTATGATTTACCAAAGCATGATTTTTTTTTTTTTTTTTTTTTTCTCTAATGTGGCAGAAACGGGCTTTTATTGGGAACTGGAAGTGGAAAAATGTAAATAAAAAATATTAATTAAAAACATTATTACAATGTTATACATTATAAGTAAGGGATATAAAAGCTATAATATATTATGCTCACAGATAATTTACAGACAGTAGGTCCTTATGGCAAAATAAAGGGTGATAACTTCTTGTCTGACAGAATTGCTATGGACGACAGTGAATATTATGAAATATCTGACTTCTGTGCAATCAGAATACAGTATTTCAGAGAGCTGTGCAATAACAGTATATATTATAATATTAAACTGCCAGCAAAGCTTGGCCTACTTTCTAAATACAAGTTTATATTAGGGCCAATGCAAAATCCATACAGAGAGCATACATTCATGCTATTACATTCTCAGCCACTGCTTCCAAATAATCTAATGACGTTATGCTGAAATCAGACGTCTGGCATGAAATCTTGTACATCTATCAATAGTATCTCGTCCAACTATGAAATCTAGTATTTGGGAAATGGGGCCTAAATTGACATCCACAGTAATACTTGCTGAGCCTTACAGTCTGGATCTCTGGAGTTGTTCCTCTAGAGCACTGCTGTCATTCTGCTTAACATCTAAATCTTATCAAAACAAGCAGGCGCATCGGGAATACTTGCAGCAATTTTCTGTTTTTGTACATGCTTGAGGTCAATGGCAATGCTATAATCAAGCAACTGTGGCTCTATCTGGGACCACTGTATTGTGGTTGGCATGGGAAACTCAACTTCACCAAACCTAAGATTAAATATAGAGAACAGCACAGTGGCAGTGGAATGAAAAATGGACTGAGTGAAGTGTAATTTTATTGGTCTGGATATCACAGAAGGCAAGGCTAAAGCATAGTCTATAATTACACATGAGGGAAGATCAAATACAAATCCTGCCACAGAAAAAAAGTCAAAATTATGATTCTGATAGAGCAAGTGAGATGGAAACATGGATCTCACCACCCCCAGGTTCCCCTCCCTTCATCCCACAGCATATGTCATTAACAAAATGCAGTCTTATTTAATAGCCTACTATTAAATAAGAAAAACTCTAATTATCTTTTATGAAAATCATTATTAGCTCATTACATTAACCTTATCACATAAACATGCACCATAAAACATAGTGATAGCATGTCTAAAAGCAATAATAGCAAACTGTAGTACATAGTCATTTTATGTATATTATAGGTCAGGAAGATAGTATTTGTGCTTATCCTTTGTTTGCAATCAAATCTCAGGCTGTGTTCATTGAAATAAACTCTAAATGCTATTTAGTGGGTAATTCCTATAGGCTTCCAACTGAAAAAGGAGATAATGTCCAATTAATGTTCATTTATATACTCAGTGGGCAGCATACTACACACTTCGTGTGGCAGAATATGAGAAACAAGCATGTTGATCCATTAGTGAACCAGCAGAGGGTGCAATAATCAACCGAGACGGGTCTATTTTCTTCTCCTCACCATTTAGTGTATGATTACTATTATGATTACGATTACGATCATGATTATGATTAGAGGGTTAAAAAAAAAAAATGTGTAAATTGTGGCATGAAAAGTAAATTAAACCAGCAGTAATATGGAAATATACAACCCAGTAAACACAATAAATCAATACAGCCTATTAAATATGTTGAGAAATACATTTTATTCTAACGTTTGTATCGTTTAGCTCAATTCCCTTTTTCTGTTTGGCCAATATTTCAAGAGAAAGTTAAATTATAAATGTATACAAATTCAAAGCTATTCAAATGATTTAAAATATGATGTGTTGGTTGCTAGCACTGTTAGCATGTATGATATATTTATAATGACGAAAAACTTTGCCTGTAATTTCCCTCCCAGAGTGAATTATTCCTAAAATGTTCCTTCATTCAGAAAGTAAGGTTTGTAATTTATAAATAAACCCTGAATTCAGAGTTAAATGTCTCATAATACCTTTTATACACATAGCTTAGCACTCCCTGTTAGCAGCCATTCTAAAAACGTGAGTCAGTAGCCCCTCCGTCTTCTTGACAAACCCATAAAACTGGGAGGACAGTCCCATAAATCAGCAAATATGGCTAGTAATTTACAGCATTCGTTGCCGTTCTTGATCCATGATTCATTCTCCGTTTGTGTGCAATTTTGACTAATAATGGAATCCCAGCCCTGCACCTTCAATCTGTTTCACCACAGACAAGATTAATACAAACAATATTCATTAAAAGCCATTAATGTGTGTCTTCGGTACTAATAGAGGCCAATAACCTGTGCTTTTTCTAACCCCCTGCATGTGCCAACAGATGAAGTATGTTTCAATATGCCTATTAAACCAATCAAAAAGCAATCAGGCCTATTTTCTTTGTAATTATGATCTGTTTGTGTGGCACGGTAGTTCTAGGGGGCGAGCGGGGATTTGGCCTTCACCGCTCTGGAGTAAATATGAAAATAAACCACCTCTCAGGAAAGACCTAATTAGTCTGTCGCTCTTGGTTTTCCATTCGTTTTGTGGCCCTGACAGTTGCGGTCGTGAGTGTCAGATTTAATCTGGTGTTGGGGTCGCGTGAGCCCTGGAGCGCTGGCGCGAGATCCATCACTCTGAGGGGAAGCAGCACCCATGAACATTCAATAACCATCCCTCTATTGCTTGCTCCTATCTGCGCTGATAGATGTTTTTTATATAGCTCATTACAATGTCTTCATTGTTTATTGACATCCCCAAGTGACAAAAATATTTCTAATTTTATGTTTCACAAACGTCTGCATTTATTTGCCTGGAATGTGCTATTGCTGTCCCTGGGCCTGCCTGTAAATGATGTAGAATTGCAATCACTGATGCTTTGTTTGTGATATGTGCGCATGCATTTATTCTGCATTATGATGGAGGGCGAAATATGAGCATTCATGGCTTTATATGTGAACTCACACAGAAGTTCAATATGAGTAATGTTATGAAGATCACACCTGAAATCAACAGAGTGAAATCAGAGAAGTTACCTTCAGATGAATCATAAGATCTTCCTTGGGCATGTCTTAAACTTGTTCTGACCACTCCCATTGTGTTTCTTTTCCTCGTCTTGTCAGTGATACATAAGTAACTTAACTAGTCACATAGTTAATAACCATTATTGATTAAACTGGCACCTTACAGGTGAACTCACATTCTGGATATGTTTGGAATAGCATTCTCCCATACTATTTCTGCTGTATACAGTATGCATACTATGCAAAAAATGTTTCCACCAAAAGCACACACACATTCCCAAACCCATCACTAGCAACTATCCTGACCGGCAATGTCAAAATATAAAACAATGTAATGATTTTAAGAGCACTATGAAAGAAATTCTTCACTGGCAAATCATCTACTATAATACAATGAAATATTATTGATATATACACTACCGTTCCAAAGTATAGGGTCAGTAAGATATTTGAAAATCTCTTATGCACGGCTGCATTTATTTGCCCAATATTACAATTTAGAATACCTATTTTCTATTTTAAAATGTAATTTATTTCTGTAATGACAAAAAATTAGTTTTCAGATTCATTACTCCAGTCTTCAGTGTCACATGATCCTTCAGAAATCATTCTAATATGCTGATTTGCTGCTCAAGAAACATTTCTTATTTTGAACACAGAATTGTGCTGCTTAATATTTTTGTAGAAACTGAAATATTTTTTTTTAGAAGGTTCAAAATAACAGCATTTACTTGAAATAGAAATCTTTTGTAATTTATAAATGTCACTTTTGACCTCAAAAGTTTGAAATTATTGTTACACAAATATATGTTACTTGCTATTCAGTTATTTAGTAGAATATATGGTTAATTTTGAATTGCTGTCAATAGAAATCTTATATGGTGTATTTACAGTATCTACCAGCAGAGGCTAATGTGGCCATGCTAATCAGCATAAACTTTGACCCCTTGAATTACAGTAATGAGATCGTGTGACAACACACTACCTTTCAAAAAGTTTGGCATTGCATAATACTTTTTCACACAGTATTTTTTAAGTAGGCACAGTGTGCAGTAAGCTAGCATTACAAACAGCCAGTTATTTCATCTACAGATCTTAAGTGAACTGACCTCAGTGTTGGCCCCGCTGAGAACTTCATTGGTCACGCAGCTGATGACCTCAGTATGTGACCTCTGTGGTGACCTCCTTGATTGACACATTTTCAAATTGCCTTTACCAACATAAACATATTAAGCAGATGGATGGCAGACTCCGCTTTTTGTCCACAATCTAAAAAAAAAAAAAAAAAAAAAAAGAGTCTCTTCCATGTTTTTTGGTTTTCACACACCTGTAACAAGCATTCTTGCTCATGTGTGCCAACACCTGTACAATCACTGACAGCATTCTGAGTGAGCGGTTCTCCACACTCATTAGGTTTCATTAGCGAGGTCTGTGAGAAATCCCTGAAAGATGTACACAGATGTCTTCAGAGGAAACACATGTTATAGTACACCACTTACTAAGTTGTTGAGGAATATTTTTGCCATCATAAACAAATTTATGCTTAATTGTCTTATTGTAGACTGGAAAAATGAATGTATGTGAATTAGTATTGTGTTCACTTTAACAGCACGGCTGCCAGATGCCCATTACAACACTTTAGACTGCAAATGCATTTATTCCCTTTAGTTTTTACAGTGCCAAATCAACTCATAATGGAGTATATTTTACTCACAGCAGGTGAACATAATTATTTACTGCATGCAGTGTTTATTATAAAATGTTGCTGTTTATCTTTTATACTTTGGTTTAAACTGTTATATTGTATTATTTGTATTCTTTATAAAGTGAGAGTGCAGAAACGTTTGACTTTTGAAATCTGCTCCACACATGTAGCAAATAACATTAAGACAAACTTTTTTGTTCTAGAATATTTACAGCATATACAGAACCCTTAAAATTATATATATATATATATATATATATATAAAATTATATTTCAAAACTTTTGCTTTCTTTTGCTAAAACATTTCATTCCTTCAAGAAACCTTTGCATTCACTCACAAAAGCTATAATTGTGTGTGTGTGTGTGTGTGTGTGTGTGTGTGTGTGTGTGTGTGTGTGTGTATATATATAAAGCAATAAAGGTACAAGAGGCTGTGCTGTATTGTGAATAAGTCACAGCTGGAGGGCGTTGTTAGGCACGGAAGAAATAGTCCCTGACCGTGAACAGCAACAGAAGTTACATTATTACGCCATTAGATGACAGCAAAGACTGTCTTTATGAGTGTGTCAATCAGTAGCGAAGACTTTTACATTGAAAAGACTGAATTGTTGTGAACACGGAACAAGACGCAACTGACAAATGCTTTGACTAGCACTGTCAGTCATGGGTAAACCCCTTAACTGTTAAAAGGAAAAGATATTGCAGCGGACATTTAAACAGATTTTTTTTATTATACATAGGACTGACCTGAAGGAAAATGATAAATTTGAATGCAGGTAACAAACTCACTCACTCATTCTACATAATACAGTAAGCTTCAATGAACAATATCAACTGAGAACAAACAGTTTACGTTGCTAAGAGTGGTTGCTAAGGGTGTTGTGTAGTGATACACAGAACCGTTGGGTGAAGCGGTCATAGACATTGTAGTAAAGTTTGTTGATACGGGAAGAAGGAGGCAGGAACCAGCGAACGTTCAACATAACTTTATTAATATTGAAAATAAACAAACAACAAAATGAAAGTAAAATGCCGGCAGACCATCACGGACGTCTGCCGGCCACACAAACATAATAAAACCATAAAATAAGTCCAGGCCTGGTCCTCTCTCGTCCTTCACTGTTGTCGCTCCCCCTTTTATGCTTTCGGAGCTCCTCCGTGAGAGATTCGAGACCGGTGCAATGTATATAATAAAACATATATATAATATGTACATTTATAAGACTGTACTTTGTGTTACATTCCCTTGGCATTACATTTTAGAAAACTATTTAGTACTGCCTGAGTGTTTCTAAAACAACGGTGATAAATTTGTTATCAAACACTCTGCATTTTTACCTCTTTTGGAAAGTCACAGAACTGCTATCGTGGATTTTATCTTTTGGTACTAGATCAAATGGGAACATAAATAATAATGTGCTGTTTCCATTCAACACTACAGAAATTTACTAAACTGTGATGACTTCTGCTTCTGAGAAGCCAGAAGAGTGAAAAGGGTCCATATAGTTTTGTCCCACCTCATATTATTGCCATCACAAAAGTGTTGCAAGTAAATGCAAAGTTTCTTGCTGAAGGAAAAAGTTTTGTGAGAGGACGTAAAAGCATTGAAATATAATTTTTCCTGAAGTATGTGCAGTTTAGCAGTGGTTTATCTGTAATCTATCACAACACTAAACGGCTTGGGGAAAATGTAATTGTGTTTACATTTTTGTTTTGAATTTAAATAATGGTGTGGCGCCAATAGCGGTACATAAAACAATGATAAGTAGTTTAAATTAAAATGTGTGAACAGAATTCCCAAATGCATAAATGTCAGGGTAAACTATACGCATTCAAAACAGCAAAAATATTTAACTGGTAATGCTGGACCTATTTTTTGGCTTAGATGAGGCATATGTGAGTAGTTGCCTCCTTATTGTGGTTCAGATGGGTCTTACTTGCCACCCCAGAGTGACAGGAGGTTAAGCAGAGAGTGTGGGAGACTAGCCTCTCTGCCCCCTCGGGGTGAATGTGTCAAACGGTGCCAAGATAGGTCGGCCCTGCTACCCCACAGGTCACTTCCAGGTGTCGGTATTGAAAAGCCAGTTACTCTCAACCACTAGGCAATAGTCTGTCAGCCTATTTCATCATCATAACCCCTAGGAATTCCTCAGCAGTTGGTTTTTTACACTTTCGTCTCTAATCAATTTACACATGCTGTGAGCACTTAAGCTATCTGAAGTTTTCTTTCTTTGCAGAGTGGTATTTAAAATGCTAAGTCTGCTTGTGGAATACATTCAGCTCGTATATCATTCCTAGGGGGTCTGCAGTTTTCTGGAATACTTTAAATTAATGAACCAGATGGTATTTTCACAACAACACCTGTGATGTTTTGGCACCTTATATCCCAAAATAAATTTGTACCTGGAAAAAATTCCTGGCAGTGACAGTTAAAATGATCTAGAAGCACCCTGCACCTCGCTAACCTGTTAATATCTCTCTAACATCTCGACTGACTCTAATGGAGGTGATTTTTTATTTTTACTTCTTATTTTTTTGGTTGCAGTTCAGTGTAATCTTTCAAAGAGACACATCTGTCTGGGATAAGTTCCAAAGGAGCAGAGGGGCAGAAAATGTAAAAGCCAATTTCCATGTGTCGGGTACTTATAAGTTAATGTGCGGTGAGAGCTTTGCAAGGGGAAACCTGCCGTCAGCGTCTCGCTGTTTGGGGTAAATTTATTAGCTGGACAGATACAACCGCATGACACGCTGGGTTAGGAATGCTTGAAGTGTCCGAGAGAACGAGTGTACAGTTTCCCATTTATTTTCATTATTTTGTCTTCTGTAAAATTGCCAATTACTGTTAATCTGTCTCAATTTATTCACCCCCCATCAAGCATCGTTCAGAATAAACATATTCTGTTATATTACGGTATGGCGCATGTCAGGATATTTAAGTCACCTGGAAAGAAATTGGACACGGGGAGAATATAAAAGTCCTAATGTGTCTACTGTATGTACTGACTATATAAGCAGACAAAAATTAAAATCAGAGAAATAAAAATAAATAAATAAAAAATGGCAATCTTTTTAAATCTGGCTAGTAAGTTACAACCTGTAAATACACTATCGATCAAAAGTTGGGGTTGGTAAGATTTTTAAACGTTTTTGAAAAAAAAGTCTATTATGCTCACTAATGCTGCATTTATTTGATCAAAAATACAGTAAAAACATGTATTTTTTGAAGCTGGAAAAGATTAGATGCTCTCGGTATCCCCGTTATGGGTATTTTCATGATAAATGGCAACCTTTTATAACATATTTTCACTCTCTTCAAATTTTACCTGTTGACTAAAATCCTTTGTGTCACTGCCATTCCTCCCCCCACCCAGGTTTTTTTTTTTTTTCTTTTCTTGTGTTGTTTTCTTTGTTGTAAACATTTAAAAATGTGGACTGTCTTTATTATGTATGTTGTTTCAATTATTATTGTTTTTTTACCTTCCAAAAATTTTGAACATAAAAATACAGTAAAAACAGTGATATTCAGAAATATTATTACTATTAAAAATATGTTTTCTACTTTAATATGATGAAATTGTAATTTATTCCTGCGATAGCAAAGCTGAATTTTCAGCATCACCCCAGTCTACAGTGTCACATGATCCTTCAGAAATTATTCTTAATATGCTGATTTGGTGCTCAAGAAACATTTCTTATAATTATCAATGTAAGCTGTGCGGCTTAATATTTTTTTTCATTTTATACAATATTTTAATATTTCCATATTCTCTGATAGAAAAGTTAAAAAGAACAGCATTTATTTGAAACAGAATTCTTTTGTACATTACAAATCTTTACTGTCACTTTAATGCATTAATAACAAAGTCACATTGTTCTCTATAGTGCACAGCTGATTGGTTCCTGCTGTATCAGGAGCCAATGAGCTCAACTTTCAAATACTCGGTCCGCATTTGCTATAGCAGTGCAGCACGTTTTCAGAAACCCTCCTCCTTCCCCAGCTCCACCTGTATAGATCTGCTACAGGTAATTCATGTATGCTATATTGTACAGCTGCAGCATGTCTTACAGCAGCGTGTTGTATATGTATTGGCAGTAGCAAGTCCCGTATTTGCTCTGCAGCAGCAGCGTAGCAGATCTATTCTGCTAAGACCAAACATATTAACATTGTCATATCCATTATCATGCCAAACACTCAGAGAGTTGTCATGACAGAAATGTATTTCTTTTAAAAATCATACTAAGCCCAAAACTTTTGAAAGTTAGTGTATCTTTTAGAGAGAGAAAATGGTGGGAAAAGGCAAATAATATGTGATATTTCAACAGTACAAGACACCTCAGATGCCTCGGGGTCACAGCGATCTGACAATTAACTCAGCTGCCCTCTCACCAGGTGGCTTAGCTCAAGACAAGAGTGCTCTAACATCTGGCTAAAGGGTAAAATGAGGAAGCAAGCATATGACATGAGGAAATGCATTAAACATTTTCAGTGTTTCCACTAAAACGAAACTTTCAACCTATTAAAAAACAAGCTGGGTGCAGGATATAAGACTGAACAGTTTGTTTTACAGTCTTTTAGACAGATTTATTAAACAAGAATATGTGCAATGTTAAAAGAAATATGAAAATAAAAAGTGAGAATGTCTCAAATATTCTGTAAAAGTAAGAACTGCAAAGTGAAAACAAGCTAATCAAATAATTATCTGTGGACTTCAGTGATAAAGGCCACTGCAGCGCTCAGAGCAGTAATGTGCAGTATCTAGTGATTTAATTAGAGCATAATGGATTTGGCTAATCAGTGACACAATATGTTGTTTTACGGTCCTCCGTTGAGAATACTACTCATTTCAGAGCAGATAAAGAACAAGAGATTATATCATTCCTCACTGATAAATTGCAACCCAATTCATTACCGGACCAGCATATGTCGCCGTAAAAGATAAAATAAATAATAAAAGATCAAATAAATGATAAAATCCTATAATTCAAGGCTTTTGCTTTACATAAAATGTCGGGTTTCCCTCCCTGAATCACCAGGATTAAGTATCGCATGAGTCACACTCAGATAGGACCACATGAGAGGCAGAACTGGCCTATTATGTCTTCGTCAGCCTTGAGCTTTCTCCAGAAATCATTACTGTATGCGGCCCGCTCATAAACCTTGACTTTCCTCGGTTAGACTGCCATGACAGTGTTTTTAATCAAGTAAACATCAACGGCCCTGTTTATCTAAGAGATCCAAATCATTTATCTTCAAGAAAAGCACAAAAACACCTTTTATAAAACTACGTTTTGAAAGCATATGTGGTATTTGCAAACATTAAAGGTCTAGGTTTTTCTAAAAAAGAAAAAGGCATATTGACAGACTGTCCTTTTCTATCTGCCAATCTTTCCAAGTGTGCCAATATCCTGTCTGTGCTGGCACCATGTGGGGATTCGCATGGGACGCCTGAGGCATGGAGATGTGATTAATTTAACTGTGTCAAATAGTTTTACTACCAGGTTTCACTGTGTTTACTGGGAGGAAGAAAATGGCGTTCTACAATTTTTATCCAGCGGAAAGTTCACCTTCTGTGACCGACACGGGTGTCTGGTTTATTTTCTGTAGTAAAATATATTACTGCAGAAAAACCAAATCATTTTTTTTTTATAATAGACATTATTTTAATATTTACACATTATAACTGATATAATACACATTGTTCAACATCATTACTCTATTAATTACTAAATATATGTATATGAATTTTTATATATGAAGTATCACTTTACAACAAGGTTTCATTGTTAACATTATTAACTAAATTAACATGAGCTAACAATGAACAATACTTTTACAGCATTTATTAATCTCAGTTAATGTTAATCTTAACATTTACTATATATTTTAAGATTGAAAGTTATATCGGTTAACATTAATGCACTGTGTACTAACATGAACATTTTTATAAACTAACATTAACAAAGGTTAATAAATTCTGTAAGAGCTCATTGTTAGTTCATGTTAGTTAATGCATTAACTACTGTTAAAGGGAATATATCATGAAAATCTGACTTTTTTTGTGTTTAAGTGCTATAATCGGGTCCCCGGTGCATCTGCCAACCCAGAAAACGTGTAAAAGGACAACCCAGCAGCTTTATTTTGGCAAGCCTTTCTCTGCAAGCATGTGAAAAAATGAGCCGCTCAGAGTTTGCTCCCCTTTTTTTCGCTTCTGTTTGAGCAATATTTTGGTAAAATATTAGACCATTCACAGCATTTGATAGAAATCATAAACGTTAGCCTGGTGTGTATGACTCTGTTTGGCAAACAGGTAAGCTATGTATAGAGAGGGTCCATACGGGTTTTGCACAAAAGATTAACATGATGACACATGCTAGTCAATGAGTTAAATCAACTCCACAGCAACTACATAAATTTATCCACTAACCGTTAAGAAACATCCAGTTGCATTCTAAAAGTTGTAACTTCTTCCTGAGTCTCTCCATCAGTATCTGACTCCGGCTTGAACAATGTAAGGCAACATTTTGGCTGAGTGTGAGATTCTCCAGTTTTGTTGTTGTTGAGCAACCGAAACACGAGATGTTAAAGCTCCGCCCTCTTTTGGAAAGCGCCCGGGAGCAGCAGCTCATTTGCATTTAAAGGGACACACAAAAACGGCATGTTTTTGTTCACACCCAAATAGGGGCAAATTTCACAAGCTATAATAAATGATCTGTGGGGTATTTTTTGCTGAAACTTCACAGACACCAGAGAATTATATTACATTCTTGTGAAAAGGGGCATAATAGGCCCCCTTTAACAAATGAGACCTTATTGTAAAGTGTTACCGAAATGTCCTAAATGTCAAACCCTTCTTACATTATGATGAATTATATTTCATATAGTTCATATAGAGGTTTCTTAATAAAAAACACTCAAGTATTGTCAGTGAGTTAAGATTCAGACAGTTTTGGCGAAACGGATAAGCTGATTCATTCAAAAGATCTGACTCAAAACAATGATTCATTCATAAATCACTACTTCTCTAATGAACTTTAATGAGAGTTTTTTCAGAACTGAACAACATCTTACATTTCTGTCTTTCATACAAAGTTATCACATACTTTTAGGTTGATTTTGCATCCTTTTCTGAAGCTGAAGATGGCAGAACTTTCATTAATAGGTTAACTATCCCTTTAAGAAGATTCTAGATTCAGACTGTCTGCTTAATTAGCAACATATGCAAAGTCTAAAGAATCTCCAGACATACACAGACTTCTTGGATCTGACTATTAAATCAGATCCAGTTGGAGAGAGAAGCCTGATAAACAACTGAATTAATCTGAGTTATACTGATTAATCTAAAGCAGTCTTTTTCATTGGGTAACATCTGTATTTATTTCCTTTCACAATAATATTTCTAATGTTAGCATTACTCTTTTGCTTTAAATGAAATTTACCGTTGTACTAAGCAGAAATGTAATTTCACCTGATATATATAAATACATTGAATATGAATGAAAATTGCAATAACACATGATTCATGTCTCTGATTTATATTTTGGAAAACCGCATGTCGTCCCTTGCAAGAAACATTACATTGAAGATCAGTATAAGAACTGTTATTAGTTGCTTAGCAACATGTCATCATGATAATGCACAGTTTCATATTTCTTAAGGCTATAATCTCAGCGGTGCTGCTGGACTTTTGTTC
Source organism: Ctenopharyngodon idella (assembly GCF_019924925.1). NCBI lineage: Eukaryota > Metazoa > Chordata > Actinopteri > Cypriniformes > Xenocyprididae > Ctenopharyngodon > Ctenopharyngodon idella. Next base: position 12,883,778 of record NC_067240.1, on the reverse strand, counting down.
TTCCACACTCTCTGGAGTGTGTGTGTGTGTGTGTGTCTATCTCTATGGACATGTGGCCTAACAAAGCCTCAACGTGCAACACCTAACTACATTTCACAATATACACAGGGGGTGAAATGGAGAAATCTTTCACCGACCCCTTCACATGTCAACACGATAACAGTGGCCATGTGTCTTTCCAGTATATTGACCAAAGAAATCAAAACACCATGCCTCATTTGCTGCGCTAGGGGATGGACTTTGAATTCATTTTTGGTTGAAGAAGCATCAAACTACTCTTGATTAAGCTACTAATGATGCGTCAGTGACAACAAGCTGCCTCGTGGCTCTAATTGATCTTCCAATCTTCCTCTGTGGAAATCTCTCCTACCTGCAGCGTGGGATGGACTATTTTAAGAGATGATATATTATTCCTCTAAAAGTCAGTGGCTGAAATAGAGAAAAAAGGGTGAAATGACGGCTCCCCTTACAAGATGGCATAATGAGCCTCGCCTGTGACCGAGCTGTGAGATCCGCCCATTAAAACGAAACCCCATGTTTGCCATCGTTAAAAAAGCAGCTGCATTTTCGCAGGTCATGACTGATAGGCCGCACCGAGCGCTCTGATACAGGCTAAGCTAATTGTTGAAATGCTCATTAAATCAGATAAAGTAGCACATAAATCAGAGTGAAGGTTTGAACTATGGTCAGCCTGTGCCGTTTGCCTGGAGTAAATCTCCCAGGGACATTTGTTCAGTGCCTTAGATCTCATTACATCTTTTTCTTGACAAAGTTCCAGCACCTCTGATACTGTACAAAGCCTGGACTTAAACACAGCTGGTTTCTGTGGGCCTCGGATGAAAGTCGAGCTTGACATAACGTTGCAAATCTGAGCATGAAATGAGAAATGTTTTATGTGTTGGATTTGGGTTTAACAGCCTTGTTTGTAAACCTGAGACAGAAAAAATGGCAACAAAACATTGTATGGGTCATAATTCTTTGCATAACATGGCACAGACTCTATCGTAAATTTAACCGAACAAGCAATTAAACAATACTGACGTAATGCTGTACATAAATGGGAGAAAATCTCATAAATATTGATGGGTTGGATCGAATATTTGGTTCTGAGAGTCCTGTCATGTACTAGTTGACCAGACATCGTAAATAAAGGTTAGCGATGATGAATGAAGCACATTGTGAGATATGAAGCATTGATTTTATTCGCCTTCCTCTGACTCTGATTCGTGACCCGTTGGCAGTCTGAAGGCAACACTCCATCAGATCCCGCTGCTCTCTTGGAATAGCAGGGAAACGCATTTAAAGCCTCATTTGGAGCACATGTTTTGGGTGGGGGAAGCCAAATGTTGACATGCAACACAATTTCAGTATGCCTTGCTAAATCTGCTATGTGATTAATAACTCGCTGGCTTTTGCTAACCACATGCAAACGGATATGTCATCTCTCATTACCGTTTTATTATTGACTAATCGATATTTCACTGCTGTGATGCTTTTACCAGATGTCAACAAGGAAATTGAGATGCAGTGTTTCTTACATTGAAAATAATCCAACAGGCTTTGTTAGCGCACATGGGAGGCTTCGCAGATAGTCTTGTTGCCTACCAAATTGGCCTAAACCAGACATGCAGTCGCTGTTTTAAAATTATATACAGATAAGAAATGTACAGGGATTAAAGCAAAAAAAAAAAAAAATCTTCTGACTGAAAGGCTACTTTTTCAGGCAACGTCCTTCATGTTATTTAAATGCTCGAGACCAGTAACATTTTAAGGGAAAACAACGTTTTACAACAGCTTTTCTATTGGCAGTTTGCAGTCCAAACGCTGCAAAAAACAATGAATAAAAAGAAACCTTTGATGCAACATGAGCAGATCTAATTGTAATCCACATTCAGATATATGACATATTAGATTTACTTTAATTGTGCAGGGGCATTTTTTGTCCCTTTATCTTGAATTTGGGGGTATTTAATTAATTTTCATACCATTTTTGACCCAAGCAAATCTGAGAACTTTAATCCCTAAATTTATGGAAGCTTGTTTCTGCCTTAGAATACAAAAGAAAATTGTGAGATAAAGTTAAAAATAAGACATAAAGTCACATTGTGAGATTTAAAGTCGCAATATAAAGTAACATTGTGAAAGATAGATGCAATTGTGAAATATATAGCCGCAACGCAAAAAATAACACTGCATTTGTGAGTAATGAAGTCACTTTGTGACAAACAAAGTTACGAATGTAAGATATAAAGTCACACTGTGAGATTTAGTCACAACTGCAAGGTATCAAATCACATTGTGAAATTTAAATTATAAGGGTGCGTTTACACTTTTCATGTTTGGTTCGTTTAAAACGAACCCTGGTGCAACTGCTCTGTTAGTGTGGTTCATTTGAGCATGATGTTTGAACGCTGCCATCCGAACCTTGGTGTGCACCAAACAAGCGGACTCTCAGTCCGCTTCGAAATGAACTCTGGTGCGGTTTGAATGATATATGAACGCAACACGGACCAAAGACATGTAAACGAACCAAAACAGGAAGATGAGACCCTAAAAAGGACAGAATCCTCACGCATATCGTTTTTTTTTCTCGTCATAGTCGCGAGTTTGCCCATCACAGGCATCAGACGCGCGTCTCCACGCAGCAGATCGTTTGTGTGTGTGACGGATAGATTCCCGCCCCTGTTTGACTCCTTTACACATTTTACAAGCTCTTCACGAGTTCCCAGCTGGCCAAAATACCATCATATGCAGGCTACACACACACAACAAGCGCATTTACCTCAGCACACAACATTCTTTTGGATGTTCGGTAAGTTCCGTCTCAAAATAGGCAATACGTCATAAAATCCGACCAATCAGGTTGTGAATGTATCCCTATGCCTTTAGGTTTGGTATCTTTTGGTTCAGTGATAAAATTGCCAATCTGAATGCTAATCGGTCCAGGACTAAATGTTTTTTTTTTTTCTTTTTTGGTTCGGACCAAATGAACCAAATGAACCGAACTACAAGTGTGAACGCACCCTAAATGGTAAGAATTAAAGTCAAACTGTGAGATTTGAAGTCGTAATTGCAATTACACAATGAGATATATAAACTAAAGTCACAGTTACAAGAAAAAAGTTGTAATTGTGAGATAAGGTCACAATCACCTTTTTATTTTTTACTCTGAGGCAGATATGGGCTTCCATCAAAATTAGAAATAAAACACAGAAAAATAAAAATACCAAGTTAAATTAAATTGTATAGTCAATTCCCAGAGTCCTGCTGTGTACCACCTGGGGCAGTCGGCGTACCCCAGTTAGAGAAGCACTGCTCTAAATGAAAGACAGCAGGGTAACTCCCTCTTCTCACACCTCTCTCTCCTCTTGGCAGAAAGAAGATTCCTGAGACAATGTACAACTTTGACACCAGCCGTTTTTTTAGCGAACGCCTAATTTCATGCTGACAAGTCCAGAGCCAAAAGAAATATTCATTTCAGCCGTCTCCAGGAGTTTAGATAATCTGGCACTCTGAGACGGCATATGGAAAAACTGAAGTCTAGGAACTGTGTGCGACCAGTGTGTATAAATCAAGACCTCTGAGGAGGGGATAAAATATCTCTCACGAAATGTTTACATTCACAGTATAGCTTCATCTGTTTTTCAAAGGTTCACTCTGTGCTAATAAGATTTAAGTAAATGACATGGTTTTAAAACTATTTGTGTGAAGACCACTTTGTATTTCCAAGCAAACCGATCCCTCCCCATGCAGAGATACATAGATCTTTTAACAAATTTGTACAAATGCGGAAGGCAAGAGGTTATTTAAGTTTGCACTTTCCGTATTTTGCAGTATATCCAAGAAGGAGTACTTACCGAACTTATTCCTACGGGATGTAATTGGTCTCGCTACATCTGTAAGAAGGAAAATTCAGATTGCTGTAAATCAGGATAGAAAAAGAAAAAACATCATACTCTTTCCCATAATGATATGAAGTTCATGTCCGAAAACCACATCCTTCGCATTGCATCTGGCTGCTTGGTCAATGTTAGACCATAAACCACACCAGCGGCTCAGCACTCATCAGTCCACCCATCTGCACAAAATTACACATACATGCAGTTTGGCAGAGAAAACTTGCTAACTACTTTAAATCATCCTCGAATTGGCAGCAGTTGTAAGCGCTGGGTTTGAGTAGATGCATGGTCAGGTCATTATATGTCAGGCTCAAAATACATGATCAGATTCCTTGCTGTCATCATGTCTTACTATTTGGCAGAGCAATAACAATATGTAGAGCTCTGACAGTGCTATTTTTTAACAGTCTCTTGTGCCAGTACGATCACCAAGGTAACACTAATAAAGATTTAGGATGTTCATTATTCACAAGCTTGTACAGACAAAGTGAGCTCAGTTCAAAATGAAATGTGTTTTTACTCTATAAAATGACAATTTATCCTAAATTGATTTGTCTCTGGCTCCATTTGCAATACAGAACATGAGTACTTTTGAGTATTTTTGTTGCTGTACTACCTGTGGTCAAATTGAAACTATATGCACCAGCTAATTGATGCAGTGCTAATGCAGCTCTTAGGAAACAGTTATAAGCTTTAATATATGAACAGCTGACTGTGACATAGGCCTTGTCCCAAATGGCACCCTAAACACTCGCGGTCTTCCTATGAGTTTACACTTTCGTGACGTAAGGCCGCTTTGACTGTCGGGAAGATGTGTGCTGCGTATTGACCGTAAAGGGGGCTCTCGCGAGCACCCTTCTGAGGCCTAAAATTGACAAACGGGACACCCTACGGTCTTGTGGACTTAATGGACACGCAGCAGCCATTGTAAGTCCACAAGACCGAAAGTGCTATGAAGTGTGCCATTTGGAACAGGGCCGTACTATAGTTTGCTATACACACAGGGAAACTATTCAGCGTAGTCTCTTTTGGGAAAAGAGTCACATCAAGTCACTTTTATTTGTGCTTTATACAATACAGATTGTTTCAAATTCAAAGTGTAACCCCTCCTGTTCAAACTGCCCGCTCTAAGCGGGACTTGAACCCCGGTCCGCCGGCATGGGAGTCGGGCACTCTAACAAGGAGGCTAAAGACTGCATTCTCTAATGTCAGTCACCAGAGTGCCTCTTGAGATCAGGGGAGTGGGGTTTACACGCACAGCTCTTACCAGCCTACGTCCATTACTGGAGTTTTCAAAAGAACCGACTTTGGTACCTATTGGTACTGAAATTTTAAGAATGTGATGCTTTGAGCGCTGTTGAGCAGATTCGTAAACACCTCAGATTGGCCATTGTGTTGACGCACTTATCGGATATGTCTGTGATTGGCTACAAAGTTCAACACACGGGAGCATTTGAAAGCACACGGAAGTGTTCGAATTTGAAAGCGTTTTGAAAGCGGAAGCGTTTGAAAGCAGGTCCCCGATAGACGCCTGCTTTCAAACGCTCCTGTGTGTATCTGTGTAAGCACTTGGTGAAGAGCTTCATTGATGACTATTTACAACATTTTTTACAGTGTTGATCATTGAAGCCAATCACAGACATATCCGATGAGCCGTGAACACAATGGCCAATCAGAGGTGTTTACGTATCCGTTCAACAGCGCTCAAAGCGTCACAATTTTAAAATTTCAATTTTAAGATTTTCCGACTAGGTACCGAAGTCAGTACTTTTGACAACTCTATCCATTACAAAAGCAGCTAAAAATATGATAAACAGGAAAATAATGATAGATTGGGCACCCCACCCCATTTTCCAAAACTAAATTTAGGCCCTGGTTTAATTGATAATATTGTATACATAGACTTTCATTGAACATTAGGTCATGAATTTTGCCTCAAAATTCATGGAAATTTATTGGTAAAATGTATATGAATAAACCCTGATCTTTATAAAGCAGTTTTACGGTTTGTAGAAAATAGAACTTTCACAGTTCTAAAAAAAATAAAATTAAAAAAAAAATTCCATAAAGTCTCCTCTAGTACCCTCTTTCACCTCACTGGGAGTCCCTGAACCCAATTTTGAAAACCTCTGAACTTCACAAGCAAAGCTATATTTACAAAACTGTATTATAAGTTATGTCTGTGAAGTCTACACATTTCTGCTGTTTGTTTGGGGTCTTTTGCCATTTACAAAATGATTTTAATATTACCACGCCGATATAATAATGTTGAATAATGGACCATGTTGCAGCTTAAATTGGCCAAAATGAGTGCTAAGTCCACTTTTAAGGTCAAGGACAATGTAAATTTAAAAATCACTGTCATTTTTCACTAAACTCACTTTCGAGTTCACTTAAGCGTTCTTTTGTGTGTGTGTGTGTGTGTGTGTGTGTGTGTGTGTGTGTTTACCACTTAAAACTAACAAAAGTAATTTGATTCCATCATATATACTGCAAAAGAAAGGGCACACCTCTCAGCCCATGCAAAGCCAGTATAAAGGAGATGGTAAGCAGAACCTCAACAGACCACAATAGAGCCATAAGAGCCTGTACCAGACAGGATAATGTTCTCTAACACACTTACCGCAATTGACTTAATTATACCGCCCTTAGTGTTTGATGCTTTCTAGAGATCAGTGTTGTTTAAAGACACCTCATTCAGTTTCAAACTAACACACCAGCATGCATCTGCTCACAGGACCTCCCATGGCAGCACTCTCCTGAGAGCAGTTTGACATCTCCCTTATCCCTGAACACACACGCTCAGACGCTCTCCTTCCTGTCCCGCACATGACACTGTCCTGTTATCAACTTTAATTTCACTCTGTTGTCTCTGCTTACTGCTGTAATTGAGCTGTCCTGTCGCTGAACCGGCCCAGTGGGACCTGTATGTAATCAGCCAGGTGCTCCCACGGGCCTCTCACTGTCTGTGACAACTGCTACAGATGCCTGCGGCGCTCTCCCGCTCACCTGTTCCACGTGCAGCATTGTGTCCCACATCTAAAGCATTCATGCATTCGCAGTTAACACCGTGTTTGTTTTAATTGTTAATTAGGACATGTAATTGTTTATTAGAACATTTTCCTTTGCAAGAATTAGTACGGTGGAATGAAAGAAGAAGAACACTGCAGGCATATCACATGGATTAAAGCACATGCTCATATGTAAATGTAAATAGCCTACTTCATTATGTAAATATCAGGTAAAAGAGAAAATTATGTTTCAAAGTCTTTAAAGAATTTTCCATGTCTGTGTTCAAAATCTTACTTGCCTTAAAGGGTTAGTTGTCCCCAAAATGAAAATTCTGTCATTAATTACTCACCCTCATGTTGTTCTACACCCGTAAGACTTTTGTTCACCTTCAGAACACAAATGAAGATCTTTTTGATGAAATCTCATCTATTATGCTTCAAAAAGTTCATAAAGAGATCGGAAAACTAATCCATATGAATCGAGTGGTTTAGTTTAAATTTTATGAAGAGACTCGATCACTTTTTATGATGGACAGATTGAATTTAGGCTTATATTCACATATAAACCTTGATCAGTAAACATAAACGGATGCTAAGCTCAACTGAACTTGAATGACACACAAGAACAAACCTCTTCCGGAAGTTCAAATGTGCTGCGTAACACACGAGAATGAACCTCATTGGTTACGCAGCACGTTTGAGCTTCCGGAAAGATCAAGTTACAAAGACAGTCTATGGAGAGACAGATTTCTCAGATTTCATCAAAAAGATCTTCATTTGTGTTGTGTTTGTGTTGTGTGCGACATGAGGGTATGGAGCCCGTTTTCGCCACTAAATAAAAAAATAAAAACAGTAATTGCGACTTTTTTTTCTCACAATTCTGACTTTTTTTTCTCACAATTGCGAGTTATAAAGTCACAATTCTGAGAAATAAACTCGCAATAGTTTATATCTCACAATTCTGACTTTTTTTCTCACAATTGTGAGTTACAAAGTCAGAATTGCGAGAAAAGTCAGAAATCATGAGATAAAATGTCACAATTACTGTTTTTATTTTTTTTATTTAGTGGCGGGAATGGGCTTCCATATGAGGGAGAATAATTAATGACAGAATTTTCATTTTGAGGTGAACTAACCCTTTAAGTTCCTATCCTAATGGACTGTTTTCACAGACTGTGATGGCTAATTTTAAGTTATCAAGTTATTCATATTTTACTTTTTACTTTACAGTGCTGTACTTTGTGTTAGGCTATATCACCCTAGCAGTATATTACAAAAACTAAACACTGCTGCGGGGATGTTTAAAGGGTTAGTTCACCCAAAAATGAAATTTCTGTCATTAAGTACTCACCGTCATGAAGATGAACAAAGGTCTTATGGGTTTGGGACGACATGAGGCCGACGTTCGGACGTAAACACTGAAGCCTGCACTACGTTCACTAAGTCAACTGTTTATGACAACAGTTCAAATTGTTGTCGTTATTTTTGTATTGTTTTTGCACTCAAAAAGTATTCTCATCACTTCATAACATTAAAGTTGAACCACTGCAGTCACGGTGACTATTTTAATAATGTCTTTAATACCTTTCTGGACCTTGAAAGGTGCAATGACGTTGCTGTCTATGTGTGGTTCAGAAACACTAGGATTTCATCAAAATATTTTAATTTGTTTTCCGAAGATGAACGAAGGTCTTACGGGTTTGGGTGAGTATTTAATGACAGAAATTAAATTTTTGGGTAAACTAACCCTTTAATACAACAGGTGGGGGAGTGACAGCAAATTTGACATAATTCTTACTTCTGACTGCTGTAATCAATCACTCTGTTTCCTTCTTTGGCAAATTGTGAAAACGCTATCATGGATTTGCTATCGGAGCAAATGGGAATATAAAAATTTGCTTTCATCTCCCATGTACCACTATAGAAGTTTAGCAAATGACGACTTCCGCTTCTGAGAACCGTGGAAATGTGAAAAGGGTCCATTCCCGGTCAGTTAATTACTAAACAGGCAGCTTTTTGTGTGTGAACGTACCTACTAGTTTGTACCTGACCCGTTGGCGCGCGAAACGTCAACCTTCGCCAGATTTGTTTCAAGGCGGAGTTGATCTGTATTTTTGAGGCAACACAAAAATTCTACACAATCGCCGAGGCCGGGTCCCTCGATAACGCTTCGCTTCAGGAAACTGGTTTCAGACAGGTTTTCAAGGCACCGTATAACATCACATCTTTATTCTAAATTAAATGAGATTTACAGATAACCAAAAAAAAAAAAAAAAATTTATTAACTTAAATTATTAATTCATTGTAGAAATGCAGTCAAGAGTAAACATAAAAATAATAAAAATAAATAAATGTGCTACTTTCAACTGCTTTATTAGACGCCATTTTATTCTACATCCAAAAACCAAACCATTGGATTCGGATGTGCCTCGTTGTCTTCCTATCTCCGTGTGCTATGCACAAATTTTCCAGGTTTGCAGCCTATCTGTTTTCCTTGCAGGCAGTTTGTCTGTTGGTCAAGGATGCTTGACTTCACATTAATACACTTTGGAAGTATACGGTCACTCACAGGGCCTTATTTTCTGCGTGATCCCTGGCCTTGGAAATATCACATTGCCCCAGGCTTTCCCTGTATGAAAGGAGAAATTAATCCTCTCAGCTGTAGTGTGCGGTTATTTTTAGAATGCTGAATGGAGTTGCAGATACACCATATAAAGCCAGAAACAGTTTAATTTTAGAATTAAGTATAGGAAGTTGGCCACTAAAATATTTTGTTGCCATAAATATCGGCAGACTGTACACTGAGCTTAGGATTTTTACATGTTGATCTCTTTCCTCAGAGGATAATGCTTCATATGGCCTAAAGAACATGGGTCAAGCGTGCAAATACATGTTTCAGGATCTTAACTAGCTTTAATACATTGTACAGCCTCATTCCTCTTAGAGAATTTCAGTTAGCTGAGCAGAGTTCAGAGGTAAATCTCTTTTCTTTACAGTTCCTTAGCAACCAAGAACATATTTGCATATAATTGTAAAAGGATGAACAAACGCTTATATTTTTTGTTTTATAGCATTCGTTCACTTTAAAGGCCAATAAGGTCAATGCATTTTCAGGACGCTTTTTCTTTTGCTTTATCACTCACAATAACAATAGTTAAAAATAAAAATAATTACAATAATACATCTAATAATAATCTTTTTTTTTTTTGTCTCGTGTAAGGTGAAAAGCTGGAAGTTGCTGAAATGCATCATGTGACACTGGAATAAATTTCAGTTGTCTTTTTTAACCACATTCTGTCTGGATTTTCCTAAAGGTCAGGGGTCAGGGGGCAGAAATAGAACAAGGCACCAAGATATTTAGAGGCAAATCAGCAAGAACACTAGACACCATTCAACACAATGTCACAAAGGAATCCCCCTGAAGCCTATTCTTGTTTAAAATGGCCAATGCCCAAGAGCGTGCACTCAGTCATTAATATTCATTGACTCCTGAGTGTAATAATAATGATGGGCAAATGTTACCATTTCTATCCCTCACTCATAGAACAATCAGTTATCAGAAATCCCTGTATGCCTTGATATAATTCTGTTTAATAAGGATTTGAAAGAAAACTGTGTGGGTTTCTTAAGGCTCAGCTAAATCGTACAACATTAGGATAAATCAAAGTGCTGGAATTTGCTGCTGAAGAATGTTTGCACACTGTCAGTTCATTGGAAATTAAAAATATTATCTTAATTGTATCCCCTGAAACTCCATAGAATAAATACAATCGGCTCCTGTATACTAACCCGTTGGATAATAATATCCTAAAATAGAAAATATAGAGAGGAAGATGATTCTTACAACAATGACAAATTTATTTAATCATTTATTTGAGCTGCTCCAGCAAGTGTATTTACAAACAATGGCATTTGAAGATATAAAAACGTGTCATATCATAATGCAAGTCAGCACTGTACCGTCAAGAGACGTCACAGCAAATATTCAGGCAACACAGCCAAGAAGCTAAGGGAAATGGTGGTTTAGATATCATGGTCTTCACAGCTGTATAAAGAAGCAGGTGTGGAAAGAATTAGAAAATTATGTCTAACACTGAAGAAATATTTTCTCGGATAAAAACGATGAGAGAATACAGGAACATAACTGCCTTGTGGAGAAAAATGCAGGAAGTTTAATGAGATAGTCGTTCCTCTGACCTCAAATTCCCAATATAAAAAGAACAAATGGGAGTTTTGCATATGGACAAAAACAGACACTGCAGTCATTTTACAAAAATAATGTTTCCTGAATTAAATCTGCTAAAAATGTCCTTCTAGGTTTGTTCCCATGACAATAAATGGACGACAGCGTTTCTCTGTGGTGCAACATCAGAGCACTGCAGACTTTAAGATGTTCCACAGGGGTTTTTAAGCATATGATTTAATGATAGTACAGCGGTGCTTTTGAGGATGGACCAGCACACATTCCTAGTTGTCTTCATGAACACTGAACCATTTAACTGTTGCTCAAAATAAAAACAAACGTTTAAATGAAATAAAAAGTGTTCTGATAGCAAATGCATTTGATATTATGCTTTTTTTTTTTACTGGACTATTTCTTAATGTTTCTTATTTCATTTATCACATCACTATATGATATGATGCTAGACAACGTACGGATACATAGCATCCATAGGACCCATGTGCCCCTGTGTTACCAGAGTAAAAGAACCATAGAAGCTATCCTACTCAAACATAGCCATATACCGTATTAAAAGCGAACACTACGTTTATGTGGCTTACCCAACTGTCGATACATAGATGTGAATGAAAAACATGGAAACCATTCGAGCAAGGAAAACAGGGACTGGGGCAAATATTTACCCTGTTTTTGTGTCTGTAAAGGCCATTACTATTGATCCCAGCAGGAGATCTCATCTTTCTCCATCTCTGGCCAAGTTCATGAGAGTAACGCTAGCCTGCGGCTAAACTGGACACCGCGCTCCTCCGTGCTGCTGTCGATTTTTTAATTCCAGAAATAACCCACATGAGGCCTCGCAGTATGTGGTCTGCGTGCCAGGCACTTTGGACAACATCAAAGAGCCTATTAAATCACGTTAGGGTGTCAGCTGCCACCGAGGTGGAAGCGGTGCTCCGCTACTGTTTCAGCAGATCCCAGATGAGCTTTTAGTGCGCACAGCTCTGTATTGAAAAAGTAAATAAATACAAAACGGCATGGTTGAAATGCACTTTGATAAAAGAAAAGTCCATGTGAGGATTCGTTTGGAGGATATAAGAAAATAACTGAATTACTTTCGCTTCATGCTTAGAATACTGAATCCTCATAAATGGTTTTTTACATAATTAACAATTCAATTGGCAAAGGAATGAGCTCAAATTGTTGACTGGATTAAAATGTTAATGCTGTTCAATTTGATTATTCTAGGGTAAAAAGACAGAAAGCATTTACATCAAAACTAATGCAAACCATTTCCCCCTCACCCATCCACAATAATGGACCAATTTAAGGAGTGACGTGATCCCTGACGGACATGATATGGAGACGTACTACTGTTTTTTCCCCCTGATATCATTTCAAGGATTGATTTGCTTAGTAAAACATTAAACCATAATCAGAAGTTACTCTGCAATGCGGTTGTTATTCATATAAACCAATGTAAGTTGACTGAAGCTAGGCATTTTGTGTTCCTTTCTCCTGAATTCTGGCTGATGACTAGCACAACAAAGTGTCAAGAGCACTAAGACTGAACAATAAATAAGAAAAGGATGATTCACCAAACAAATTAGTATATTCACTCAAACAACTGATCAGTGAGGCTCCGTACTCCTAACAAAACATCGATTTTGGCAGCTACACTTGAGCATTTTACTTCAAGAACACCACATCTGCGTTTCAGTCCCATGTACACCTGTACACAATGTACAAAACGAGTGCTTATCTTTTTCTTTTACTACGAAAACTCTTCAAAAATGCCACCGTTCACCTGAGCACCTGAGTCAACGTGGACTACTCTGGTTTAGGTATTAAAAAGCTCCCTGCTCTCCCTTTTATAAGGGATGCTATCAGGCAACAGTTTGCCTTGATATCTAGTAGAGTCAGCAGTTGAGTCCATAGTGACGACGTTTACCCACAATGCAAGTGGAGAGATCCCTCAGATAGTCCTCTTGATGTGTTATAAGACTTCTCTTTTCTGGACGGCAACACTGAAAGAGGTCTTTGTGAAAAAGTCATTTTCTTCCTCTGCCCCCAATTACAAGGCCCTCTCCAACGTTACATAGGGGCACCGAGAGGACACGGACCTATTTTTGTATGCGTGTCATAGTTTAGTGGGTTTTTATTCGTGTGTACAAGACTGTGGGGTGGGGATTTTGTTCATTGAAAACCATCCAGTTGTATCGCCATAAGATGAGAAGCACAAATCGTCGCGTCTTCCTGCGCGAGAAATTACATTTCAGTTGAGAGAAAGATCTCAAATGTTCCTTAAAAGTGCTCGATCACGAGTCCTCCTGTATACTTTAGGTGTGTCACTGCGCACATATGGGATGCTATAAGGAGGACAGTGAAGCCAAAAGAACCAGCGCTGAGGCCAACAAGAGCCCTACAGTCTGAACGCGTCCGGCGCCGTTGACATCACCTCGGGATGGTTCGGCAGATTCATGACTCGTTCCGTCTAAATGGAGAAAAAGAAGTAGGTTTATAATACCAAAGAGTGCAAAAACATTTGACATTACTGATAGAATTGATTATGGAAATGCCTTTGACATACAGTACGAACCATTATTATTTTCTATAGAGTTGATGCTTCCATCATTGATCTTGACGACGCGGTCGTGACTTTTCTCACAGTTGTCTGAGGGAAAAACATAAAACAGGGTGTTGTCAGGGTCATGACATCATCTTTAACTCATTGAACAATTCCAGCAGTGATCAACGATGCAATTGCAACCACGTTTTGTCAGAAGCTACGCCAGGATCTCTCCTGAGGGGCTTGTAAAACTTACTCGAAGGTCTGACGAAAACTTTCAGCCTCAAGCAGCTCCGTCTCCCGTTTTCACTGACGGTAGATGCTGTGGAAACATTTTAGATGGTCGATATTAGGCTCATTCGATCAATGCTGCACATTGTTTAATACATCAAGTCATTTTTTTTTTCTAGCTTTAGATACATTACAGGGCTCAACAATACAGATTTTTTTTCTACTGGCCTGGTCAGATTTTTACACGCACTGCCAACGTTTTCATCTACATTTACATTTAGTCATTTAGCTAATGCTTTTTTTCCAAAGGGACTTACAAATGAGGTACAAGTCATTTATCAGAAGAGACAATAATATTCACAGTGCACAATGCTTCAAGTGTGAGCAGCCCGCAAAATATATATATATAAAAATGTAAAATAAATTGAAAATAATATGAATGAAAATAATATATATTTAAATGTTTGGTATTTTTATAATAAAAGGTAAAAATACAATCTATTTATAAATAAAAAAAATATAATAATATATTATAAATAATATTAATATAATATATAATATAATATACCTTTATATATTTTTTAGTTTTCTTTAAAAAAATATTACAATTTTCTTTTTGTTGGAAAATGACTGCATACAGTGCAAAACAATTTTGATTTGATTGATTCCTCCTAAAAAAAAAATTAATGGTAACACTTTACAATAAGGTTTCATTTGTTAACATTAGTTAAAGGGTTAGTTCACCCAAAAATGAAATTTCTATCATTAATTACTCACCCTCATGTCGTCCCAAACCCGTAAGACCTTCGTTCATCTTCAGAACACAAATTAAGGTCCAGAAAGGTACTAAAGACATTGTTAAAACCGTCGACGTGACTGCAGTGGTTCAACCTTAATATTATGAAGCGACAAGAATACTTTGTGCGCAAAAACAAAACAAAAATAACGACTTTATTCAACAAATTCGTCTTGTCACCTATCATACTGCTATGCTATGGATAGCATGTGTGGATAAAAAACCCTCGGATTTCATCAAAAATATCTTGATTTGTGTTCCGAAGACAAACGAAGGTCTTAATAATTAATGACAGAAATTTCATTTTTGGGTGAACTAACCCTTTAACTACTTTAGTTAACATGAACTAACGATGAACAATACTTCTACAGCCTTTATTAATCTTAGTTGTTCATTTCAGCATTTATTAATACATTTTTAAAATCAAAAGTTGTATTTGTTAACATTAGTTAATGCACTGTGAACTAATATGAACATATTTATATTAACAAACATTAACAAAGATTAATGAATGTTGTAAGAAATACATTGCTCAGTTAGTTCATGTTAATTAATACATTAACTAGTTAACAAATGAGACCTTATTGTGAAGTGTTACCAAATTAATAAACTAAGACAAAACCTCAATGTTAGCCATTAGCAGTTTCTTTTTTGACAAGCTTTCCAAAAAGGTGTCAACAAAACAGCTCCACTGGCCCAAGGCCACTAGGATCATTTGTTTCAGGTTTAGTCTATCAGTACACCCTCAGATGTTACCTGTCTTAGCAGTTTGCGGCTTTCTAGATGCAAAGGCCTCATTTGAATGCTTCCACTGAACTCAGAGGGACGCACAATCAGCATTCATTTTGGTTCTTACTGATAGACGCAGACGGTTGTACATTTGTTATGCTGTTTCCCTTGTCATCTCAACCATGAGCCATGTTTCTCAATTTGTCCTCTCCATAAACAAAAGCTTATTAGCGCTTTAAGAACAGGTAGACAGCCCCTGTCTCTCCACTGTCCTCTCTTTGTGCAGTATGTAATGTAATCTGGCGTAGTCAGAGAGCGATGCAAATGAGGACCATTGGGGTGAGGGGGAAAGAAGGCATTGGTATTTTTTTCCACAGATCACTCTGGACGTAAAGGTGACTAAGTAATGAGCAATGCAACACACTTCAATAAATCCCCTCCTTCAAAGCCTCAATGTAATATGTGCGGACTGCACAAAATGCAATTTCCTTAAAGCCAACACAATATGTTCTTGATAATTCAATTGGTGAGGCTCTCACGCTTTCACTGATGTGGACATGTGCTCCACTGTGATTTGAGTTTTTTGTGATGAAAAAAAAAACCCTGGGTGTGGATGTCTTGTTTTTCTGGTTGAATGCCTACAATTTGGATTATTTGACAATATATATATATATATATATATATATATATAAATATATATACACTTCAGCATAAATAAGCTAAGACTAATGTTCAGCACATGCAGTCCATTAGTGGCAGGATGATGAATTAGTCTTTCCCTTTAAATTTGTTTCCTGGCAGCAAATATTTATTGAACACCCTTATCTTGACCACAGACATCACTAACAGCAGATTATATATATATACTGGATAGAAAATTTGTGCTAAACCTTTCCGAGATCTTTTCCTAACCTCTGCTGGTTGTGACCTTTCCACAAGCCTCTTAGATGTTGATTGGTCACTACATACATCAACACCTGCTACTTAAAGCTGTACTGGCGGCTAGTAACATCAACAGCTGCAAATGACAGATCACAGGCCGAAAGAAACACCTGCCGCTAAAAGCTCTGTAATCAGCTGTGATGATACAAATGACTTCTGTTCAGTCCATAGACCATATCGCCAGTGACTCTGAACTGCTGAACCTTACATCGTCTCCTCCAGTCATACTTCATAAGTGCACGGTACTGGTTTATTGAGGAAATATATGGGTCAATGAGTATATAAGAGTGTCTATGATAAAGAAGTGGAGAGATGTTTAAAAAATGTAGTTTAAAATGCATGTGCTGAGTTCTCAGCTATTAAGTCATATTTATGATGTATCAAAATGTAAAATATTAATTAAGGTGTTTAGACTCACATGCAAGGTGTAATTAAATATGTTTTTACTTTTTACTTGATATATTTAGAGTCATTAAACTGAAAATGTTATAGAAAATTATATAAAAGTTAAGAAACTTATTAATAAGAGACATATTGACCTTGACAGTCATTATTCAAGTCACTGTATAAGTGAACTGCATTTTAATTTATCTTTTTAAATAAATTAAAATATAAAAAAAAAAATCTTGTCATTGAACCATATATCTGTTTAACACCATGAAAGTGTCAAGATGAAACTATAACAGGATCTGTTGCCTTTAGAGGGAAGAAAAAGAAACAAGAGAAAGACATGTCGGGAGAAAAGAATTATAACTCTTTTCCCTATTAGCTGACTGGCTCATCTCTGAGCTTTCAGACATTCCCATAATGCACCATGGCTCTTCTAGCCTTGACCCCCATGATTCCCTGCTGTGTGGGGTCTCCAGCTGCACTTAATCTGCTGTCTCTCTTCTCATCCCTACACCATCATGACTGCGGGGAGAGGTTGGGTTAAATCAATGTGCTTATATGCTGTCTACACTGACATACTGGGGACTTATAAACCCTTAATCATGTCCCCACAAGCATATTTCCTTTGATATGGCTGAAACTGCTTTTGGCTCATTCCTCAAGTCTAGTCTAGTCTAGTTTGGAGCGGGATCCCAGTGTTGATTGGAAATACCACTTTTGAAATCCGCTGTACATCACAGCTTTATTCTCAATGCTGGCTACTACCACAATAAATAACGGCTGAGTGTGAGTGTGCAAACGGAGCATTGCATAATGTAGTGTTAGTATTGTCAGAGTCCAAAATTAACTTTTTGCCCGGAGACGTTACTAGGATGCCATCCCAGGGTGGGCGTTTGGATATGTGGGGTGGGAGACTGTGGATGAAAGATGTGCAGGAGTGAACACTGCTGCTCTATACATGGATTCATGACTGATGACAACCAAAGCGTAACCGCAGAAAAACATTAAATACTTTCTATTTTAGTGGCAACATCACACACTAAAGAAATCTGTATTTGTTAAAACCCTGACGCAGGTAATTTCTCCCCATTTTTTAAACAAAGAAAGGATTTAATGCTTAAAAATGAATACTCAAATATGTATTCCAAGGGCCGGTTCACACAGAACACTTTTTTGCTGTTAAAAACACATGATGCAGGTCAGAAGAATGAAACAACAACAACAACAAAAACGCACGGTTAAAGTCTGGCTAGCCCATGTTTACATTTAAAAAACAATAGAAAAGTAGTGTAGTGAAATGAAAAAACATGTTCTGGGTGAACAGACCCTTTGGGTTTGCGCAGGGGCTTGTCCCAAGGATTTCGTCTAACAAATCGTAGAAAGGCCACTTAAATTTAACTTGGCACTGCAAGGCGGTTCGGTTATATCCTCTGTCTCTCATTTTTGCGGAAAACTAAAGAAAAACTTTTGTATTTCTGTATAGTTGTTGCTTTATATAGTCTTCCTTCCAAATTTGGAGAAGCGCTGTAGTTTCCTCCTCTGTCCATAAAACACCTCTTCCAGCAGCAGCCATGTTGAATAGCGCAATTTGTACGGAGGCCCGTTACGACCAAATTAATGAAACTATGCAAACGGAAAAATCAAGTGAGCGAGCCCAGAGCGGTTTGTGTTTAGACTGTGTGTTTTTAGCGAACCACACCATAAGATGAAAGAGAACTGTACCCAGACCACCTCCCGAGATGGTTTCGGTTCGCTTTAAAGGGGTCTGAGATCGTTCGGAGTGTTCACATATGGGCCAAAAACCACGCGAACCGCACTCAGACCCCTGAAAAGGACCAAGTGTGAAAACACCCTTATAGTCTTACAGTTTCTTATGAAGTTATCAGTTACTGGCAAGTAACTCACTATTTACACAATAAAGCAAATATTTACTTTCAAATTGCATTTGACAAGTACTGTATATGTGTCTGCATGAATGCTCAATGCCAACAAGAAAAACAATTCTCTGATTTCAAGGCTCACACCAAGTTTCTTTTAACATAAACTGTGACAATAATCAACAGTCTTGGCCGTATTAGGATGATTTCATGGGTGGCTTATATGACGAACTCTCATTCTGACAGTCATCAGAATTCCCTCGCTGTCAGCATGCAGTATGTAACTGACCTCTCATTGGCAGACATTAAGACTAGACTACTACACCAACTCTGCTTATTCAAAGACACTCTACACTGTCACGGCCCGAGCTGCACATCCACGTCTCCTTTCCCACACGGCCGACACCTGATCCCTGTGTAGTTATCTACCCGAGCTGCAGACGACCAGGGGCAATAAACCTCCTAGACACCACTATTCCAGCTATGGGTTGAGAGATCAGATGTGATGTAACCGAGAAGTCTGATAAATGAGGGAAGGATGGATTGATGCTCCGTCTTTGAGATAAGACACACACCTATCTCTTTTCTTGTGCATTCTTGAGTGCTTTGAGAGCGCTTTGTAATGCGTGGAATAATTTTGGCTCAGGTAGCAACTACATCACTTATAAGTAAACCGCAAAGTACAGAATTCTTATCAAAGCTACAAATCAGATCTTACTTTAAGCACAAAGTGGGAATGTTTCTGGTTTACCTTACAGCATTATGAAGATGGAGGGACTAGACTACAAATAGCAGTCGTGGTCTTTTGAAGCAAGCTCATATCAGACAGCCTGCACTGCCGTTGGCCCCGCTCACGCAGGAGGGAGAGGCCAACTAAAAACCTTTCCTTGAAATTGGATTTCTATCCTCTGAGATTAAGATCAGACTTCCACATCGGCCATATTGGAAAAACATGCTGCCTTGAGCCATTCAGGATTGTGAGTTCAACTGCAGTCATCAGAGCATGTTCACATTTGACCTGCAGGGCCGGGCCCTCTGATCCCCCCTGATCGCTTCCTGAGCGGGCCAGGCACGCTGACTGACAGCACAGAGACCGCGCTTGTCACCCTCTGCTCTCCTGCAGCGACCCCTCACTCAGAATGATTAGCCATCACACCAGCTAACAAAGACATTCTGTCTAACCAAATCATGACAGGCAGACATCAAACTAATGAAGTGAATGATTTAGGAAAACTTGTTTAAAATATTAAATAGACAATTTATTTATTTATTTTTTTGCCTCTAGCTATATTCCGTATTTTAAAAAATACATTTAGAAATTTATTTTATATATAGTATATATCAAATATTAAAAACTGCAAAAATAATACTATGTATATACAATATAATATATATTTTATTATTTTGTAATTTTATATATAAGTTAATTGTAATTAATATAAAAATATAAATATAAATTATATAAAAATGTAAAAGTTAATTTGATTTGCCGTTTAAAAAGACAAATCAAAATTTTAATTACAATGACCATTTTTTCCATAAAATTATTTTATATTATAAATATTTAAATTAAAATATTATAAACTTATATTTTATTTAATACTAATTTGTGTCTATATATATATATATATATATATATATATAATTTACTTTAACATTTATAAATAGCAATAGTAATAATTAGTAGTTAATTAAAAAAAAAAATATATATATATATATATGTATATGTGTGTGTGTATATATATATATATATATATATATATATATATATTTTTTTTTTTTTACTTTAACATTTATAATTTACTTTAACATTTATAAATAGTAATAGTAATAAATAGTGAGTAGCTATTTTTATAGAACAACTTGGTTTGTTCTAATTATTATTATTTTTTTAAATACTACTGTTTTGTATTTCTACTTTAAAACAGTTCCTGATAAAATCAAGGTCCACTGTCTACTTGAGATTACATTGTGCAATAACTCTAAACTGCTACGCTTCAGTTTAAGCAAAGAAGACTATTTTGTTTCCTTTACTCGTAATTTCATACAAAAGGAGAAACTTCCTCTTCTCCTCAAAGAGCCCGTAACAGTTGAATCATGACACTGAGTCACACAGGAGTGAGACATGTGCGCTATGAATACTTGTTTTCCAAGTCGCATTAACAGTAAAATCCCTCATAGTACCTGACAGCTCTATCACTTTAGTCGAAATGTTTCCCATCCTATTATTCTTATTCACAGGCCTTCGGGGAAAAAAGTCCATTTTACTATGTTGCAACATCCCTTATAGACACCCACATTCATGCAAAACATCCATATCTCCTGCTGGGATCTAACCCCTAAATGCTATGTACCGTGCATTCCTATCTGCCTTTTTTCGCAGTCTCCATATACTTATCTCCTGTTTCTACCACTTCCCCCACCTCATTCTCCTATTCCTTCCTTTCACATCTCATAAAAACATGTCCATCGTTTTATGCGCCCATGAGATCTGTCAGATCATCAGGTCGGATTCCGCCAAATCAAATGCTCCACATCTCCTGCGTGCGCCTGCATAAATGAACCCATTGCGGCCCTGAGCAGTCCGAGCAGTCGGACCACTCCTGTGCCTTATTTTGTCTTCCCACTCCCGCCCTGTAGGGATCTGACTCCAGTTGTAAAAACATGGGTTTAGATGCTTGTTTTTAAGAGCCCTCTCACGAGCAGACGAAAGCTGAGACTAGGAGTTTGTAACAAAGACTCTTTAGAGGAAGACCAAGAAGTTTTTTCCCTGAGGTTCATGTTTTCCTTGTAGTCTGTTTGCCAAGACTCCTGAAAAACAAAGTCATACTTGGCAATGACTTCCTTTCCTTAATGCTAGTAATCAGATATGTGTCTTAAAAGTATACTATTAAATGCAAGACTTGAGCTGTGTTATCCTCCGTGAGGACGCTAATACAACATCCTTTTCAAAGCATTGCAACATTTTTTCCACTGAAAACCAACCTTACAAATCTATTTAACATGCAGTGTTGGGTTTTGGATGCAAAGACCATAAAACATGACTGGGATACAAATCATTGCTGCACAAAAAAAGAGAAAAAAAAAAAATCAACATGATACTCACAGATATAGTAATATTCTCTGCCTGGCCGAAATTCGAAACCCAATGAGAACGGTGTGAAGAGCTGAAACTTCTCAGAGAACTTCAGCGGCCCATTAGGCGAGTGAGGCCGGTTGCACTCCCAGCGCTTGAAACCTTTCGCTGTGTGGTCGCAAGAACTGTAGCCGTCGTAGTTGACCATGTAGAGGACGTAGCGCTCCGTCCTCTCCTCAGGGACCGTGTCCATGTAGTGGGGACAGTATACGTCCAAATAATCGTTGATGCATACGTCAATGTGGTAGTCTCCTCGGTAGAACCTGTGAAAAGGAGAGAGGCCACAGTGAGTATATACGATATGAAATATTAGTGATGCAGTTACTTTCACTCGTATGTTTTACGAGCCATCGAGCCCCTACTTCACAGAAAGGCCACTTCTGGAGGAAGCCACTTATTTGAGGGCAATTACCGCAAATGTGAAAGCACGTAAATCATCCAATCTGAGTCCGCTAGGGCTCACTAAGGATTATAAGGAAAATTCATAATCCTGTCGTTGACGTGGATGCTTTAAATACGCCTGAAAGAATGAGTTTTCCATGGGCGAGAGATGACAGCTTGAAATATGGCACTCTGAGGAATGTTTTGGAAGAAAAAATGCGCATCTCTCGTGCCAAAACATTCAACTATTTCAGATTTACATCTTGTTTATTATAAATCGAGATGACCTTGAGAGAATCTAACTAAATATGAATGTCAACGGAATGTGCACAAATTCATTTTGACAAGGAAGCAATTTAAAAACATAGATTCCCATAGGCTACATATATGAGTTTAGCGGAGATGGATACGCTCAGGTCATATTCATTTAGAGTCACTACAAAAAATATGATTTTTCCACCAAGACTGAGTAAGGTGGCGCAAGCGAACGTGACTGCGGTCCAGTGGCTCGGCTTAAACATGAAGAATGCTCAGGATTTGGTGGGAATTTTCAAGGTGTAAGCCAGTGGACACCCAGTAGGAACCCTGGGGAGAAGCTAGATGAGCTTCGAGGCTAATGTGAGGTTAGTGTTGCGATCCTGATGTGGACAGAAGCACAGCTGGGCACGCTGACACAAAGATTTCCACTCATTACGGACAATAAAAGACTATTGAGAGCAGATGGAGCTCGAGACCTATCAGATTATCATTATGTGGATTTCAAACGCACTGCTGGAATACTGAGTTTCCCTGTAGGTTTGGCCAGCATGGTGGTGGTTTGTGTGTGTGTATGCATGTTTGGCAGTGTGTGTGTGTGTGTGGATGTGTATCGATGCTGCTCGAAGTCTGCAAACACTTTAGGGCTATTTCGAACAACTATTGTTTACTACTCTTGGGAACTACATCATTTAAATGGAAAGCAAAGTTTCAGCTGTGAAAAACATACTTCCTGAGTGATCACGCAGTCCAATGTTTCCAGCTCAAAATCTGGCATTTGAAAGTGTGTAACATGCAAACAGGTCTTTTTATTTCATTATTGGGCACTGGCAAAAACAAAGCTATTTCCTGATTAAATTTATTGGCTTCTTGTGTTTCCTGTTATCTTCTAAAGTGGAATGATTCAATCTAGCATTGACAAAAATCAGCGTAAACCAAAACTGGTGTCCAGAACATAGGATCAATACAAAACAAAGAACACATTTTTTAATAAGTTTCAATACTTTAACATTAGTTAAAGCATTCGTTATCATGAATTAGAATTTTTAATTTTAATATATTTTAAAATGTAATTTATTCCTGTGATGGCAAAGCTGAATTTTAAGCAACCATTACAGTCTTCAGTGTTACATGATCCTTCAGAAATCATTCTAATATGCTGATTTGGTGCTCAAAAACATTTCTTATTATTATCAACATTGAAAACAGTGCTGTTTAATATTTTTGTGGTTTTTGCAGGATTCTTTGATGCATACCATGTTCAAAAGATCAGCATTTATTTTAATATAACAGAAATCTTTTGTAACATTACATTAAATTGTAGCAATTCAGTGCATCCTTGCTGAATAAAAGTATTAATTTCTTAAAAAAAAAAATCTTAGTGACCCTAAATGTTTGAACAGCTGTGTAATTTTATGAACAAACATGAAGTGACAATAAACAATAGTATATTTATAAATGAACATTAACCCCCAGATTATTAAATGCTGTAGCTGTAACTGTGTTTGCTTATTGTAAAATTATTTGCTTATTGCTTGCATATTGTGAAGTATCACCTTTTTTTCATTCAGCGTCTCAAACTAAGATTTAAATTAGTGCTAAAACAGTAGAGGCACAGCAATGCTAGCAATGCAAAGGTCATGGGTTCAATTCCAGGGGATGAATGAACTGATAAAAAAAATTACATCTTCAATGCAATGTAAGTCACTTTGGATAAAAGCATCTGCCATATACATAAATATACTGTGAAATGTAGTTCTAGTCAAAGCGAATGACATTTCACCTGTCTATCATGGGAAATATCTTTGCTAGAAGATACTAAAAGACTATTTTCCTTGGGTCACAAAGTTTGAAGACCAGACAACAACATATTAGCTCTCTGGACAACAACACCTAAAGGCAACAGAGTGCTTTTCTATGTCTTGTGTCAGAAAAATCAATGAGTGAGAGGATTGAGTCACATTGTGTCACTTTATAATATTCTTACGCAGTCTCTAAATCAAATGTCAGCAATTCATTTTCAATATGTATCAGATGAGCTCCAGTGGGTTATAAAGAGATCTGACCCCATTAAACCCAATAACAGACAAACAGCTCATCAATGTTGGGATTTCTTTCATGCGTCTGAAGAGCGATGGGCCAGCTGGTCAATAACCCACACAATGCTGTGCCAATTCATCATTAGGATTAAAAAAGAAGCTCATTAGCTGTATCTATCAGGGCTACTAACACAAACATGGCACATCGCTGCATCAGAACAAGTCTTACAACAAAAACCTCCCATAACGATAATCCCCCTATTCAGTCAATTCACTCCATCGCTCTTTCTCTACATGTTCAAACAGAGGGTGATGGGTGATGACCGGGGCAGACCCGAGTCTAAAGAAAGGCAGGGCACCGGGAGGCAGTGGGCTCCAGGAGTTCATGATTAAAATTGGTTCATCCCAAGGTCAGACTCCTCAGACTTAACAATGGAATGAAAAATGAAGCAGGCTCTTCACTTAAGAATTTCCAACGGAAGGCAGTTAAATCAAAAGAATTCTGAGAGGGTGCCATTGATTTTCCAATGAACGGAAGAAATATCAAGCTAAGACACAGACAAGCCTCAGGACAAAACAGCATCATTTTTTCTGACAGGAAATCTTAGAGGGATACTTCACCAAAATTACTATTCAAATGTTTTGACATTCCAAACCTATATAGCTTCTTTCTTCAATAAAACAAAACAAAAGAAGATATTTTGAATTTTTTTGGCCTTGCAATGAAAGTCTAATGTCGTTTATGACCTCACTGACTTTCATTATATGGACAAAAACAAAATAACTTCAAAATATCTTGCTTTTGTGTTCTACAGAAGACGTCAAGCAGGTTTGGAACAACATGAGGGTGAGTAATTGGGTGAACTATACCTTTAAGCGCACCTGCTTACACCTTCTTATAGAGGGCGCTCTTGAGGCAATGACTGACGTGACTCCCAGGGGTGTAGGTCAGCTAAGCCTCGAGCCCTCCAGGCCTTTCACAATGGCACAGATGGAGGATCTCCTCCTCAGGTTACAGCTCTTGGGCCAGCCGTGAAGCAGTTGTCCCATCATTCAGTGGGGAGGCAACGGTACATCTCCCAACGCCTCAGATATCACTCATTCACCCCTTCCAAAAGAATGTCTGCCCAGAAGCATTAACATCACAGACAAACAATGGCCTGCCAGGACTTCAAGCTGTGCTGGCTTGGCAAACGCCTCAAAAGACGGATGAAGGTGAAGGAGGGGAGAAAAAAGGCATATAAAAGCCGCTTCTCTGCGAGTTTCCCATGGAAAACACTCTGTGTGAGATTTTCTTGAAGAGACAAGATATACGGCTCGCTACATTGAAAACATATTGGTGTTTGTGGGAGGCATATCTATATTTCAGAAACATTGGCAAACGACATACAGCAGTGGATTAGAGAAAAAAGGCTTAGGTTTAGGTAGATATTTGAGGATGGATGTGTGGATAGAAGAAAGCAAGCAAACATGAGTGAGTGAGAACGGGACTATCGGTCTTGGGTGAGATTGTTGCTTGTCTAACAAGTATGATATGCGGAAAGTATTCACAGTGCCACAGGTTAATCTTCCTGCTCTCGTGTCGTCGTGATTAGTGGAGTGCAATATGGTATATGTCACTCATAAAGCGACAGGACTATCCTGTGGTTAACTCTATGGGCTGATAAATACACAAATGTATACAAATGGCTGACCTTCATACCTGACATTCACAAGCTCTCGATTCAGTTTGATTCAGATTTTGATTCATTTAGATTTCAGTGCATTTCGTAAATAATGTTCATTTATTCATACATATCAAAAAATATCAAGTGTTTCAGACTAACTTAAACAGGTAACTTATCTTTTTGAACTATTCAATAAAAGAATCGGCTCATACGAGTCATTTGCTTTGGGAATCAGGCTACACTGGTTGAAAAAAGTAAATGTAATTGTTTACCCAAAAAAAGTAAATCCAGTAATCATTTACTCACACTCATGTTGTACCAAACCTATATGACTTTTTGTTCTTTTGTAGAACAGAAAAAAACACTTTTTGTGAAGAATGTTTGAACTGTTTGTCCATATAATGAAAGTCAGCAGGGTCCAAAACAACACTGAACCATGATGACTGGAAAAAAACATGGGAGATATTCTTTAAAACACTGTCTTTTCTGTTCTGCAAAAGTAAAAAGGCATACAGATTTGGAATGACATGAGGGGGAGTAAATGATCACAGAATTTCCATGTTTGGGTGGACTATCCCTTTATGAATCAGTATCACGATCGAGAAAATCTGTATTTTTACCCAACCTCAGAAGAGTCTGCATTAGGTTTGGCAAAAGGTTGCAAATGGGACACCCTGTGGCCTCGTGAACTTCACGGACGAGAGCAAGCAAACATACCTCTTATAAATAACATACTTGTTTAGATTGAAAACCTCATTATCTTGAGTGGATCCCTCTTTACTGCTGCAACTGAATATTGAGTAGATGCTTTACAGATCTCAAATAACTAGATTGACATGAGTGCTTGGCACCAAATATACTCTAGTGGCCCTAATGCAACATTGAGACCGCATGAGGTCAGAACTAGGGTCAGAGGTCATGGATCGGCCATTATTAATGAAGGCCTCCATATTCAAGAGACCGAATATAATGGCAGTGCTGACCCTGGGGTCATTCATCTAGTGGGTGTGTATAACATGAAATTTAAGGAAACAGACAAATTTGAAGAAGAACAAATTATTTGTTGAAAAAAACAAACAAGCAACAGCTCAGCAGCACAAGCGCGAGAGAGAAAAGGGTAAGAGTCAGACTACGGACATCTAAGCAAACATGAACCTGCCTCCCACAGCAGGCTGGAGATCTGACCTCTCCCAGAGGGGCCATTGCGCGCCTCGAACTGCCCGGGTCGTTTTACAGTGCCTTGGGCAAAGCCGCTCTGCACCCAATCAAGACAACGTTGAATCAATTAAAAGTAGAGGAGCAGCAGTTAGCAAGCCACACAGTCTGGCTTCAATCAGCAAACCTTGCTAATTGTCCACAATGCTCTCCCACTGATTTACGGGTGACTTAAAATAGTCTAGAGCACAACACGTTTTGTTTATGTCCTATTAAAGTCTTGTGTGGGAGTATTACCAGGGTGTTTTTCAAGCAAGTTACACTTTAATGTATCATCAGGGTGGCATAGCGCTGTGAGACTATAAGGCATGAGAGAAAAGAGTGGGCGAGGAAGGTATGGAGACTGTCTGGCCTAAAAAGACAACTAATCGCTCGTAAAGGAGCCCTGTATAATTAGGCTGGTTTGTGATTCACCTAGATTTTTGTAAACTAACTCTAAAGCGCGCTGCAAACTGCTACAGTGAATGTAACCAGCCATTTAAATGTGTGAACAACAAGCTCATTGGCTGCGGAAGTGACATGAACCAATCAGCTTGTGCCAAGTAGTTAATGCTGTAATTGCCATCTAGAGTTTCATGACTGAACTATGTATGTGTGTGTGTATATATATATATATATATATATATATATATATATATCACTATTATTTGAAATAATATTTGAACATTATGTAACATTACTAAAAGTCTATTGAGCCCAAACTTTTGAATGGTAGTGTGTATGTATATATATATATATATATACACATACATCATAACAGCCTAATGAAAATATATATTTATGAACAAAAAAAATTTATTATTATAAAATATTACACATAAATATTTTTTTAAATATTATATTTTAAATAAAAATATTCTCATTTGAAATAATTTTATAGAAAATATTTTAATACATTTTACAATAGAATTCATTTTTCAAACTTTTAAAGCAGGTTGACCAAGGAAGCTATGTAAGCAGCCTGGTGAAGACAGAAGCACATCAACATCCTATGTGGGGACCACCAGCATCTAAAACACAACATACACTGACCAACTATGTTGTTTTAATATTAGGATTGGAAGGAGAGAGAAAGAGAGTGAGGGTGGCCTAGAGGCTGGCATAGAAGCGTTTTACCTTCAACAAACGCAGTAGCGCCAGAAAAAACAGCACATGTAACGTAATGTAACATCTAAACATAGAGTCGCTTCAGAGTGCCAGGCATGCCGTGCTCAGGCCCCCCACACCTGGTGCTCTCAATCGCCCCCATCCAGCTCAGTTCATCAGAACCCTCAGCGGCCCTGTCAGAGCCTCGTCCATCAGCCAGCCGGCCAACACACCCTGCAGGGCCGAGAGCCAACAAACAGCTACACACACACACATACACTGAAAACTATTAGTATAGCTGGAAAGCATGCAGATATAATTTAGGAGAATGTTTTAAAAATCTTACATGACTTCAATAGAGAATGTAAATTTGAAATCCACCTAAAGTAACATTTACTGCTTTTAAAATCTATTTGTATAGTCCACGTCATCCCTAATGAAAAAATACAATGGTATTACTATCTGATAGCATCACTGTGTCATAATGCTGCCACAGAAATGGAAGCTTGCAATAAAAAAAATAATTTAAAAAAAGTTAGCTGAATATGTATTCCATGGGTGAAAAATAACCTGTATGCCTGTACCGTATGTCGCACCAATGGTTTTGACTAGATATGGTCTCATAGCTTTGGACGAGAAACACCCCCAGACCTCATTTGAATTCGCCTCATACTGGCCTGGAAGGATTAGCTCACTGATGCACCACATATTGTGTTGTACAGACAGCATAGCCAAATAGCATTCTGGGAAGGAACCCTTCTGGAAAGTTCATTTTCCCTCTACTGAGGCAGTCTGGGCATGGGCAGCCCCAGCCCATATAATCACCAAGATTTATAATCTCAATTTGATGACAGGTGATTAAAGTAGACTAGAACACCTCTCTATAAATCAGATCGGGGTATTCCTGCTTCAGTCCTGGACAAAGATGAAGGGACTGAACTGTGATACAGATGTTTCTTATCTCCATGATCGAGCTAATAAACAGTGAGTTGAGCATGCTTTGTGGCAAGACGTTCCATGTATGACTAGACTATGTTTTTAGTGGAGGGAGAGCTTTCCTCTCATTCCGGGTGCTTCCACTGCTATCTGCATTAAAGAGCCGAGGGCTCCAAGTTCAACAAGCCCCCGTGAGGAAAATATTTATTATGGGCTGTGGTTGTGTGATTGACATCATAACATAACATCCTGGATTATGAAGGGGAATATGATGGAATATGGAATGTTGCGGTACTCTTTGAAGTTATGAATTAGAGGCTGCCATGCAACTGTCACCGATCCATGGCGGAGATATTTTTGTTGAACGAAGACAAGCGATTTGGCAAAGGTGATAATGTCATGCTGAATTCACTGAATGTATATAGAGTTTGATTGGCCTTCTGAATTTGGAGGTCAAGTTAAACCAAAGTCAGGGTAGATGCCAAATTTAATTTGACACAAATGGAAATGGAGCTGTGAATATAATGTAATATAATATAATATAATATAATATAATATAAAAAATTTAATATTTAAAAAATTAAATTAAAACACTAATAAAAAAAAAAATAATAACAATAACAATAAAAAAAAAAAACAATACAATATTGTCTAATGTTTTACATATAACAATGTCTCTTTATATTTCAGGTCATTTGGAATAGGATGATCATTGATGGGTCCTTGGCTTTAAAAAGTTAGAAAACCTTTTAGGGATAAAAAAAATTGATGTAAATTAAGACAACTGACAATAGCTCACAGCCTCATCCCCATCAAATTACATATGGCGTCAATCCTCCTGACTAACGTCCTCTGTCAATATCATAATCCATATTTGTATCTTCCATGTCCTGTCTGGGCCTGCTAAAGTGATTAGCATCCCAGCACACTGCCAGATTCAATCTGTGGTCTCATGTACGTGTTCATGGTATGTGGTAGTTACCTTGCTATTGTTAGACAGCTAAGGCCTCACTATTGTCGCTTTAACAGATTGATAGAGCAGCCTTGGCCCTCAGACAACACAAGAGGGCCACAGAAGGGGGCCGGGAGGGCAGGTGGCAAGGCTAACACTTAGTGCAGTGTATTAATACACAGCCTCTATGAATGATAGGCATGTTCATCCCCACATGGAAATGGACAGATGACTATTACTGCTCTTTCCTCTAAGCAAGGCCCCATTAACACCCTGTAATAAAGACATATTCTGCTACAATGAATAAAATAGGTTTCGCAATCGCTCTGTTATTAACAATAGATGGTTTTCAGCAAACACGATCATATGCGTTGGGGGAGCTGTTTATAACGTGCTTCTCAGAAAAGCATGGGCATCAGCTTTTGTGTTGGTTCAATGGCAGCACAAGTTATTTAGTGATGTATGAAGAGATAGCAGCTTGGCCTCACTCTGCAAACCGCAGCATCCAGAGCGCTGTTGGGAGCATGAAAACGGTGCGAACAGGCGTCAGTCAACAGACATTACTGAGTTTTTTTAGTGCGCACTTAACACGCATACAGAGCTTCTCAACAGGCTGTTCGCCAAGCGTCTATCAACAAAGGAACTCAACACACAGATCCTTGTTTAGTTGTAGAAGGACTTGGAGAGTAATTTTACTAGTTTGATATGTTGGTTTTTAGGTTTTAAGCTAGCACTAAGGCCTTTTGAAAAACACTTGATGAATATGCATGGCCCTCAAGGTGTTTTAATGGAAACGTCCCTGTTTGTTCCGCAGGCTTCAGGTTTCTGCTATATCAAGTGTGAGTTTTTCTTTCAACAGGTATAGAAAGCAGTCTGTTGGGCAATTTCTGCAGACCTTGAGTTAAGTAGACAAAGGCTCTCCCAGTTTATTTACCCTTCATAGGAATTACTTTCAGCCCCAGAAGGAGAAGCGATCACTCATAGTCAGCATATTGAAGGGAGGGTGAAGTTTACAGATGGGTGGTAAGTGGGATTTACCTGTGTGTTTATGTGTGTTTGTTTGACTTGGAGCATGGTACGCACAAAAGAAAAGTATGGGCTGCATTCTGAGTGAGTGTGAATGGGTACAGGGGCTTATTTGAGAAACAGGTCTTGGCAAGCTGCCCTGTGCAGTATTGATGGACTCAGTGAAAGATCTTAAGCAGTGCTGTCACAGGCAGACCAATGATGTGGCTTTTTTTTTCCTGCAGCAGGTAAAACGGAGCTAATCCTCTTTTCTCTCCTAACTAATTGAAAGCAGGTCACCAGATTTGACACTATACAGCACCTTCAGATGGAGGACAGACATCAGGATTTATAAAAAGAAAAAAGAGAGGTCAAAGAGGCACATGAAGCATGGGAAAATGAGGGGGATTCTACAGAATGGGTGGCATTTGTGTCTCTCATCTATATTTAACACTAACAATGAATAGCTGATGCAAGCCTTTTGAAATATGTAAATATAGATTAGTTTCTAAACGTATGAAGAAAAGGCAGGTTTCGTCGAAAGACCCATAATGTGCGAAACTGGAAAAGAACCTAAGATTTAGCAAGTGAAGAGCGATATTCCAACATTCGTCGAGCTCAAACACCCACACGGAGGAAGGCACACAAATTCGCATTCGCATTCGCACACTCGTGAAGTTTCTCCTGCATTGAGTGCAAAGTCCCAACATTCCTCTGTGCCTGCTGGCTCTTGTCCCTCTACACTTGTCACACTGAAATTCACCCACTCGAATGTTTTAAAGTCTTCTGAAGAGTCTCTTGCAGGCCTGTTAGCACGGGGGAAGTGTCAGGTGACAAAGCCGGGCTTAAGGACTCACAGGGGGCCTCCTGGCCCTCTCCACTTCACTCTGTCGTCCACACAATGGCTAATTGGAGAGATCTACGGGGTTCAAAGATCCAGGGTTTAATCAGTATTTAGCACCATCTGGCTGCACAAACTCCTCCTCCTCCTCCTCCACATCCCTGAATTTAAGACTTCCTGCTCAGGTTTTGGACCTTCAGGCCTTTCAAAATAAAGCTTGGCAACAAGACGAAAGATGCAGTTGTAAAACATGAATGTTTTATTTATTCCTAAAGTGCATTTGGGGGAAAACTTAGGCTTAAGTCTCAAGTTTTAAATGCTAAACAGATGTAAGGCATGTTAAGGGACATGAACATTTCTACTTTATTTTTATTTTCAAGCTACAGTAAATTCCCATGCTGAAGGATCCAGTTACATATGACCAGACCTCATATAGAGTCCATACTGTGAGTCTCTCCCTCGCTTTCTCTTCATGTCTTTCTGAAGGAGCTTTTGCTTTAGAAGCGAGCAGCAGTGCCTAATGAGCATCGGTGTGCTGTGCGGTGTCATATATGTGGGTTGCCAGGTCTTTTTTTTTTGTCAGTCACTCCTGCTGAGCCATTTAACACCATTTCGACCAAACATGTCACCCGGGAGACAAACACACCTCTCACTGAGGACAAACGCTACATATTTAGCCATTTTCCTCAACAAATCCAAATGTAAACAGATGGAATGAAAAGAGATTTAGTGAATTCCAGTTCTGTGAAGGGTTTGAAAATGTCAACATATGTTCAAAATGACAGCAGCTTGAAAGAAACACCCTAGCATGCATAGAAAGTGCTTACACTCTTTTTAGTACACTCTTTCTTCTGAGTCTATACTTGTCACTCAACAGGTACAGATAAATGGCTCTTTTTCTAAGGAGATTTAAAGGCTTAAAGGATTGTTTACATTGTAAAGTCAACCAAAAACAACATACCACCGGTAAAATGGGCGAGATCACCACATGTGATGCTCCAAACTGCTTTAAAATAGGGTAGAATGGCATAGAATCCTATCTTTAAAGGAAATCCCTGTGCATGTTGTTAGGCATTGTTTAGAGTAAACATAATCATCTCCATTTCACAGCACTATCATCTTGCTCATCTAAGAGGATTTGAAATACGAGACCGGGAAGTCTGCTCAGGCACCTCTAGGCTGCCAATGTTTTTCATTGCCTCACAAATGAGTGTCAGGCAGCTTTCCAAACACAAACACATTCCCCAGCACGTCCCTGACTTCATTCACGCCTAATAAGCCGTATTCCACACACACACTTGTAAGTTAACAGGAATCGATGCCATGAAAAAGTCTTAACCAAGCCTGAGTTGTCAGACCAGGCCAGAGGGATGAGCTCAACTAGTGTGAGCCGAGAGTTTATAGAGATAAAAAGCAGCCGTTTTATCAATGGCCTACACTGCGGCCTCATGGGACCAGACTCCAGACGGAGAGGAGGAAGCCTCTTTTTGCTTGTGGGTGTGGCAGAACAATACAGCACTGTTCCAGGTGTGAATGCTTCCTAAACCAACTGATCTGATGCCACGTCGCTGCAGGCAAAAAACAGAAAACGAAGAAGCAAAGTGTGCCAAAGATGCTGGTGCTAAAAGTTTGAGGGTAATATATCAGTGTGATTCAATGTTCACGCCTGAGACATGTACGACTCAGAATTTCCTGTAATTTTAACTCAAGGAGTGACCTCGAACAAATGATCGAAGATGAATTAAGGTATGCAAGGGTGCGAGAGGTCAAAAGAATGAATAAGCACAATAGCGTTCATTTATCTGCATGAATCATGCACAGGCAGTTTCACTGTGGCACACTGTGAAAATCAAATGCTTTAAAGGCCTGAAAGCTTTAAAGGAACAGTTCACAAAAAATGAAAATCACTTACTCAACCTCACGTAGTTCCAAACCTGTATTTTTTGGAATATCACAGGAGATATTTAGTGTAATGCCCTATGGCTGATTGTGATGTGCCATGTTTGATTGTTTGAACCAAACGCAAACGTTTTAAAAGCTATGGAGGAGGGGAATATTTTCAGTGAATAGTGATGTAAAGTTGGCATGAAATGAAAATGTATTTTTTTTCGAGTTATTGATCTTTGTTCATTTTTATTCAAAATGTCATTACTCAAACTTCTGTTGAAACCACAGACTTCTCTCTGGTAACGTTTTCTGAACTCATTGAGTCAGCCTAAACCCCACAATGTTGTAACCTGTACAAAAGTGTATAAAAGAACATATTGTTGATTAGCACTTTCTGTAAACTGGGGTGTAAAGGTCTTTTTTACAGAAACTTCCACACTGGCAAGTTAACTTTTTCGGTTTTGAGTAGAGCATCTTGCTTTCTTCTCTGACATAATTTTGTGCAGCAATGCTAGCTACACACTACATTGTCATTTTCTTTTTTCCATTATATGACAGGTGGCAACCAGCCAAGATGAAAACCATAATGTTTTTAAAGGGTTAGTTCACCCAAAAATGACATTTCTGTCATGAATTACTCACCCTTATGTCGTTTCACACCCGTAAGACCTTCATTCATCTTTGGAACACAAATTAAGATATTTTTGATGAAATTCAAGTTTTTTTTATTTTTTTTATCCCCCATAGAAAGTGTTCTCGTCTCATTCATGACATTAAAGTTGAACCACTGTAGTCACGTTGACTATTTTAACAATGTCTTCAATACCTTTCTGGACCTTGACAGAAAATATGTTGCTTTCTATGAGATAAAAAAAAAAACCTCTCGGATTATCAAAAATATCTTAATTTTTGTTCCAAAAATGAACGAAGGTCTTACGGATGTGGAATGACATGAGGGTGAGTAATTAATGACAGAAATTTCATTTTTGGATGAACTAACCCTTTAACTCTCAATATCAACAGCAAAATTGCAGCTAGGGCTCCAAACACCCACTCCTCCACGAGAGGACTTCAAGTTGTCCAAAACAGGTGGACACAAACAGATGTTGTCAATGACACATGAAAAGGAGATACGCTTATCTGCGTTTTAGCTGGGCTTTAACTAGCACGCCCTCGTTAGCAGACCTGCAAATGCGTTGCAGCCCCACATTTATCTTTGGAATGTGGGAATTTAATCTGCGGCCCAGGAGAGGACCCTCTGCGTTGACAGTTTGTCTCTTCAGATGGACACCTCGGGCTGGTGGGAATGCAGGAGGCACCGATGAACCCTGATTATGGTTCGGCTCAAAGTCTCGTCTCTCCACACCTCCTACCCTGACCTAAGCGGACAAGAACTCCTCATGGCCCCTGCATGGGCCCGAGGGAGGGCAGCTGGCCCAACAGTTGCTCTAATGCTGGCCCTTAGAGACCTATCTTCTAATTCAGAAGTTCAATTTAAGTAAAAGTTACATGATATTAAAAAAATATGAAAAAAAAAGACCTATAAAAGTGCCCAAAGGGTAAAATAGCAGAGCAGACGAGTCCACAAGCCACAAAATAGCAAATAAGCTCCAATTTCTACAAGACACAAACCCAAATAAAACAACGATGTGCTTTCAAAGGGAGAGGACCGAATTTTTATGTGGAATTCCACAGAGCTATAAAAATGTATTGAATGAATCAATTCTGCATGAAACAAACAAGCACAAACAGAAAACAACTTTAGAGAGCAGCGTTAAAACGAGCACCTTTTATAAAGCCATGCCAGACCTTTGGTTTCTGACAGATGGAGCATCAATCCCGAAGGACAGTGCATGCGCTTCATTCTCCAAACTCTATAATCCTGGAACAAAACCACTGACTATTGACATAAGGCACAGACCCTCTTTCAGGAATATCTGTTTGGGACTTATCCCTTGAGAGGTGAGGATTGATGGACAGAGACTGTATGCCATGTACCCATGATTCTTATTCACACACTCTCTCTCAGTCTGTCTAAAAATCATGTCCAGAGGGGAGTTCAGTGGACCTATTTGATGAATGAGTCCTGAAAGATTATGTTTTTTTTTCTCCCACACACTCCCACATTTAACCTCCCACTGTTTCTATCTCTCTTCCTTTCTCACCAGTACCTCGATAATGACCGCGCCGCTTGCTGGTGCACGGTGGCTACCCATCAATAACTCCCACATCACGCAGGTTCAGAGAGGGGAGCCAGATGAGCCTCCGGCAGGCGCACATCTGCTTCCCGCTTCTCTGTGGCTGGTTGGTGTCCCGACGCACGGCATTCTTTCAGAGAGAGCGTGGCATAGCTAATGCATGTTGTTGGGCTTGGGCTTGTTAGCGTGCGGGCATGGGCTGCTTATTTATTACAGGGCTTCCACATGTTTTAACTGAACGCAGCTAACACAGCGCAGATGTTGTCTAACGGCAAACATGTTTTAGTGCTGCTTTGCTAAACAGGGGAAACTTCAACCTGTGAGGGATAAAATGGGCTAATCCATTATGAGTGACAGACCGTAAATGGTCTTATTCTTAATTCAAATATTTTTGTCGTTGTCCAGTAAAAGTGTCTAAACATTCTTCAAACAAGACAAACTTACTTCAGTATAATTGTGTAAGGTATTAAGAATTGTTTTCAAATAATATATATTAAATTAAGCTTATCTGTCTAACCCAATTGGTAAATTGTTTTCTTGTTTTAACCATACACCTCACTAAATTTTGTTAAATTTATACTTAAAACAGTCTGCCAGTGGGGTACAAAAATAATCAACGCTATTTTTTCTTAAGTAAATATGCTTCTAAAATAAATTTATCTTATTTAAAAATATTTGAATTTTTTTTTTTTTATTGGAAAGCAAGGCAAAATTATTGATTGAAAAAGTTATTTGTTACAATAAGGTTGTTGGTTAATGCATTACGAAAAAACTAAATACATTTTACAGTATTTTACAGCATTTTACAGGTTGATCAAACTTTATATTTATAATAACAATAATTTTATACATTAAATTACATTTTTTAATGGCTAGTTCATAATAAAGCATTTATGTTATTTACTGTTTATTTATGTAGAAATATGTAGAAAGTAACATTTACCAAGATTAATAAATGCTGTAAAAAATATTGTTTGGTGTTAATGTAACTATTGTACAATGTTAACATGAAACACCTTTATATATATATATATATATATATATATATATATATATAAAACGTATATGTATGTTAAAAGTGTTAACATAAAAAATAAATATATAAATAAATATATACATACAGTCAAACCACAATTTATTCAGACACCTTGAACATTTCATTCATTATTACAGTTTATTCACTATAGCTTAAAAAATAATGGTAATAAACCATGACAAGATCTCAGAGTTAAACTGTATCAGAAAAAAATTAATCTTAATTATGTCAGATAACACTTAAGCAAAACATGGTCAGGTCAAAGTGTCTGAGTAATTTTTGGTTCCAAATTTCAGTTTTACTGGTAGTCCACTGTATGAAGAATTTTTGGGTATAATATGTTGCACTTTATTTTGCTATCCTCACTTACATAAATGAACTATAGTCTCCTGCACCCACTAGTAAAAATATATCAAAAATATCAAAAATGTCTGAATAATTTTTGGTTTGAATGTATATATTTTGGTTTATATATATATATATAGCAGTGTGACATGATGCACAAGCATTTATCCTTGTGCTTCTAAGGTTAATATTATTTACAATTATATAACAGCAGAGTATATTAGGCATGAAGGAATGTGTTTTGTCTTACCTGAGCAGGAAATTCCACAATTCATCCGAAACAAGGAAACATAAGAGAGACAAAGAGAGAAAGAAAAGGCAAATAGTTAGTTTATCAGGTTATGCTTTTGCATTATATATCCAATTTAACTTCTAGCACAGGGAAATGCAGCTGTTAAATTGCTCTGTTGTTTCACCGAAATAATACAGCAAGCTCATTTATGAATTCCACTGATATAAAAATGCGGGCGTTGCTTTAAAAAAAAAAAAAACATAACACCAAATACCTAATAAAACACTGACCAACATATTAACAACACTGCTGTGTACACTCTTGTTACTTCAACGGCCCATTACAGTCAGAGCACCATTGAGAATGGCGTTAAATTGTAGGGAGCCGGGAATTCACGCAGGAACCAACTTCTCGCTCTACCTCAATGCGTGGGTGAAAATCCCTTTCCTGTCTTGAACAAAGGATCACCCTGTGACCCTATGGTACTTCATCCAGAGTGGATAGTTATGACTCTATGTCCATTACCTAAATGGAGAGCACTTGAGCAGTATTGATCAGGGCCTCTTTTCACTCATCACACTATCCTGACATTGCACAGTTCTATGTAATAATCTGAAGGGTCAAAGGCTAATAAATCTGAATCATAAATGTTCTGTCTCTATGACAGGGATAACAAGCCAGTCTGCAGACAATGGATGATGAACTTTTAGAGCCTCCCCTGAATTGTCTCTGCACACTTGACGATTAAATGCTAGCATGATGTGACAGCTGAGGGACGCCTCTGATGACCGGAGTACCGGAGCGAAGTGCTCAAAGGCATCACTTCGCTCCAACTCCATTCCACTCTGCGTTTTCCATTTCAAGACAAAAACACACTTTTTTAATTCTAATTATAATAAAATGTTACAATGGTAATATTTATTAATATGCAACTTAATTACAGATATTATAATATGTAATATCAATTTTATAGTTTTAATATATATATGCAAACATGTTGTATATGTAATGTAATATAATATTGGATTTTTTTGGAGAATTTAATATTTATATTGAATATAATACATTATATTTGTCATAATTACATACAGTTTATTGTTTATTACAATTACTTTAAATATTATAAACATTAAATTCTATAAAATGTCAATATTATATTACATATTTGTCATATATGTAATTATATATATATATATATATATATATATATATATATATATATATATATAGAATACCTATTATAATAATTATTATAATCACATTTTTCAGGCAAAAATATTTAACCACTATTCCTTGCTCCGTTTCCACTCTGTACCACTCACATATTTTGCTGATAACCAAATAGGTTGTTTTCAGTGATTCATATAGTCCCAGTGCAATTTTCCTTGATGAACCCTTCAGATATGCAGACTAAGGTGCTGGAGGTAAGAATAACATGGTCATGTGTGTATGGTGAGGTGTTACAAGTTACAGTGGCTGTTGGCTCAAAGGCAATTTCCCATTGTAAGAGAGATCTACAGAACTAATAAATCACACACCACCGAATCTGCAACGACGTGCCTGAGTGAGGAAATCAAAACTTTTGTAAAACCCAATGGTTTCACTGGTGAAAAACACTCCCTTTCTTTTTTCTCCTCACTGTGTAGAACATCCTCCGTCCTTATTTGCCCTCATTCTGCCCAGTTGTCTAAATGAAAAGTCTCAAGTCGAAATTCTCTGGCAATGTTCAAGGTTTTTAAAGCACATCTCTGTGATGTACAAGTTTATTTGAGAGTATTGCACAGATCTAAGATAACAAGGAGACATCTGATCCAGGTGCTTTGCAGTAATGGTAGAGGGAAGCAAAGGGGTCGTATTCTCCACAGTTATGAGCAGATAACCGTA
Organism: Ctenopharyngodon idella; assembly: GCF_019924925.1. NCBI lineage: Eukaryota > Metazoa > Chordata > Actinopteri > Cypriniformes > Xenocyprididae > Ctenopharyngodon > Ctenopharyngodon idella. The sequence goes on along the minus strand of NC_067240.1, from coordinate 12,844,062 downwards.
GACACAGCGCTTTCATCAAAAACATATGGGGCATCACAGAGGATACGGGGCTTTCTTCTCATCCAGACAACAATAGTTAAGCTACACAATGCATTTAAATCGTCTTTATGGGATTATTATGGATGTCTGGATTGCAAAATGAGCGTGGGAGCACAGACACACACTCCGACACAAACAAAACACAAAGCCACAGTGCTGATCCTATCGAGGCACGGCTCCCACAGGCTTTTGCTGGAACATAAATGACACCACATGACTCAAGAGAGCCAGCGAGCATCCTGGTTCATCCAGTTTCTGTGCATCAGCGCTAGGCTCCGCCCCTCACCTAAGGCAATGCTGGCAAAGGCCTCAGCCATCTGATCCCGATGCCATCAAGCTGTAAATTAGAACTCAGAGGGCTTTCAGAAGCAGATATAGCACATAAATAAGATAGAGAGACATAATTGGACAGGAATGCTTATAGTTACTGCGATACCATGGCTTAACCAAAGTTCTCACACTGCGGACAATAGCGCAAAATAAAACTAAAAAGAGTCCTGGAATTTCTTGAAGGAACAGGTGATGTGTTGTACATACTAATTATCTACCCACAAGGCTGGCATGAGAACAACTGTCTGTTCAAAAGGATCAAGGGAAGAATAAGTAGTCTGAACCACAACCATGTACCTGATCCTTTCTTTTTTTGATCGAGAGCAAAGGCTCAGTCTTTCTTCCCTCGACAGAATCGTGAGTGGTAAGACGGTGTGTCTGACATTCATACCGCGAGTGCTGGAGGACGATACTCTCAATTGTCATGTTATGATGAGTGACATTTGAGACCCGGTAGATTTCAATAGAGGAAAGGTCAAAGTGTCAGACAGCCCGGTTTCCTGTGACATCACTTCTCAAGCGATAATGAGAGCCGGACAGCTCAGCATGACACTGCATCAGGTTCAATTCGAAACTACTGAACTACTGATCCATTTGGGATCCCTCTGATTAAAAAAAACAGTGCCTGCTTTGCCAGCAGGGCACATGATTGCGATAACCCACATGTTTTACTTCAACACAAATCCATCCAGGTGTTTTGGATTATATAGTATGTCTGTTATCCGCAGGGTTTCGGTACACACAGGTGTGCAAGGCGATTTAAAAACAGCTGAACTCACTTTTGGAGTGTTATGAACAGAAGTTAAAGGGTTAGTTCAATGAAAAATTGTAATTCTTTCATCATTTACTCACCCTCATGTCATTTCAAACCTGTATGTATGTCTGTCTACTTTTCTGGGAAACATGAAGGTATTAGCAATGGTATAATGACCATATTTATTATCTCTTTATTAGAATATAACCAGAAAATACAGGAAATTTTTATGCAGTATTAAAAAACAGATAAAAATGACTTCTATAGGCTAAAGTGGCAAGTATTTAGTGACCTCCCCTTACACTTGAGCAATAGCAGGAACCTGGCTCTCTTAAACCTAAATGGGATGGAAAAGAACTGAAAGGCCAAGAAAACTTTCAAAATATGATGAGAAGTTTCTCAGATTTTCTTCTTTGAGAAAATGGAAGTCCAGGAGGTCACACTAAATACTGATTTTTTGCTTAAAGAAGCCATTTTGTTCTGATTTTTTGTACATTTTTCCTGTATTTTCTGTTTGTATCGTAATAAATCAAAAAAATAAATATGGATGGTCATTAAAACATTGCTAAAACTATATTTGTGTGTGTGTGTTGTTTTAGACCCCGCTGACTTTTCATTCTTTATCCATGGCTCCACGAGGAACCTTTAAGGGCCGTGATATGCCAAGCCGACAGTCGAGGTAGTTTTTGAGGTGTGCTCTACTCAGCATGCTGAATCGGCATCGGATCCATCAGTGAGAGAGATCACTCTGATTGGCTGTTCAGTTTAGCCAATGAGTCAGTGCACGAGAATAAAGGAGAGAGTAATAATAGCAAGCAAAGAAGTCAAGACTGCACAAACAGAAGGCTGCTCTAATTTTACGGCATCTTACCTAAACATTCTAATACGCGAATGCGTACGGAATGCACATGCTAGTTGCCAGTCAGCTGTATTCTTTGTGGTTTGTTCAAGTGCAGCTTTTTGATCCAGATGCAGCCGATGCAAGGCGACAACACAGTCGGCTTTCATCGTCACAAGTTCTTTGACACTGGCTTGGTATGTCACAGCCTTAACACCCAATGAACCTTTCAATTGCACAAAAGGTTCTTTGGATTATTAAAATGTTCTTCACACTAGGAAAAAAAATCATTCTTTTAAGAACTGTTCACTGAAAAATGTTCTTTAAATGTTTCTACTTTGGCATCGCTGCCAAACCCTTTTGGAACCTTTATTTTTAAGATTGTATGGCAAAAAAAAACAGTAAAACATTCTTCAAAAGAGTGTTCCACAGAAGAAAGTCAGTCATACAGGTTTAGAACTACATGAGGGTGAGGAAATGACAGATTTATGCCATACTTTTTGGGTGAACTATCCCTTTAATTCTTTAAATATCAAGAAAACACATTACCGTGACATCACTCAGTGAGCCACGAACCATTTCATTGGCTCTAAAGAAGAGATAGATGGCCCTTATTTCTGTGTGGGAGAGAGATGGGGGTCCAATAGTGCCGAACTCCACCTGTGCTGATGATGAGGTGAGGGTTGAGTTACCGTGACCAGCTTATGCAGACTTCCTCTAAATGCTTTCAGTTCTGACAGATTTAAAGCTGAGGACGGACACACCTCATTCATCTGACCATACACGCACACAGAAATGCCATATCTGTACATTTAAAAGAGAAAGAAATGTTTATTTTATTTACAACGTGTGGAAAAATAGGACCGTCTGAGTGCGAGGCGCATGAGGTTATCTTCAGGCCAGCGTTAAGGGAAAGCACATGTTTGGCCTCGCTTTAGAGGCTAATGTCAGTTGGATTGAATGGCTGGGAAAAATCCAGGCTGATTCCAGCACCATTCAGCCAATGGCAGAGCAGCACAACATTAATAACCGGCATGCAATACTTTTAATGCCCCATCAAATTTTATTAAGCACAGTAGCCATCAAATGCGAAATAGATGCTTTTTTCAGTGGGTTACATGCTGTATAAAATATTATAAAATGTTTTTAAGTTTATTTTTTCTGGTGGAGCCCCAATCCTGAGGTCATTTCGGAGCTTTATTTTCAGAAACAGCCAGGAGAGCACATCACCACGGAGACGTCTGCCCTGATGATCCACACAGCTTCAAAGAGCTCAGTCCCACACATACAAAACCACAGAGGCGCAGACATATGAAAGGCGTCTGTGTGGATGTGAGCGTGTGTGCGCGTCTGCTTAGGTCAGTATTGCTGTGTTTCTGTGTGTGTGAAATCCTATCAATGTCACAAAGGTCACGCTCGCTCAAGATAACCCGGGGAGATTGGTGTGAGGTGCCAGGGTTTTTTCTTCTCTTTATTTTGTGATTAGGTGTCACAAGGATTTCTTTGGTGTCACAATGAGGCCTTTCATGTCGTGGGCACCTCAAGGTTTAATAGGCGATTCACTACATTCAGCATGAAATGTAAAGAAAGAAACCGGCCGGCTCACAATACTCACCAAGACCACAATGGCATGCACACCAACCCATTTTTTAGAACGAAAGGAATTTTATCCTTTTTGTTGTAAAATGTTTGTGTAATTCCCACAGGAAATCTGGGATCGAATGCTCGCGCACAATGAACACAGAGACGTCCATTTAGTGTGTCACTCAGCTTGTGGTAAAGCTTATTCGGGTGAGTTATGTTTAAGGGGAACATTTAAAGGTTAAAGTCAGCGGCCAGGATCAGTAAAACGAATGGAACGGCCTAACGAAAAAGAGTCTGTCAAAACAGTGCCTCGCCACAGTTCAACAAATATGTTACCATGTTTACAGTGACCATGACAACAGCTCTGTGAATAGACATGTGTTCGGTGATCATGCTTATTTTGTGATTCACGCTTGCCCTGAAGTCCCTTTTTCCACTGTGAGTCTAAGAATATTTCCTGTGCGTTTGAAACAAGCTGTGCATTTAAGAGGATCTACAGGCTGACTGACAGTATTTCTATATATGAGGTCATGCACTACCCTATTAAACACTCTCTGATTTAAGCTCAACTCGATATAGCTTCGTTTCAAGGCCTGGAGTGAGGAGGAATCTGATTGGCTGTTGACCCAGGTGTAGTAGAGTATGCATTTAATAAATAACAACTAGGGCTGTCAATTGATTTAAAGTCCCCTTGTGGTCCCCTTTAATGTAGTTTATATGTCTATGTGGTGTTTTTAATATGCTTTAAGACAAACCATGTGCAAATTCATAAGCCAACACCATTACTGAGTATTTTCTCTTTAAAACTGCAGTAAACCAAAAACGTGGTTTGAAATTGCTGGTGTTTCTGACATCACAAACCACCTTGTAACCAATCACATCAACGTGTGGCGAACATATCATTAACTATGACTGCTCTGAAGCGGAGAAGCCAGGTTATCCTGGTATATTTTTCTGTTGATATGAAAAATCGAGTAGATTTTGCAATATAGCAGGTGTATGATGTATATTACAATGATATGATGAACTATTTGCCTTTCTCCACTGACGTTCTGAGTTGTTAAAAGCGTTTGTAAGGATGTTGGCAGCTGTCTGACCCAAAAATGGCGAACGGGAACATGGTTTGTGTAACATTAGCAATACATTAAATAAAATATGGTTTCTTTATTTTATCATTTTATTTTTATGTATGTAACTTATGTAGCACTTAGTTAAATCAGCCAATTTGCAAACTTGAAACTCAATGCAAACCTGCCATAATTCAATAATAAAATTTCTCCATTTAAAAAGCTAATTACTTTACCTTTGTTAAATGTTCTAGGTTTTAACTATAAATAATAATAAATAAATTAAATAAAAACTAATTTATTTCATCATATAATGATAAATGGTCTACTGGTATTATGTGTATCATGTATATGTGAATGAGAGGTGCAGCTCCACTCCACTGCAATCAGATCTAAAAATTAAAAATAAATAATCACATGAAACTAAATGAATCTTTTATAATGTCAAAACGAAAATCTGCATTAATAACATTTTAAAATGTACACCGTTAAACCTACTTTGACAGCCTTGATAACAATAAATATGTCCTTGTGAGTGGTAGCCCTCTATATCTATCCTTCAATCATGCTCATTTCAGTAGCAGAGCGTTTGACTTAAGTAAAATAGACACCATTTAAACGCAAGCGGCTAAGAGGGCAACATACATAAAAGAGAGTCTGCAAAGAGATCTGAGAGCAGGGCTCTTTAGCAGAGACAGTTTTATAACCTGATTCACTCAGCAAAATACAGCGCCATAAAAGAAGCTCTCTGTCCATGCAACGTCATGGCACCATGACAGGCCGTGTTAATCACAGTCGTTATATGCACATCCAGCAGACAATCTGCAGCCACAACTGAAGCCTGGGCTGCATAGCTCAATCAGCCTGCGCCCAGCAGACCAGAGCCTGTAAACCGCTCTCATTCCCAGAAAATTCTGCTGAGGGAAGGAGGCAATATCTTCTCTCGTCATAGCTGCAATGGTCTGGTTCTGATCAGAGATAAATGTCTTGGTGAGTGGACTTTGCTGTGCTAGACAGCTCTTTGTGGTTTTAGGGCCTGTACGGGGTCAGTGTGGATCATTTTGTTGATGGAGGCCGGATGTGGGTAAATTACAGTGTCAAAAGTACAATGCTAAACGGTCACACCGGTTGCCCTCTAAGTACTTGCATGCCACCCACTGTTTTTCTGGACAGGTCGTCACCAACAATGGTCTTTTTAGGCACATACAATTAAGTTGGGTATACACGACATACTCTTGTGGCTCTATTGTGCAATATTGAATTGCAGCAGCAAACAGGATGCAAAGTTGCAATTTGAATTTAATTGTAGGAAGGAAGTAGAATTATAGATAGATGCGTGGTATGACTCGGCACGGCTCGGCTCGCTTTACTTTCGGTTTGCTTTTCCACATTAGTTAGTACCGCTTCAAAGTGGGTGGGATTATAGACTGATTGTTATAGTTGTGTCGCCTCTACTGTCATGGATCCGTTCCTCAGCTACCAATGAGAGGAACATCTGCACCTCGTCTACTGACCACGATACAGCCATTTCTTTTTCAAGTTGCGTGCGACGATCATTTAAAGCAAGTCGTTTAAAAAAATTGTGCAAACAAATGATACTGTGGTGGCTGTTACTGACTATTTAAATGTAGCGGGTTTGGTGTCGTGTTTCAAATGACGCTGGTAGTGACAATCTCTCTGACCGATCAGTTATCTGCAGTGTTTACACATCACATTTTAGTATCGGTACGGCTTGCTTGGAAACTCAACCGAGGTGGTAGTATTTAAGCGAGCCGTACCGTGATAAACTGGATGAAAATTGGAAAAAAGAGAGCCGTACCAAGATACATAGATAGATAGATAGACAGATAGATAGAACTTCCTGTGAAATGTGGCCAATTCAATACAAATTCACACTCATGAACTGGAAGAGAGCCAATTCTTCAATACTGAATTTTGCCTGAACTTGCCAAGTTGTACACAGATTGAAACTTTTAAGTCTTTTGCCTTGTTAGTCAAAACTGTAGATCCGTAGATAAACTGAACAAATAGATAGGACAGAATGATTAAATGCTAACTGTGAATTTCAAAGAGGCAGCTTTAAAAGACAGGCTGCCAACTATCATGTGTCTACACCACCAGATAACCTTCGACTCAGCTTTCATGGGGCGTTTGATTTGCTGTGGCCCCCTCAGTGGCTAGGGTGAGAAGGAGCACGCCATGAAGAGAGGAAAAGTCCCTGTGATGGTGCTGATAGTCACACTCTCGGTGTGTAGTTTCCTCCATCTGTGAGAAACAGGCTGCGCTGCTTGCTCAGCGGGAAAAGACACACACACAAACACACACTAGGCGGAGCCGCCAGTCTGGCCTGAGATTCCAGTGACTTCGACTCACATTTGCGTCGATCAGACAAAGTAAACGGTGCACTGCAATAGTTATTTATGCAACTAATGCAAGTCCTAAATTACCAGGTGCTGACATCAATCCAAAACCTAGTATGTACAGTATAACATCATCAAGAATATAACCTGAACAATAGGCTTCTCTCCAAGTCATGTGAGAGTTCGGCTCCCGCTTAGATCCCGCTGATGTGCTGAAACCTCCTACTTGTGCCAATGAGAGAGGTGTCAGACACAATTAGACACCTTGCTCCGCACACCGCGTGGACCAACGCGCTACTTGTCTCTTCTCATTTACAAAGATTTTGTTCAACAGTTCTTTCATCTGCTTCCACAGACCATCTATTTCAATTGGAAACGAACGCACTCAGACATAACCAAACAGAATTTAGTAAGAAATAGTCCTCAGTTAAGAGCTAAACAAGGCAGGCACGATTATGGTCTCAGTCAACCAAAACTCTCTAGAGAGACCACAGCTTTTGTGCTAGCAACAAAATTCTGTTACGTTAAACAGCCAGTAAGTGGTATTTTATAACTATGCAAATTAATCCAAATTGTCAAGTAAACTGTGAAATTTTCTGTGAATTTTTTTGTTGTTGTAATTTTATGGCACTTGGCTTGTCATGATTATTGATTAATCATTATTATTTCATTTAAATCGCAATAATTTGAGATAACACACTCAAAAAAAAAATTTTTTTGGATGGTGTTCACTTTATTAAAACAATTTATTTTGATTTCACATCATCGTATCAGGTTTCTGTTTCAAATGTGACTGCTTCATGTTAAATTGATTTGAAACGGTTACTCTTTGACTTAAAAGGGTTAGTTCACCCAAAAATGAAAATTATATATTTTATTACTCACCCTCATGTCGTCCCACATCCGTAAGACCTTCGTTGATCTTCGAAACACAAATTAAGATATTTTTGATCAAATCCGATGGCTCAGTGAGGTCTCCATAGACAGCAATAACACTCCCTTTTTCAATGCCCAGAAAGCTACTAAAAACATATTTAAAACAGTTCATGTGACTACAGTGTTTCAACCTTAATATTATAAAGCGACGAGAATACTTTTTGTGCGCCAAAAATAACAAAATAGTGACTTTATTCCACAATATCCAGTGAAGGGCGATTTCAAAACACTGCTTCATGAAGCTTCGATTCTTTACGAATCATAGGTTTTGAATCATTGATTCAGAGCGCGTAACAAACTGCCAAAGTCACATGAAGTTTCGAAACACTTATGACGTAACGAAGCCTCGTTTACTGAAATCATGTGATTTTGGCGCTCTGAACCACTGAATCAAAACAAATGATTCGTAAAGATTCGAAGTTTCATGAAGCAGTGTTTTGAAATCGCCCTTCACTGGATATTGTGGAATAAAGTCGCTATTTTGTTATTTTTGGCGCACAAAAGGTATTCTGGTCGCTTTATAATATTAAGGTTGAAACACCGTAGAGTCACATGAACTGTTTTAAAATATGTTTTTAGTAGCTTTCTGGGCATTGAAAAAGGAAGTGTTATTGCTGTCTATGGAGGCCTCACTGAGCCATCAGATTTGATCAAAAAAATCTCAATTTGTGTTCAGAAGATCAACGAAGGACTTACGGATGTGGGACGACATGATGGTGAGTAATAAATGACATAATTTTCATTTTTGGGTGAACTAACCCTTTAACTTCTTCATTTTGAAATAACATGTTTCAATCAGGTAACCCAAATCAAACAGGACTTTCAATTCCCATCATGCTTTGCAAAGGGGCTGAATTGGGAGAGTAAATGTTGAAATAAAGCATTATTTTATATAATATATAAATAGCATTTATTATATAGCATTTTTTTAGCAAGATAAGAAAATGGAGAGACTTGTTAATGTTTTGGGGGTTACTATTATGGTAAAGTTTGGAGATTGTGATTGGGTTGAGGACCTGCTAACAAAAATTTAAATTGCTTTAATAATAAAGTCACCACTATGATAGTGTTCTGGGTGTAACCAGTATCACTTTTGGATTGCCAACACCAAACATTGTACGTGTAAAGAAAAGTTATATTTAGTTTATGTAAATCACAGGACTAAACAGGAAGCATTATTTGAACGTCAGTTTAATGAAAACCATTTATTTAAGTTTAACTAAACCATTCATTCAAGTTAAATGAACACCATTGATTTTAGTTAGTTGTACATGGTTGATTCTATTTGTTTTTACTTGTTTCTGTCACATGGAACCACTGTCCATAATTGAATCATGTTCAGCCAAAAAGCTATTTTTTGAGTGCAGCAATAATTGTGCAGTATAAATTTCAGTTATATTTTGCCATTCAAGCAAGGGAAATTTAAGCACTTAAAGAAATGCTATCAACTATGGTAGGGAGAAGCAAGGGAATTATAATCTGGCAGGGAGTAAAGAATATATTAAAAAATATTGTTATAAAGTACACAAAGATAGTCAAAGATTTTTATATGAAATGAAGGCTTGTGTGTTTAATCAGACTACATTATATTATATTATGCATAATTATATAAATATTATTCATTTTCATAACATTAAAGTGAATCATATGGCACTATATTATTATAATTTTTATCATTATATTATATACAATTCTAAGTTAAACAAACAAACAAACAAACAAACAAAAAAACATTAGGCTTATACTGTAAGTGACATGAACAAAACAATGAAAAAAAATTTAATCGTTAATTATTTGTATGACAATTAATGGTCAGCACAAAATTCGTGACTGTGACAGGTCTAGTTCAGCACCAAAAAATCTTTATGGCAAGACAGCTAAAAGTACAATAAACATTAAATAAAGCTCTTACAGCACTTTTAAAAGAAATTACTTAAGATTTCAAACTAGTATTTGACAGAAATTCAAAAACTTTTCCAGTGAGACTTTTAAAAAAAATCAATTAATAACTTTCTCAATGAAACCTTTCATTTTGTAATTAATTATAAAAAGTAGAATAAAAAAGTTAACTAAATTAATTATGCCCCTTGACTCTTGTAATTTCTGTAAAAATGAATTTTTCAACCATCTAAGCAATTCAAGCTTTAAGTACCACCTTTATGGGTGATTTTGTAATGTCCATTCAAGCTTTTCATCTAATGGGTTTGATTTTATTATTTTATATTACAGAATTATTTTTTATATATTTTTTATAATATATTTCCCAGAAAATATTGATATATGTAACTATGTATATGATTATATATTATATACATATATAACATATATAATACATATTGAGGTTTAACCATTCACTACAATTTACTGATGTATCCATTCACATTTAAGTGTACAGTTAGAGGAAATAGCGCAATACCACACGCCCTTTTAATCAAATCTCATTTTCTTAAGTGCTATTTATACCTAATGTTTGCGGCAGGTCACAGGTTGCTTATCTGACAGGCCCTGGGAGAGCACAACATATGATTCAAATACCAGTACAGATACCAGAGCTTTCGCATATTTTCTCTGAAAACACCGTCCTCACGCCCTGTAAAAACACCCCTGGGCTTAACGCAGGAATGTGCCCGAGCAGTTTCTCTTTCCCTCCGCTAGAATGGGAGTCTTTTTGGCAAACACACCAATTCAATTAACACCTGAAAGAAAGTGGGCTCCTCAGTGTAATTATATCATCGGCCTAATTGGAGAATTCTGGGAAGCCTTCTGTTGAACGCAGCCTTCTTCAGCTCCGGCCTGCTCTCTGTGCGGCAGTTCATTTCCACTAGTTTGTTTTGAGCACAGAAAACCACTGAGGTTGTTGCTGTGATTACACATTTGATTCGGAATTAAAATGATTCATGGTTTTGGCTTGAACTTGAAATGCGTCAGGCCCATCAATCTTGGTGTGGACAACATTTCCAGGTACTATTTAGATGGTTTTCCCCACCCTAATAAGCACTTTTTTCATTAAAAGCCACCAGTGATTTCTATACATTCATTTGATGTATTCTATTCAAATTTGATTTTCTTCTAAAAGAATAGAAATTTCATTTTAACTTACAGTCAAAGCAAACATTTTTGATATATTTTTACTAGTGGGTGCAGGACACTATAGTTCATTTATGTAAGTGAGGATAGCAAAATAAAGTAAACTGTGACATATTATACCCAAAAATTCTTCATACAGTGGACTACCAGTAAAACTGATAAAAATTTGGAACCAAAAATTATTCAGACACTTAGACCTGACCATGTTTTAGTTAAGTGTTATCTGACATAATTAAGATTAATTTTTTCTGACGCAGTTTAACTCTGAGATCTTGTCATATTTTATTACCATTTTTTAATTATAGTGAATAAACTGTATTAATTAATGAAATGTTCAAGGTGTATGAATAAACAAAACAAAGATTATTGGATTATGTTTTACAAGAAAATACTATTTCAGTTTTTTTACTTCAAAATTTCACATTTAATTCAGTGCGTTACTTGCTGTTTCTTTGTAATTGTCTGTGAAAGTGATAATTAATTCTGCACCAAACTTTTTTCCATCTACAATATAATATATATAAAGACAGCTAGATGGATACATAGATAAAATATATGTATTTTATGTTAGTAAATTAGGTACTTTGGTTGAAAGATATTAATGTCTTGAGGTGAATGTACATTTTGTTTTGCCCTCAGTAAGTTCTGAACAGTAAACTTATTTATCCTTGACACAGCAAATCTCTGTGCCATCAAGGGTTATTTGAGTGCAGCCGCAACCCAACAGAGCTGAATAATGACCTAAATGACTGAACACAAACACACAGACACTCACAAAACGAACAAAAACACTATTTTACAATCTGACCAAATGTGCAATTGCCAGATTTGGAGAGGACATTTAGAGGACCAAATCTGAGCAAATCCAAATTTCTCTCTTTTTTTCTGTGAATCACAATTTAGCAGATGTTTAAGAATGAAAAAACTTGGAGGTGACTTTGATCTTTACAGCAGGACTTACTTCTAAAGCGTGAGAGTCTGTGAAATGGCCTGAGTGATTACCCTTGGCTGTCTTTTCAAACACTTATCAAACACTTTTATTTAAGAGATAAAACATCCTAAATGCATCATAAACATCTCAGAGTGGTGATTAGCTCGGGCTGGAACCCCATTGGCTGGAGGCGCTAATGGACCGAAGTCAAGAGAGCGATGGAAGCTGCAGCCATGTGGTTATGACCTTTCTGGCTTTGACATCAAGCTACGTGCCATGAGGTCAGCATAAACCTTTTTATTTGGCCTCACAATCGCAATTTTCATTGTCTCAGTGAGAAAACCAGAAACAATTAAACCCACTGAACTCCCACACCAGCTTCAACAATTCTGCCTTAATTGAACGCAATTCTGGACCACAACAAAAGGGCTGTGAAAAATGAGCCAGTGAATGTAACATTCTCATTTTTTGCCTTTCAATGTGATGCGATAACATTATGAACTGCCATTTTGTACAAATTATCACATTTCAGCATCATTAAATAATGTTCACACCACAAGTAAAAAACCCAACATCCAGGATGTCAGATTAAAAGGGTGCAAATGTGACAGGACGTGCTGTTCCAGATAAGCATGACCGCAATCAGGGTCTGTTTTCAACAGCACGTCTTCATCCTGCGCGCCCCAAATGAAATTAGTGTGTCTGTCTGGGAGATTCACATTAAAATCGCACGGTGCTACACAATCATCTGAAAAGCATCTGGACTGAATGATTTGTTCAATAGGCTCCGCCGTACCGGCTCCATATGGCGAATTCAATGGCCACCATGCGATATCGCACCCGGGCAGGGAGTGAAGAGATAGGCAAAATAATCAAACGGAGAAAAGAGAAAACACAAAGTCATTATAAGACATAAGGCATGAGACAGAGGCAAACAGGGATTCATTCCCCCATTGGGAAAGCTCAATTGAGAGCGTCTGTGTGCTCATATCCTAACACCCATATAACACATATTCCTTGCTTTCAAAGGCTGGTATGCATATCAGGATTATTCCTACAAGGGACTTGCCGACAAAAGATATTATCAGTTCGACAGGGTCGCCAGAGGGGATGGAAATGACATCAGAGTTAAGGCGGACAATAAAAAAGGGTGAGAACTCGGTTGAGCCCAGGCTACAGCCCAGCGTAAGCCATTTCATCCCCAGCGTATCTGATATCAGCCCTTAAGACAGAGTCTATGGACGTGGCAGACAACTGGCGACGGAGAAAGAGAAGGGAGAGGGGAGCAACTAAAGGGGCCCATGCATCCCATAACCTTCTCACTTTCACACCAGATCTCTTCAAGCAAACTTCAGGTGTCCCGAAGTGCATTTAAATTATACGAACGCTAATAGGAGAACATAACTTATGAATCACTCTCTGCTGGCAGGGACCAGCGCCAGGCCAACAATTAAATGTTGTAAATTCGACACTAGTGGCCGTTCTCTACACTTATGAAATACAGTGGCATGCTTTTAAGCGTGATCGATCGTTAAGTGAACTTGCCATGCAAATCACCTGAACCTAAAGTGAACTTGAGGCCGATAAGAATGAACATTTTCTGCGTTCATTCAGGCCACCCCAAGTTACTCTACTACACTAATCTGCCCGAGATACTCAACCCATCAAAACCTTATTGGCTTCCCCAGATCTGCAGAGCCTCACTGATGTTTCAATTGGTGGGTTCTAGAAACCACTCCCCTCTATTGCTTTGTTCCATGCCCCAGTTTTTCAGTAGTAAACAGGGACATCATAACATGTAGTAGCGTGCTGTAAATTATGGTTGCAAATTATAAAGAATCAAATTGACAAAAAAATGTAAGTATTAAAAATGATAAAGTCAAAAAACAAATTGGTGTGTATTTTATGGTATAACAGAATGCATGTAAAATAACTGAATTATATTTATGTGAATTTAAAGGGTAAAAAAAAAAAAAACTTTCAGATACAAGCTATATGGAAAATCTGTGATTGGCAATAGCAATAGCACTTGAATATCCCATGAGCATTGCGTGTCTAGGCCTGACCAGCTGAACTCCCACATCCATCCACATCACATCCACACCAATAGCCACAAGATACTGAGACTTTCTTTTTAAATCTCATCTGGTCAACAATACACAAAACAACAAAATCTATCTGATGTTAATATTTTAAGTAACAAAAAAAAAATAATTTCCAAAAAGAAGAAAAATCTCCTTTTTTAATCATACAATATTAATCTGTTCATGAAAGGCTGGATTGAAGGTATCATAAATTTTATCACACTTTCATTAAATTTTAAAATCAAATGAACAATACTTGGCACATAAAACCCTCATCAAAAACCTACAGTAAATCTACAATATGTATAAAAAAAACATTAAATATCAATAACATTGCATTTATTTTGAGTAATTAATGTAATCCTGTAATCATTAAAATAGTAAATTGCTGCAAATTACTGTGTTCAGGTTTGAGAACATTAGAAGGTGATGATTTGAAGGATTTTCTTTGTGTCTTTTCAGGGAAGCAGAAATGCCCAGAGGGCCATAGGTACAGCCATAAAAATGGTTTATTTGTTTCCTGAGCACATTTAGTGCTTATGTTTCCATCGGAAGCCTTTATGGCATCGCAATAATATTTATGTACAAGACAGATGGTTTGCTTTGAGTTACAATGGGATCGTATTTCTGTACATGTCTTGTGGTTGCACAATATTCCTCCTGAAAAATTTATCGTTTTTTTTTTTTTTTTTTTTTGGGATATGATTTCTAATGAAGCCTGTGAATGTAGAGTTATTCATTTTATGGATGAATGGCTGTGGAACATACAGTTTTTAGTTCATTGTATATCACGAAAAATCATTTCAAACAATTGCTTTTGGGAAACAACATATAGATATAAAATGTAGATTTATTGGAATTTATATTATTTCAAAGCAAAAACTAATGCTAGAAAAATTGTACAAAAACACTGTTATAAATAACAAGGTGTTTTAAAGCACATTTAAGCACTAAAATATTCACAAATATACAAAAATGTATCGTAAAATTAGAGTGAATTATTTTTTTACTTGTGTAGCCATAAAACAGCCATTCAAATTCATAATAAAAAGCACAACAGCTCTAAACCTAACAAAAGCTCCCATCCTAATCCTAAAAAAGAAAAGATTTATCTGTTCATTTACTCATGTTTTTAATCACATTTAGGATTATTCCCCTCACTTCATGCTTCAAAATGTTGGCAAATCAAAAAAGGGAGCAAAGCTGACAGAGAAAAAAAATGCTTCTTTTTGATCGCTGACCACATCCTTATTCCTGGTATATATTTCAGTATATACTGAAACAGGAATGTAATGTTTCTTACTCAGCCTATTAAAATGTCACACTTCCAGTTTTCGCCTGTCCCAGTTTCAATGTTTTGCTTTACGTCAGATCTTATAGTCAGGGTGATCAAATTGGGAGGACCAATGATGATTAGTTTCAGTAACAAGTGCTGTACAGTGATTCAAAGAGAGCCTGAGGGGAAGATACCTTCATTTCCTGCAGACTCCCTGACCCTGAATGGTCACGAGGCTGCTTTGAAACGGGATGATACTGGTTAGCGGCTCATTGTCTATTCAACAAAGTAGGGCTGTTCACCCATTAGCACCTCTTTGTAGTGACTGCTCAAGGTGTGACACACAACTTGTCACTGGAGCTGGATGAGCATGCCTGCAGTTTCACTGAATCACATGGGAGTTCAAAGGATTCAAAACAACGGCATACGCCCATATGCATAATCAAAATGGCATTTTGGTTTCATTACAAATCAAATGAACAAGCAGTGCATCAAGTATCATAAACAAAAAAAATAAAAAATCACGTTTTTGGTCACATCAACTGGGCAAACTGCTCCCAGTTTGACCGGCTTATATCTTTCGTGTGTTTGCTAGCCAGAAGGTCACTCTCGGAATAGGAAGTGCTTGATTGACTAGCGGCTGACACTTTGTCCTGCTTCTTTGAGATGACCTGTTACTCCAGCTGCCCTCTCATCCCCTGCAATGTTTGCTGCCCCACGCACGCGATCCCACTCCCGGCTGCCAGCAGTGCGCTTGTCCGCCTTGCCGCTTCGCTGCACCCTCTCATCGCATTACTTCTGCTATTCTAACTTTTCCATCAATTATGCACAAGAATAACTGAGGCCTGGCCGCAGCAGATACATAAAAGAGGAGTGGATGCCTCTATGACTCCACCGTCTGCCAGCATGTTCCCCCTACCAGTGATACTAGTGCCAGAGCACCAGCGTACAGAGGACATGGTTGTGCTGCCGTCGCATGAGTCTGGTTTATTATGTCTGTGCTTCTGTGGTGTAAATCAAATGAGTAAATTTAGGGTTGTGTTGTATAACTCAAATGTTTTAGGATTACTTTACTTGCTTGGAATGGAATTGACACTGAAAGTGCTAGAAATCAATAAACTGTTATTCTTCTGCATTGAATAACTGCAAGATATAAATTAAACAGAGTTTGGAAGGAAATCAGTTACAACACATTAAAAAAAGGAGTAAAAGTGCTTAAAAAAGGGCAACAAAAAAAAAAACGGAACCTACTCCCAAATCTGCTGCTGTTCCGTTCAAAACACAAAATGGAAGCAAGTTTGAAAATGGCCGCGTATACACTCCTACGTCTGCAAGACAAATACTAGACTACTCATACTGATAAAAAAGGACGGGCAAATAACTCATAGATGATGAAAAACATGATAAAAGTGTCATTTAATGACTAAACCAGACAGAAAATTATATTTAATGACATTTAACAATCTGTGGCAAAGTGAAAAAGAAGATATTAGTCTGCAAAAGGAACTCTTCCACACTGATATAGCAAAACACTGACCTTAAGATTCCAATGATGGTCACATTGACCTCATTTTCTCAACATTGCGTGTGAAGGTTTGTTGGCTAGACTTGACTCTGAGATCGCAAACAGCGTTTAATATTTTATGGGTCCCAATGCTCGGAGCGTACTAAAATTTGTGACATGGAAATGCTTTACCCCTTACCACATTCAGATAATCTGCTATAAACGGTTCCGCGATCTCAAACCAAGAATGTGACTGGAACATCTACATCCCCCAAAGTTTTTTTTATTTATTTTTTTTTTTTTACCTTTTTTGTTTATTTGTTTTTAATTGAAAGTCAAGGTCATTTCAAAATATGAATTAATAAATGTGCAACATTCAAAAGCATTAGCCGGATGATTTTTTGAAACAATTAACAACCTGATTAAAGCATCTCCTGCTTAATTTATTATTGGGTTTATACAGAAATTAACTATTTAAAAAAATAATTACTGCATAATCCTTAGAGGTTTTGCTTTGCCATTTATTTTCTTTCATAAAAAGTTTGGTAAATTGGAAATGTCACATTGTGGGGTTTTTCTCTACAATTCTTAATTAACAATCTGACGATTTTGTTGGAGCACTACCATAGCCATGACTGCAATATGTTCACAATAATGTAGCCAAAGTGGCTTAATGGCAAACAGTGATTTTGAAAAGATTTATGTCCTTCACCACAGCACAAAAATATTCATCATCCAGTTTTTTCATGCTTTGAATGGGTGAAATATTTTATAGAAGGCAGCTTCAAAGAATCCTTGTACTGTAGGTTCTTTCTGGATGAGAAAAATAGATGAAGGTATTCTTCATCCAAAAGTCCCTCATTTGTGCAGGTGAAAGCAGTTTTAAGGTTACAGACCATGTTCAAATCTGTGAGACAAGTTTTTCAAGCTACAAGCACTCTCTTCCTCTCTCTCTGTTTCTTGTTCTTTCTTGTTTTCCTTTCATGCTAACTCCTGCCAACTCAGTCCATTTTTATTAGCTTAGCCTGTCGAACAAATGCTTCCTTCATTATTTCTCATTGCGAATAAATGTGCCGTAATGAAGGGCACAAAGAGCAAAGCGCTCTGCGCTTTCGCTGCGAAAGAATGCGCAAAGTAGTCATTACCGCATGCTACATTTTCCTCCAATTCTTATCAAGGGGGCTTAGTAAACTTTAGGGTCCTTTCAGGAGCTTTATCAGGTCATTAAGGTCTGAAGCTGATTAATATGAATGGTTGTTGAGGTCGTGGCTCTCCGAGGGAGACATAGAAGGGTGAAGGGGTTCAGAGGAAGTGTTTTGTATCTTTACACAATGGGCCGATGACCTCCTAAGCCCTTTAGTGCCTCTCTGTTAATACCTTTAGCCAGGCCTTCAAAGACCCCAGCGAAGACATTTCACCACTCACAGTTTAAAAGCTCACCGAGTATGAGGAGCTTACCTCAAGCAAACAGAGAGACCCGAAATGCATCAGTTATCATCAAAAAGTTCAGAAAGGATGAGCGATCGCTGTGATGACTCAAGCGTGAATTCGTAAAATGAATATAAGAATGGTTAACTTTAATTTAAAAAAGAGACACTCCCAGAATTCACTCAGAGACGCAATCATGACAGTTTATTAGCGTAACGCAAGAACTGAGTGCAGAAGGAAGGGGGCCAGGCACCTCTCTGTGTGTTAGGGGTCATCAAACAGCAGGATGTTCTAGTTACCCCGCAGGAGAACTTTCTCTCTGCTGGAATGAGTCTTCTGATACCCCAAATCTTTTGAGAGCGCCAGCACACTGCCACACAGCCCTGGAGGGTTAATCGGGATGGGGCGCGATTGTGGGACTCAAACCAAGAGGCCTGCGGTTCCCATCTGTAACTCTTTCCACCCTTTAGTCGGTCTATATTTCCTTCGACAAGCCCTGCTGTATGCACTTCCTGCGTGTAAGAGCCTAAATACTTTAAACTCTGGCAAAGATCCACTAAGACAGGAACAATGGCACCCTTTCACGTGAGCTGAGAGAAGACAGAGGTCTTCAGACCAGTCAATATTTGGACATGATCCCCCCACCCTCCTCCATTTAAAAATCCAAGCGGAACCATGCACCAGGAGGCCAGAAGTGCCAGCAAGGGAAAAAGAGGGTAAACACGCAGAACAATACAAACTGAACCCTACACAATAGCACCGAACAGCTATCACAATATCAACTGGCCACAAACCACAAACCATGGGCTTTGTTTTTAAAGTGGGGATTAAAACTGAGCCGGCACAAAAAGGAAACCATTTGAGGTCATATTGCGCAAGCTAGAGTTAAGAGGTGAAAAAGAGACGGCTTTACAGGAGATCCATGACATTTCCCATTTCTGTAGTGAAGAAATGAGCAGAGAAAGACAACCTAGAAAGCGTTTAAGTGTGAAATGTTACAAAAAACCTAAAGAGGCAGAGCATACTACTAACTACACCACCAGACTGAGAAGGCTTCAAAAACTGTAGGAAATGTGCCACATCTGTTATTGAGAGATTTGAGAGGCATTATCAGTGATTAAAACGGGACTCCGTCAGAATGCTGAAATCCCTCTTCCCAGCTGTTAGGTCCATTCGACAGACCTCTTTGATGGACAGCGGTATCGGCTTCCATGGCACCACATACACAAACAGCCAGAAGATTAAGGTAGGAATTCAATACTGATTCCTAACTGATCCTGCCTATCAACAACAAATAAACAGGTTTCGTTTTCAACATAAGACCTATTTTAGTTTAAAATTCCAGGAACTAGCACAAAAAATATATATATATTGACAAATGAATATTTCATGTAGATCGCTTATCTGGATTACATATACAACCCTACTTTCTCAGAAACGCAGGATAGGGAAGGAAACAATAAGCTCTCTATCTCAAGCCAATCCAGTAATGCCTGCAAACGAACACGTCTCGAACTTAGAAATGACTAATCTGAGAACGAGCTGGGAAACTTCAGAGGAAATCTGCCAACTTGAATTGAATTTGTAATTGCAAACGGCGTGGACCGCATTGGAGGGGGAAAAAAGAGCCCCCGAAACCCAGTGAAGCTTGTAAGACCACCATATGTAGAGCAAGGCAGAGGCTTACATATGAATGGGTTCGCTGCAAATCTCAGGCCAAAAACTAAAGGAGCCATTCCCCCCTAAATCCTCTAAAGAATCTCTATAGACTCCGCCGTACTCACTCGTGTGAAAATACTAGCAATCTCTCAGTATGTTTGCTGCCGCTTTAAAGTGCAACTCCTACGCATGCAAAATGACGATTAAGAGATAAGGCTCTCTGTACGCTTTAAGGAAAGAAATTTATAAAACAGTTGTGTTTCTTGTTATTATAGAATGTCATTGAGCTATTAAGAACTTCAATTAAAGCTTTAATGTAGGCAGTCTTTCAAATGAATTAATATTTCATGGCATGGCTATCTAAGTCTTTGAGTTGGACTCACAGCTGTCTTTAATGTTTGTAATTTAGACATGCTAATGAGCGACATTAAGAGAGGAAGATGAGGCTATTTAAAACAACACAATGAGCCGATCCAGCATCTTAAAAGCTGCTAAAGAATTGGTCTTTCGAGGGTCCGACAGACTAAATCAATGTTTAAGTGAAGAAGACCAACATCAGGTCGATGTGCAGACACATTTTGATCAGGAGGCAACATGTTTTGGGTGACATTCAGGGCCCTGAGGTCTTGCCAGAGAGTGCTGCTACATTTTACATCCCAGCCAGATTTGAATTAGGCCATTGGGTGAGAATATGAATGTGAATGAGAGATACTCATTTGAACTAACTGCTAGAGGGGCCTCATTTTGCCCGGACAAAACATAGGCAGGGAGCCTCCAACACACACACACAGATATTCACGATCGCACAAACACACACTGCTGCCAAGCTATAGAAACAGGGCTCGCCCTCAAATTCACCCTGACCAGAGCTCAATACTGTCCGATGATGGTTAACCGCAGCCTTGTGGTGTTATCACTGAACGTGTGACCCCTGCATGCGCTTCTCTCTCATGAGCATGCACCCAACTGGGCATCAGCCACTCCTGAAATGTCTCTCTGGGTTTGACCCATTGTGTAAAGCCAGCATGGGGCTGGGGTGCAGGGCACAGAGAAAGCCCCATGGCAACTGAAGAGAGACAGCCGAGAATGGGGATGAGCTGGAATCACAGCACTTTCAGGCAACTCAAGACTTGCGGCAAAGAGAAGGGGATAGTGAGCCTGATGTAATTTCAATATAAATACATTTATTATATGTTAAGCTGTGCTCACATGAATAATAATATAAGTTATGAATACTCTCTGGCTCAAATTACTGATCAACATTTAACTCATCCAAGCTATTAACATTCATCAAACCAACTTATTTTAATATCTCACATTCAGTCAGAATAGTATTTCGACTCCTGATGTTATTTTTCATTAACACCCTTCACTGCACAGGAAGGTTATATTACTTTATTAGAAAACCTTTGTTGAAAACCATTAGTAGCTCATTTTCAGCCACACATTTTATAAACGCCTCAAAAGAAATACGAATTGTGCCCTTTTAGAATTATGATAACAAGCAAAATCACATTCAAAGAAGTAAATTGGATTTTAAAAGAACAACTGACCAATGAGCCATGATATTTATTTCTAATGATGTTTCTAGAGGGCAATGTCTAGGACAAGCCAGTGGCAAAGCATAATGACTTTTTACTTTGAAAGAGCAAAGTGCTTGCCTGTCAATCTCCCAAAAGCAGAAAGAAACCCCTCTCGCAGAATGAAGTCAAATTCCACTCAAAAAATAGGAATATATATATATATATATATATATATATATCTATAGGCGTGTATATAGGCCTGTGTGTATATATATATATATATATATATATATATATATATATATATATATATATATATATATATAGCTACACACACACACACACACACACACACACACCATTTACACTAGTTACACTAGAAAGCACTTTTTGATAACTAGCAAACTAAAAAGCACTAAAATCGGACAACGTACACAATTTTATTCGAGCCTCATTTCTTTTGGCAATTCCTAGCGCCGTTTTTTTGTCGCGATAGCTACTGAATAGATTTTTGCCAATTTACTGTAAAAAAAAAAATAATAATAATAATAACGCTGTCAAGTTTCTGTCGCGCGCGAGATGTGCCCGCGTGTATTTTTTTTAAGCTTTACGCTTACAATATGGATCTGTTGTGACTGCTGTGTCATTAATGAAACTTTTATTCAAACGATTCTGGCGGCTTGACGAGCCCGTTTAGCTCGCAGCCGCAGTATACTTCGCTCTGTACTCTGCGGATATGGCGCTTCTAATGACAGAAGTGAAACTGCGTTTTAGTATATTTACTGCACAAATAACTAGAACTCACCTTGGGTTTGTTCGGTTCCAGTAGACTGCGTAGCGATCCGCCACAATCTTAGACGCCGGGTCCAGGCCCAACACAGACGTCCACAAGCTGATAAACACAAAATAAAACATCTCCACCTGCGGCATTTCTGAAAGTTTCAATCGCAGCGTTTCAACCCTAAGCGTTCCGGTGGAGACGAACTGCGCGAGCCGTCAGTTTTTCCTTATCCCACGTGCGAAATGTGTTCTCTTTAAATTGTTTCTTTTACAGTATAAAAGATTATGACAAATCTATACGACCGCAGTGCAAGCAATGCGAAAGTCCTTCAAAGAGTCACAGTTACATGTAAATTATTAGAAGAAACACTACGAAGCCGGTTAAATCGCTCGCTGTCTGTCAACACTCCAGATAATGCGTTCATCTCAAGCACATCCTTTCTTGCGGTTTACCGAGTTAGTTTTCCACGAGAAAAGAAAACAATTAGACAAATTTCAGGTCCTTTGAATGTTCACTTCCCATTCCAAAGCGCGGTTGGTCACTGTAGTTAGTTTGAGTGAGTGAAAACAGCGTATGTCCACTGGCACCTTATTCTCCAACATGTGAATTAAGACTTGCGCTCTGTAGTCAAACCTTGACGTTTGCCAGTTGAATTTATAGAGACGCTGTCCTGAAGCGCTGAAAGAAAACTGCCTTTCTGGATGAAACGCACAAAGGTTTAGCGTATTCAAGATTCAGAGGTAAGACATAGTCCACAACAGTAACCTTCCAGGCAGCTGAGTTGGTCAGGGTACATGAGCCATGCTGTCTCAGAAAGATAGAGAGAGACGGTACAGTTCCAGCGCTCACTCTCTTTCTCATTGGCTTGCATTTAGAATGATGGGCGTCTCGGTTACAAAAGCGACATCCCGCCTCCTAAGCTGGTAGAGCTGCTTTTTTTTTTTTTTTTTTTTTTTTTTTAAATATATAGAGCGGTGTAATTCACAAGAATATATTCCCAGGGTAATGTCACTTGAAAATGAGCGTTTCCTTCTTTTCTGTCTTTCTTTTTTTCTTTGATTGATTTATTTATTTAGTTAGTTAGTTATTTCAGTGGTAGCCTCCTCTGACAATAATATTTTGTAAATAATATTACTTGTTTTAACAAAAAACTTAATTACGTTGTTATATGAACAAGACGGTATATATGCCTGCTGATTTAAGTTTTATTTTGACTCGTCAAAGGCAGCAGAGCAGGAAATAGTTTCATGTTTTTAAGTAGCATACATTCCAAAACAATAACAAATGAAACATCTTCGATATGTTAGAATACACATACTTTAAATGGCCGTCATCGAGTGACGCTAACCAGTAGGGCTAGGCCTATATGTCTTGCTGTTCTGCTTCGTATTATCATGTTAATTCGAACCGGTTTGACAGATTCACTGAAGTCATTTCGGTGATTCATTGTAGGATTCGTCATTCAAACCTAAAATTTGTGAGTCACTTTTGAAAAGAACCTGCTCAAGAGTCATTTATTCGTCAATCTGTCTACACCGTTGTTTTTGAATGGAATCAGATAAGCATAGAAAGACGAGTTGTTTTGGTATTAGGCCTACACGTTCATTTTTAACCTCATCACGTTTAATTAGAACAGCATACTCACAGTTCAGGTAAATTTCCTTCTCTAAATTCCTTTTTCCGTGGGGCTGTAGATAAGCGGTGTAGGAATGTTGCTTGAAAATACTTGTGAGTAAATGTAAATGTATCTACAGTGTTAGCTACATTTCTAGAATAATCCACGAACGTCTTTTTACACTTAGCCTATAGTAAGCAAGCCTAAAATTAGCTTTTAAACATTTTTCTTGTTTGTTTATTATCGGTTTCATTTGTAATTTATAAAAATAAAGTGAAATGTATAGGCCTATTTATTGCTATTTACCTCACGGAAAAGGTTCAAATAAACGCAAGCGTTTGCTCATAAATACAACGCAATGTAATCTTCAAAAAGTGTGTTTGTTTATGTGGGTGGTTTGTGTGTTTTGCTTTTTGATATATTGAGGCACATTTTCTCAAAACCACAACAGTTCCCACTCGCTCTCATCTCAAGTAAATACATGGTTCAGCTGAACAGTTGACATTGCCCGCTCCCTCTGTAGACCTTAAAGCCCTAATACGCCCCATAGTGGAGCGACTGAAAACCGCCCAAGAGAACATGTGGGCATGTGTTCATCATGTCAAGGCTGCAGGATGGTCTATTGTGTTACTTCATTCCAGCCCCCAGCTTTCTTTCTCCATTTCATGTCTTTGGTTACCTATAATAAACTGCAATAATGCAAAGAATATCACTGAATTATCATTTAGAATGTTTTATTTTAGGTAATTTCTCATGTAAGAGATCTCAATGTGTTTTTGGTCTTCACTGGCTCAGGCATTGCGACTATTATCCTGCTCATTTTCCTGTTTTTACATCAGACCTATAAGCATTGTAACTGATTTTAAACTATTGCAATAGTTGGCTATTACATGGTTCTTTGGTTTTATTCTTCTGTGCAATAAAAGATGTTTTCATCAAACTGCAAATGTTTACTCTCTTCCCCAAAGCCTCATTCCAGTAGTGTGGAATAAACTGAAACTACATAATATAATATTGTTAAGTCCAAAGTCCCTTAATAGATTTCACATACACTGATCATCTTACTTGAAGTGATTTATGATCCTCAAAGCAATTTTTTTGATCAATTTGACTCTTTTACAACATGATGGATGAACACAATAACATTTTACACCCATGTTTATTTTTACGTTTCTTTAATGGAGTGTATGTAAAACTCTTTAACAATGCAATGTAATGAAATCTACCATAACAAATGACAATTTCCCAGTTTTTTTCTTTGCTAAAAGAATCTTTTCCACCTATCATCCCTTCCCTTATTCCCATCATATACTCCAGTGTCTCTCTCCTCATCCTACAATCTGCTGAACAAAATCATGGAAGAATAAATGTTTATATCTTCCACAGTCACACTGTTTATTTCTCTGTATTTTAGAGCCTGGTCTTGAACAGTTGAAACTGATGTAACTGACTCCAGCTGGACTGTCTAATCAATAGTCTTTCATGCAGAACAGCAACATATATACAGCAAGCCAAAAAAGTTTCTGAATACTTAAGTCACACTTAAAACTGTATGAATTTCATTGCATTAAATAAATGATAATAATAATACAAATCTATCCAGGTAGCATAACAAACGAACCAACTACCAACTTAATCTGTATACGTTATTTTTAAAATGACGTTTAACCAACTGATTCCAAAGTGCATGTACTGTATAAACTATAGACATTCTCCTAAGAAACTTAACGAGAAAGTCACCAAATAGAGTACTTTGTATTATTTTTGAGTATTATAACTATTGTTTTAGACTGTTATTATATTATAAACGTGAAACTGAACACATTTTTTTGTGTGAAATGTTGTGCTTGTAAAGCATGCTTACACTAGATGTATAAATCTAAAATTAAATGGCTTTTAGTTTGATATTTGACATTATAAATTTATTACGTATAATGCGAAGACATTCATGAGTGTGGCTTAAGTGTACACTTATTATGTGGGGCAACAACACAAAAGCGTTGTATACATTGGCCCCAAATTATTATTTACGAAATTCAAGAGAATAATGAAAATGTTTTTCATATAATAATCAAATACTCTAAATAACCACTAATAACAAAACAGAGAATTTTAGCAGTTGTTGTATAAGAAATAAAATGGTCTTTCTAATTCATTAGAGTGAAAGTGCAAATATTGATTTAATTAACCATGATAAATGTTTAATAGATTAACCATTATAAGTTTAGTAGCACTTGTGTGGCATATTGTAAATGGCCATCTAAAATAAAACATTAACTGATCATCCAATTTTTCCAAAGTGAGAATAAAAAAAAATTTTTTTATCCACACAGTATATAATGAGATGATTAAAGGGTTAGTTCACCCAAAAATGAAAATTCTGTCATTAATTACTCACCCTCATGTCGTTCCACACCCTTCGTTCATCTTCCAAACACAAATTAAGATATTTTTGAAGCTTTACGAATCTTTTGTTTTGAATCAGTGGTTCGGAGCATGTATCAAACTGCCAGTCTCGCCCCCCCAGTGGTGAACCATTAAAATTTCGAAACACTTATGACATAACGAAGTCTTGTTTACTGAAATCACTTGACTTTGGCAGTTTGATACAAGCTCCGAACCACTGATTCGAAACAAAAGATTCGTAAAGCTTCGAAGCTTCATGAAGCAGTGTTTTGAAATCGCCCATCACTAGATATTTTTGAATAAAGTTATTTTGTTTTCTTTGGCGCACAAAAAGTATTCTCGTTGCTTAATAACATTAAGGTTGAACCACTGTAGTTACATGAACTGTTTTAAATATGTCTTTAGTATCTTTCTGGGCATCTGAAAGTGTTAATTATTTTGCTGGCAATGGAGGCCTCACTGAGCCATCGGATTTTATAAAAAATATCTTAATTTGTGTTCCGAAGATGAACGAAATTCTTACGGGTGTGGAACTACATGAGGGTGAGTAATTAATGACAGAATTTTCAATTTTGGGTGAACTAACCCTTTAAGACTAATAATGAGAGGTTATTTTCAGATTCATGGAAATAATTCTGCCCTCTCTGGGGTGAGACTATGTCTCGAAGGTATGTCTGAATGTTGAGCTTGTTTAAAGTCATGATTTATTTGAGTAACGTGCAAATGTGGTCAACCATCTCACCTTTCTTATCTCTACATGACCTGTGGTTCACACACATCATGCTTCTAATACCCTCCAACAGGACATTTTCCACTGACAGGCATGTCCTTGCTGCAAGGTACCAAATCCTATTGACCTACAGAACCTTCCCTGTTCAGGCTCAACGTATGAAACGAGCGCTGCTGACATCGGAATGCCAACTATTCCAAAACGGGAAGTTCTCACCGTAGTTTTACATTACCGTGGAGACTGACCGCATGTCTCTGATCACAGGCGTGACAGGCATGGGAGGAGAAGAGGAAGCTCTCGCTGCTGCGGGCCACTCACCGGATAGAGTCGGATCAGAACAAGACACGGATTCATTCACTCAGCTGCAATCAGCTCACTTATCAGTTTCAGCTGACTTCTTTCGTGTAATCTTTTTCCCTGAACAAATTTTCAGATGACAGTCTAACAGATAAAGAAGTGCATGTCAGAAGGTATTATAGGAATTTCATTCAGTATATACTACATAAGTCCTCAGGGGTTTTCTGATGTAGAGTAGAGTAGACAGAAAAAATAAAACAAAACTTGATGTAACTCTGGGCAACTCCATAAACTCAACCAAGTGAGTGAAAAATAAAAACTGAAACAAGACCTAAAATGAATATACAAGCATTCAAAAAAAAAAAAAAAAAAAAATATATATATATATATATATACGCACACACACACACACACACACACACACAAATTAAACAAAATGTTCAACAATTATGCCAATAATTATTTTCAGGCCAATAACAGAAATCAACAACATAAAAATTCTACAAAATCTTGTCCAAATACATTAAAAAAAAAACACTAAAAACTATATTACAAGTGAATTTAGGCATCACAACATACATGAAATGCGCGCACACACACACACAAATGCATATACATAAAGATACGGTTATACCATGCATGTCTTTCATCAGACCTTTGAGATCTATATATGGAGATTTCAATAGTCTATTCCATTAAAACAGCTGTGTATGAAAGCTACCCCATGAAAAGCACTTGACACACTCACTCAGCACTCTTTGATGGGAAAGTGTTTCTGCTGAAAAAAGCTACTTGTTGAGGACAAGTCTTCTGGGACAAAGGAAGTCCAATCTAAGGATATGTGGAAGCATTAGCAGATGTAGCGCCAATCTAGGACTTGTGTGTGTGAGAGAGAGAGAGCAAGAGAGACAACAAGCTTCTTATCAAATCAAACCAGCTGGGATTTCCCTAACGCAGACAGAGATCTGCACATTACAGTGACTGTGCTTGAAGAAGTGGGAATACACAGAAAGAAAAAAAAAGAAGAAGGAATGTCTGGCATCATTTCCGAGGTATACCTGACCCTCCGGTGGGATCCACAGAGCGTGAATGAAACAGGCAGATGTATTTCAATAAAGTCAGAGACCCAGAGGTGGCCTTTTACTCAGAGTGAAAAGGCATAGCCTGCTTAAGTCATTCTTCGCATATCCCACTGATGATGACTGACACATCGAAAGGGAGAGGGTCACTTCTGAGAGGAATTTTGAAAAGATAAAAGGTAATATCAGTGGAGTCCTGCTTGCATTGTTTAGTGAATAGAAGGTGTAGGTGAAACTAAATAGTGAGAAAATGTCACTCAAGTCATAATAACTTGGCTTTTTTGTTCTTTATCTGGGAAATGACTGAGATTCAGTGAGATATTAACCCATATTCATATTGTATCCATAATAAGAAAAGAAAAGAAAAGAAAAGAAAAAAGAATTTTCACAGCTTCAGAAATCTTGCCTTTCCATCATATTGGGGCAGCCTAATAGTTAGAGAGTCGGACTAGTAACCCGAAGGTTGGGGGTTCGAGTCTCAGTACCAGCAGAAAATGTAGGTTGGGGAAGTGAATGAACAATGTTCTCTTACCCACAACTGAGGTGCCCTTGAGCAAGGCACATAACCCCCAATCACTCCCCGGGCGCCGCAGCAAAAATGCCTACCCACTGCTGTGTGTGTGCATTTGGATGGGTGAAATGCAGAGCACAAATTCCGAGTATAGGACACCATACTTGGCCACACATCACGTCACTATATATTAAATATTCATACTATCATACTATATATGAACTGCTCTTCCAAAAATTAAAGTCATTTTACTCGCCCATATGTTGTTCCAAACCTGTATGGCTGACTTTCTTTCTTCATTCTTTTCCATCTAGTTACAATGAATGAGGACTGTAAGTTTCAAGCTTCAAAAAGGATGCAAAAGTGCCATAAAAGTATCATAAAATGATCATAAAATTAGTCTGAAATTATACGATAGAGTTGTGTGATGATAATAGTTATTCTCTGAAAATCTTCCACTCTTGTGAGTTGCAACCAGATCATTGAGTTAAACTTGAGAACTGGATCAGTCTGATTCATGAATGAATCATTCAGACCGGTTTAATGAACTGGATCATCTGGATAATTAATTGAAAAGAGCTTAGTCTAAAAAAATGATTCTTTCACAAATCAGACATCCCTACTTCTCAGTGTTATTTTTGTATTTCTTGAGTGTTTTTAATATTTTTAATATTTTAGTTTATATGTGTGTGTGTATACATACACTATATATATATATATATATATATATATACATATATATATATGTGTGTTTTGCTTAAGTGTTATCTGATATAATTAAGATAAATTTTTTCTGACACAGTTTAACTCTGAGATCTTGTCATATTTTATTACCATTTTTTAAACTATATAGTGAATAAACTGTAATAATGAATGAAATGTTCAAGGTGTCTGAATCAATTTTGGTTGACTGTATATATATATATATATATATATATATATATATATATATTCATTCCAGTTTTAGTTTTAGTAATTTTAGTACTTCAGCTCAAACATATTTCAGTTTCTTTTTAAGCTGAAGTTTTTCCATCTAATATTTTATTTTATTCCATCTTTATTTCATTTACTGAAAATGACTTTGCTTCTCTCACCAACTCTCATGAAAGTGCGAAGGACAGCTAAGGCAGATATTAGTGAATTTTCAATGAAAAATGACTTACATTTCAATCCGCATCTCAAACTAAACTATTGTACGGCATCAGAAGACTAGGAATACAGAACATTAGTCATATGAAACATTTTTATTTGTGTATGTAGTATCATTTTAGAGCTTTACAGCCCCAGTCCTTATTCACTTATATTACATTTTAATAAATTGCATATTTCTCAAAAATGCAGTATTTGAATTCCATTGTGGGTTTGGAATGAAACGAGGGTGACTAATACTAGAACTATTCCTTTAACCCACAAACAGAATGAGGAAACTGTATCAGACTCATGTTTTTAAAATCTGTTTTCCCTCACACCCAGACAAGACTCAGTATCAGACTGCGCCTTTCTAGCCTGTCCTGTAAAATAACTCACCATCCCTATGTGCACTCTGCACCAAGGCACCCCATAACATCTGAGCGAAGATATTATGGCGTGCAGAACAGTAAGCAGCTGGTGTCTCTGTGTAGTCATGTCACGGGTGAGCGCCTGTGACCTTTTTATCCAATGCGGTAGAAAAGCACCACAAGGTGACCACGGCTCGTCCAGCGAGCATCAAACACGACAGAGCCGAAAATTACCAGTGGCACAGAACCAGACCCTGTCATGCCATGAAAGCTGCTGTCATTTCTTTCGGACTTCTCTCATCTCATTACTAATCTACGAGCTAAACACTGCTGACACGGAGAAATGATTTATTGGTTGCTTGATGCGTTTAATAGCTTCCTTATTAAGATTTACGACATCTGTCAGGCCTATGATTCATTAGTTTGAACTGCTCTTCTAAGCACAACTTGGACTCACAACTCACAGATCTCAGAGCACAAAGTGTCTATCGAGACTTTTTTTTTTTTTTTTTTTGAGTTAGTCCAAACTTCACATTTATGTTACACACTCTGATATCACAGGATACATCTCTCTTTGTTCCAGCGCAGTTTTGGCCATATTGCTGGAAGTGAGCGAGTGAACGGTGAGGCTCATGTTCCGGAGGGTCTTTATGGAGTCAGGGGTCAGTGCCAGACTCCTGATGCGTGGCATAATAATGAGCTGCCTCTTCACTCACCCTGTCAGGATGCATTAGCGCTGGAACGCCTCACACTCTTTACTGCACTCTCAGCCTCACTCTCTCTGTTCGGCTAACTCTGTTCTTTTGGCACCTACAGGGTCCCATTCTATCCAGCCAAAACCAGTCAGCTGGCTTGGTCCCATATTGGTTTGTATCAAAGATTAATTGGCTGTTAAATCTGTGAATTATGACTAATCTCTGCTACATGATCTATGCGGCATTTTCCCCTAATCCCAGAAATGCACCAGTAATCCACAGTGCAGTAAACATGGGGAGGTGGATTAATTGTCCAGGCCTGTACTTGAGGGTGGCCTGGGGAGCCTGGACATTGTCAGGTCGCTACCATTCCGTGCAAAGGGGCGTTTTACAGTTTCACTCTCTCACTATAAGCACAGAGCAAGGTTACTGTCCTAAACTAAAACTAAGAAACTACTATTTAAAAATATTTAACAAAAATATAACAATTAATGCAAATGTAAAAATAAAAGGAACAAAACCACAAAATTAAAATATCAAAATATTTAAATCATATAACAAAATCATAAAATCTAATAAAATTATTATAATTGTTTTTAAATAATATAAAATTAATAATTAGTGCTGTCAATGTAAATTTTTTCCGGTTTAACGCATTAAAAATATTAACGCAATTAACGCAGCATCCGTTTTTTTCCGACATCCTTTGGCTAGCATTACATTATACGATCACGCTCTTATTCAAGCAAATGCTTTTAAACCATTTAAGCACTAAAAGAGAACGCGCTGTCTGTGAATGTCTTGACACACACGACGCACAGAAACGCGTAAGTATCGTGCGCGTGGACGGCGCGCCAGAATCAAGTTCTCTGTCACGCTTAAACTAACAATAACACGCACAATAATGCCAAAAATATCCGTTTTGTCGAGTATCCTCATTAGAGCAGCCTTGAATGAGTTAAATAAAGTCTTAAACGAAAGTAAAGTGTTGTGAGAAAGTGAGACGCGTGTGAGATCCGCGTCATGTGCAGCAAAGGCAGCTCTTAAAGTGACAGCAATCACTAATGCCGTCTGTCATTGAAGATAATGAAAGAACAAAGGAAACAGAGAAAAGTACTCACTGCCCTTGACTAAAGAACTTTTGTAGCTTTAATAATGATTAATCTATATTTAATTTAGGCTATAAATTATGCAGTGCCGACTGTTTGGCAACTTTATTCAATTTCTGTAGTTTTCCTATCTGTTAGATAGGCACAGGTAGTCTAAATATGACATGTATTATGGGTTTATGTGAGGATTGTTCTAAGTTCACTTAAATTAAAAGTTGTTATATTTTTGAAGCCTAATAAATGTAAAAAAAAAAAAAAAAAAAAAAAAAAAATGATATAGCTTTCAATAACACTGTAATGTTGAATGGCTATAATTCATGTTTAAAATTGGGGAAAAAATCAATTTCATTGAGACATCAGTAGCTGTAGGCTATTAGTATCAGTGATACTGGCCTTCATTCATAAAGAGATGCCATTAAACAAGTATTTAAAATATACTGTCTTTATGTTGTTTCTTTATGTTGTCTTAATTTGGAGATTAACTGTGAAATTATTACATTATAAAATATATTAAAAACATATAAAAACTTAAGTGTTTTTAATTGTGATTAATCGCGATTGATCACAGAAAAATGTGTGATTAATCGAGTTAATTTTTTTAATGGATTGACAGCACTATTAATAATACAATAAAAATCTATAAAAATACAAATATGTAAAAAGTAAACAAAAAACAAAATAAATTAATTATATAAGAAGTAAAATATAAAATAAAGTTTAAAATAACATCAAGATAATCTATATATCTTAATGAGATCTGTCACATTTGGGGTCAGTAAGAGGTAAAAGTCATTAAAGAAAGTAAAAAAAAATTTTTTTTAAGAAATAAATATCTTTGTTCAGCAAGGATGCAGTAAATTTATCAACAGTGACAGTAAAGACGTAATTTATAAGATTTATATTTCAAATAAATGCTGTTCTTACAAACTTCTATTCATCAAAGAATTCAGGGAAAAAATGTATCATGGTTTCCACAAAAATATTAAACAATAAATATTAATATTAAATTTTCAAAATGTATAATAATAAGAAAGGTTTTTTGAGCACCATATCACCATATTAGAATGATTTCTAAAGGATCATGTGACACTGAAGGTTTGAGTAATGGCTGCTAAAAATTCAGGAATAAATCACAGAAATAAATTAAATTTTAACATATATTAAAATAGAAACCTGTTATTTTAAATTGTAATAATATTTCACAATATTACTGATTTTACTGTATATTTAATCAAATAAATGCAGCCTTAGTGAGCATAAGGCTGTTCTTTCAAAAACCAAAAAAAATCTTACAGACGGCAGTGTGTGTGTGTCTGTATCTATATATATATATATATATATATATATATATATATGCATGCATTAGTCAAAGGTAGAAAAAACAGTGTTCACAGGCAGGAAGGCGATGGTAAGTGAATGCTGACCTAATGCATCAAACACGCACAGCTCAGCGGGGAGAAAAATAACCTTAGGTTGCACAGGTGACAGTTTACTCACCCAAACTAAACAAAGCCTCCCCACTACCATACCATGTGTGCACCAAATATTCTCACTTCTATACATATTGCACATATGATCTAAAGCAAACACACATATACTTCCACAAACACACCTTGAACTCGCTTTCATACTGTAAAGCAGTTTACGAGCACCGGCTGCGCAGCAGTGGAGTTTTAGTGGTGAAATGGTCATTCTCCATCTGTGCTCCCACGAGACCTCCCTACAGTGCTGGAAAGAAGGTGTTTTTTTAAGTGCAGTGCTTTTCTTCAAGCGGTAACTGCAGAAATGTGCTCTGTGGGATTATAGATGCATTCTAATGAGACCAGGGGGCCGACACTGGATCACATCAAGGGCCCCTCTCACTTCACTATGCGATTCTTTTGTGGGAACAACGGCGGTCGGGAAAATGGCTCTGATATGGAAGCAAGGCATGTTGAATGTGGCGACTGAAAGGTAGAGGAAGAGAAAGGGTTACTGTGATTAGTGCAGGAGATGAGATTTATGGTCTCCAGAGACCTGTCTGTAATGATATGTGAGAGGAAGAGCGCCTCATTACAATGCTACACACCGCCAGCCTGGTCATGGGCCACCATCTTTCACAAATCCAATAACAGCCCAGAAGTGAAGGCAACACGTTTTACTGGCTGCATGTGAACATGAGTGGAGGAACAAAAATTGTAAAGAAAAAAAAAAAGATTACAGGAGCTAAATTCAAAGAAATCTCCAGGCGAATGAAAGCTGGGTACAATTAAAGAAAAAAAAGCATGTATTAAAAAAACAGATGTTATCAGAGATGCAGAAGCGGTTCTTTGAGTAGCTTGAGTTTCTTAGCCAAATGCAACAACCAACTCTGATATTAGACCTGAAAAGTGAGTGAGAAGGTAATCTAGATCTTATCAAACTAAACAGGTCTCTAAAACAGAGTGTGCTTCTGTTTTATGAAGGACCAAAGGGTTGTAAATCAAAATAATTAAATTAATAAATAATTAAACCAATAATGAAATTTACCAAAATTTATATCAAAAGAAACCATGAAAACAGAATTTATGGTTTAAAAAATTCCATAATATTAAATTATTGCGATCCTTGTCTACACTGGCATTTCCACAGCATTTCAGAAACAATCTCCGTCTATACCACACGAATGAAAACACATGTCACATGACTGTTCATGCACACTGGGCATGTGCGTACAAGTGTAAACAGTTGCCTCTGGTGCATGTAGGTAGCTGCAGTATTAAAAAAAATGCAGACTTTAACTCCACAATGGCTGCTAAAAATGACAACGAAGCCAGCAAAGATTGCAGTTTAGTCTCCATGTTATTGTTTACATGGTCGTCAAGGATACGCAGAGTGATCCCACGCCTTAAAGGGTTAGTTCACCCAAAAATGTAAATTCTGTCATTAATTACTCACCCTCGTGCCGTTTTACACCCGTAAGACCTTCGTTAATCTTCGAAACACAAATTAAGATATTTTTGTTTAAATCCGATGGCTCCGTGAGGCCTGCATAGCCAGCAATGACATTTCCTCTCTCAAGATCCATAAAGGTACTAAAAACATATTTAAATCAGTTCATGTGAGTACAGTGGTTCAATATTAATATTATAAAGCAACGAGAATATTTTTGGTGCGCCAAAAAAACACAAAATAACGACTTATTTAGTGATGGCCGATTTCAAAACACTGCTTCAGGAAGATTCGGAGCGTTATGAATCAGCGTGTCGAATCATGATTCGGATCGCATGTCAAACCACCAAACTGCTGAAATCACGTGACTTTGGCGCTCTGAACTGCGGATTCGACACGCTGATTCATTACGCTCCGAAGCTTCCTGAAGCAGTGTTTTGAAATCGGCCATCACTAAATAATTCGTTATTTTGTTTTTTTTGGTGCACCAAAAATATTCTCGTCACTTTATAATATTAATATTGAACCACTGTACTCACATGAACTGATTTAAATATGTTTTTAGCACATTAATGGATCTTGAGAGAGGAAATGTCATTGCTCCCTATGTAGACCTCACGGAGCCATCGGATTTAAATAAAAATATCTCAATTTGCGTTCCGAAGATTAACGAAGGTCTAACGGGTCTGGAACGGCATGAGCGTGAGTAATAAATGACAGAATTTTCATTTTTGGGTGAATTAACCCTTTAATTTTCAAAAGCCGCTCAGGACATTCTACGATCTTGGATCTGAGTCTTCAGAAGATCTATCAATAAATCCCGGACCGAAGACCAGAACTGTTCAATTCGAGAACAGTCCCAGAACATCTGCATATATGAGGTACAATACTTTTTCTTTGTTCAGTTTGCACACAGAACATGGGTTGGAGCTCTTAATTTTGAGCCCTCAAAGTGCACCAGATTAATGAATTTATCTTTAAAATGTACAAAATTTTCTCCTGGGGGAGCATGCCCCTGGATCCCTCTAGGGACAGAGGTACAACCACCATAGGAAACACACTGTCCTGTGGGAAACACTGTATATATGATAGTGTTCTCAAAATACAAATCTTATTCTCTTAATATTAAAATACCTAAAACACATGCTTCTAAAACAGTTTTTTTCTGCCGTGATCAGGATTAAAACAAAAAACCTTAAAACGAAAACGCACTTTAAACACTTTTCTTTTCCATAATGCAAAAATATTATTTCCAAAACTCACAAATTTCTTTCCCCAAATATTTTTTTCATAATAATGGAAGAGATTTCACAAATGTCAATCAACAGAGAGTAGGCAGTACTTGGCATTAATTGGTTAATCTTTTCCAAAAGTATATTGTGTATATCAAATCAATAAAATTAATGATTCATTCATTAGGTGCTTTGGAAATTCAGTCATAATTTAATTTGAATTTTAGGTAAATTAAATTGTTGTTTAATTTATTGACTGATTTAATTATTATTTTAATTATTAGTATTTCGGTTCTCCATACCATTTACCATTTAGAATATTGGTGTGCAATGAGTGAGCAGGATAAGGGCAAATAGATAGAGTCAGAAGCTCTGATGAAATATTCACATTGTATAAACAAGAATCACATTCAATGGACTCTTTTGGCGATGCACAGTTTATGATTGTACTCAATCTAACCCATTTACTCTTTATGAATATGCTGTTCCCCATTGCAAATGTGCTCCAATGAATAAATTATAGCAAATTATGTAGATTGCTTGGCCCAACAAGCTGACAAAAGCCTTACAATTCCAACTGGCAACTGTATAAATTTGCCAAATATTAACAAAGCAATTACAAATGTGCATGGAATGGTTCTCTCTTACTAAAAATTTCAGGAAAGGGTAAAAGGAGGTCATGGTGAAGTCAATTATGTTTATTGTGTTAGAGTTATTATTAACAGCAAAGGTTATCTCTTCTCTGTGTTATCGTCGTTTTGTTAATAGCACCAATTGCAAGCAGGGCAGACAGCAAACATGCAAAGACAAATATCTATCATCCTGAATAACAATGAACCACAGAGTCTCATGTGAACGACCAAGGCAGGAAACAATGTCTGAAGACCCCAGAAAATTGATTGTAAAAGATGAGCAACCAGTCAGATAACTAAAAGCATGCATTTCTTTGCCTTATAAAGGCTGAGCCATCTTACGAAGCAATTTCACAGTTCAGATGTCTCGCGCCAGTCAGTATAAAAGGAACCCCTTGCCCTTTACCATGTGGCTGATCATTCAGAAATGACCCAGTACTATTTGCCCGCTTGGCACAGCGATGACCCCGGTGGCATTTACCCCCATCCCAGGGAGAGCAGCGGCTGCCATTTAGCACCACCATAATGACCGTGGTATTTACCCAGGGTTGTAGAATTTTATAATGGCTGCAAGCTGTTTATTGGGCAGGACGGATAAGAGACTGGCTGCAGCCCGCAGTGATGTCATGGCCTCCCCCGAGAGGAGAGACAATTATTTGTTAAGGGGACGATGGCGTTGAGCTAAGCGTGTCAAGCCGGAAAAAAAACCCTCCCCGGCACCCTGGCTTTGAGTGATGGACAGTTTCCCCTGCCTCCCTGGAGGTCCCTGATGGATGTGAATTGGTTTAATGAGCCTTTACAGACGAATCTGATTCATGGGCACATATTTTATTCACATATCCGGCGCTTTCGCTGATTCATTCGTCACAATCCACAGCGCACCTTGGCGTGCATGCATGTGCTTTAAGAGGGGGAGCAGAAAAAAGGAATAACGCACCAAATAATGCATGCAAAATACATTTGAGTTCATAGAATTTTCTCATCTTCCTTTTGAGTTTCAGTGTCAGGGACACTCTCCATTCAGCTGCGCTCCTCTGGACAATTTCTAAACCAGACTGGCAGATGAAACAACTCAATGATTACAATAATACGCGTCTTAGACTGCAACAATGAGATTGGGCCTTCAGTAAAGACACTCTCCGTGATCAATATAGCCTCTCTGTTAAAAATGATTGTATTGATTTCTTCTACCTCAAGCTGTTTTACACATTGAGCCTGAACAAATCTTCAAGTTGCAAGTATTGAAGACCTAGTCTGAATACTGAAAACTTTTTGCTCTTATTTCTAGCATGCAATGGGTTCCTTTTGTTTTTGTACCTGTAAAAAAAAAAGCAGAATTTATTTGACATTTATTTGACGTGTGGCGCACAGCCAAGATGGTGGATATAACTGATATATCACAAGCAGACAGGGGTTATAAAGACATCCATTGAGTGACATGCTTGTTAAACATCCATTACTCATCTACTCAGGAGAATAACATTTAATTTACCTACAGCTTGGTCTAGATGCAGTAATGGAAATTAAGTCTTAAAGACTTCAACACAGCAATTCAGACATTTATTTGGTAAGTGTTTTTCTGACAGCTGAACCATGACGAACATTTGTAAAATTACTTTAAGGAGACAGAAAGCACACATTTAGCAAGTTAAAGGATAATACATAGAAGTTAATTTGGTTAATTGGATAGTAATAGGGCCTTTAACACATTTTTAGGATCTTTGAGTCGATACGCGTGTGTGGGTTTAAATCTGTGAGCGCTCGTTACTGTGACAGCCGGCGAAGAGAGACCATTCTCCAGACTGACACATGAAACAAGGTGCAAAACAAAGAGCCGGCTCTCTCTTTCTCCCGTAATTAGAGTGTGAGAGAGCAGTGAGCAGAAACAACATGTCACAGGTATGCTTCATTTAGCAGGCTGTCCTCTAATTAACAGGCCATCGCAGCACTCCAGCCAGATTTCACCACAACGCAATTAAACATTCCGTCTGATATTCTCCAGAGTTTAATCCCTGAGATCTGCTTGTTACTTGTTGATTTCACACAGTGACCCAATTAGTTCAGGTATTTGTGTAGCATGACAGCAATATATGCCACCAATAGCTTATCTGTTTGCCTCTCTGTAAAAACAAGTCAAACGTTTTTTATAAGTAAAAACTTACTATGCAGTATATGCAAATACTATGCAATACTATATATTCAAGATGGAAATTGAGTTAATTTTAGCACAATTAATTGGAAATAGAGGCAAATGTTGGCTTCTAACATGAAAAACTGGCAATTTATGAGGAAATATTCCAAAAATATTCATTGTTTTCCTTCATCTAATCAAAAAACATGTTTTGGAAAGAGATATTAAGAGATAAGCATGATAATATAAAAAACTCATCAAGATTACTCTTAGCAATGATTGTAGCTCTTTGTTTCCATCCTCTTAAGGGTTAGTTCACCCAAAAATGAAAATGATATCAGTTATTACTCACCCTCATGTCATTCTACACCCGTAAGACCTTCGTTCATCTTCGGAACACAAATTAAGATATTTTTGATGAAATCCGATGGCTCAGTGTGGCCTCTATTGCCAACAATGTCACCTCTCAAGATCAAGAAAGGTACTAAAGACATATTTAAAACAGTTCATGTGATTACAGTGGTTCTACCTTAATATTATAAAGTGACGTGAATACTTTTTGTGCGCCAAAAAACCCCCCAAAATAACGACTTTTCAACAATATCTAATGACGGCCAATTTCAAAACACTGCTTCGAAGCTTTACAAATCTTTTGTTTCAAATCAGTGGTTCGACATTATATCTTAATTTGCGTTCTGAAGATGAACGAAGGTCTTACGGGTGTAGAATGACATGAGGGTGAGTAATAAATGATAGGGATGCACCGATACCGATACCAGTATTGGTATCGGCCCGATACCAAGCTCAAGTACTTGAACTCATACTCGTAAAAATACTCCCGATACCAAAGACCGATACCTCACGTGACGTAACTGACAGAATTTTCCGTGCACAGAGACACCGGCGGCAGCAGCAGAAACAATGTCAGCCTCTGGGGTGTGGAAATACTTCAAAATTAATGATGACAACCCACACATTGTGAACTGCATGCAAATCGCTCTGAATAACAGACCAGAAGCGCTCTCGCGCACTGCGCGCTCTCTCTCTTTCTTGCGTGCGATCCCCGTTCTCTCAGACAGCACGCGACCAGTTCTCCTTGCGCCTGAATGGTCAAATCATGTAAATACAGTTGGTTATGGCTTAAGTGGACGCAAACAGGTGGGTGAAAGCAGGATATGTGTCAGTATATTACATACATGGAATCGGTCTTAAAGAGAGAGTAGCCTAATTAAATATTTGTCTGTCATTAATGTTAACAAAACAACAAAAGATGTCAAATGAATGTGTATATATATATATATATATATATATATAGTGAAATAAAATTTC
Organism: Ctenopharyngodon idella; assembly: GCF_019924925.1. NCBI lineage: Eukaryota > Metazoa > Chordata > Actinopteri > Cypriniformes > Xenocyprididae > Ctenopharyngodon > Ctenopharyngodon idella. Next base: position 12,803,706 of record NC_067240.1, on the reverse strand, counting down.
TCATATCAGGGTCATATTGCCCACTCGTCCCGTATTCCACCATGAGAAATCTGGTCACTAGGTTGTGTTTACAGTACATTGGTTCACATAAACATTTGTTCTGTAATATTTGTTTAGCACTTTTTGAAAGGCAGGTTAAAAAAGACTTGATTTTTTTTATTATTTTTTTTTTTATTATGACTTTAATAATTATGCCCTTTGAAGGTTATTGGACATTGTGAAATTTGTTCTTTAAGTTTGTGACAAGCACATAAAAATTACTACTTTTTTCATTGGAGTAATAATAAAGAAGGAAACTGCCTTCTTTATTATTACTCCAATGTAATAATCTATATGCCTTTATGAAAAACTGCCACATTACCAAAAAAAAAAAAAATAGAAATTAATAAATGTATAGGCATTGGTATCGGTGAGTACCAGAAAAAAAAAAAATACTCGGTCCTTAAAAAATGGTATCGGTGCATCCCTTTTCATTTTTGGGTGAACTAACCCTTTATGCATCCTGTAAATTTGATTATTTATGGAAGTACCGATATTAAAAATGAGGCCAATGCTGATAAGCTCATAATTATTTTTAAGTTATGGTTGATATATGTTCAACATAGGCTGATATTAATATTTTATTCTACTTGGTCTCAATAAATTTAAAACAAAATATGGTTACACTTTATTTTAAGGAGTTCATGTTACAGTGTAATCATACATTTAAGTAATAATTAACTGCATGTACTTACTATAGAGTTAGAATGTGGTTTAGGTTAGTTGAATGTAATTAAGCACAATATATAGTAATTACTATAGTAACTACATGTAAAATGTGTAACAAAGGCACTGTAAAATAAAGTGTTACCCAAAGTACTAATAACTAAAATCAATTATTTTAAATAATGGTCAATTCAACATTATAATGTTCAGTATGAAAATATTGGTATTTATTTTAAGATTTGCGAAAGATTTCATTGAACAGTGTTGTTAAATATATCAGATATTAAATATATTATATCATTGTTTTTTTTTTTTTTTTTGTTTTTTAAAGATTAACTTGAGCATTAGATAATGGCAAAGGTTTAATATCAGCCAATAACTGATGTGCATCCATAATTCTAATTAATACATTTTCAATTAATTTGGTATAGGACACATTTCTGAGTCTATACACTATTTTTTTTTTTTTTTTTAGAAAAAAATTGCCTTTTTTTTTTTAAAGTTAAGAGATTAAAAGGTACTGCATAACATGACCTAAAACATTAAGAAAAATATTTTAATGATAGAACAAAAAATAAATTAATTTGGTTGCAGATTAAGTGCATCTGTTCCCATGGGCAAAATTATCTGAAAGACCCGTTGACCATATGTGTGTGTGCATTACTAAGCAGCAGCATTAGCTCACATCTGACCCGAATCTCATGTTCTGGATGTGACGGCAGGAGCCAGGCTGATATTTCATAATCTCTGTGTGAAGCAAGTACAGATCTCTCAAATGAAAAAAGGGCTTCTTATCCTAAAACGTCCTCTTTCTCTTCTGTCATATGCTTTTGGAGCCTCCAGACTGTACAAATAGCACAATGATTAGATTTGCATGATCTTTAATTTAATGATAAGGTCTGATGACCTGCATCGCTGTTACCAGACATCATTTGGAAGTGAAGTATGCCAGTCAATGACTACATCTGCCCCGGTCACTCTGTTCAGTCAAATGAAACTCATTCCCATGAGACATTTCATCTTGCACAGAAGCGGCGATATAAATAAAGCTGTCATGTTGGAGAGAAATATCAGAGAATATTCTTGGTGATAAAACATGCAGCTCCCTAATCTGTGAACGGTCCGAGTTTATTCGTCTGAGCCGCCTGATCTTTGCCCTGCTGTCTGGCCTGTGTAGATGCTCTGACTGATAACATTCACACTGAGGAGGGTCGGATTAAACAAACTCACCTCATTCGCTCACCAACCTGAGGTGTGAGGGTACAAGGGTCACAGCTGAATCCACAGATTAGTTCACTGCTCTCCGTTAGGCAAATCTGATCATTCTTAACCCCCAAAAAGGGAGGCAATTCATCATAGGCGCCTATAAATCACACAAGCTTGACCCACTGAACACATTCCACAGCCTCAGGTCCCCAAACCTGTTTATCTTACAACTTAAACAATCCATAATGCTCCAGGAGGGCAAATTCAAGGCAGCACGCTGGGCAGGGAGTCATTTTGTGTGTAGTAAAACAATTATTGTAGCGCAAATTGTAGGAACAAAAAAGGAAGAGATCCATAAATGGGGGCTATAAACGAGTGAGAATGTCCACCCCCTTCCCCCACCAAAGGGCAATAGAGGCGAGCGGTCACTGTGGGTTTTTTCAAAGTGTGGCTAATTTAGATAAGTTAAGCTAACATACTTGAGGCAGCGGTGCTTTACTGCCTCAGACAGTGGAAAAATGTAAACAAAGAGCTCAAACTGAGGCCCCTGTTCAAAGCGGAGACCCGCCGACTCTGAGCACCTGCGTGACTGCAGGAGACGCTCTGTTCATGCTAAGCATTTAATGACTGACTTTAATTGGACTATCCATACTGACCACAGAAGGGCTGACAGATAGCGGAGTTACTATACATGATCTTATTTCATTAGTCAGCTTCTCAATGACAAACAACTTCCTGTAGTGTAGAAAAAAAGAAGGGTGAGTAAAAGAGGAGGGAGAGAAAATGACAGTTTCACGATTTAAAAAAGGATAAATAAGGGTAAGTTGTAAGTGTAATTCTTGAAAAATTATTTTTTTCTTAGGAATAAAATATATAATCTTTGATTAGCCTACTTATGAAGTTGACTTATCTAATACAACAAATTCAAAACTTTGTAAGCAAATCTTAACAATAAATGTATACATCTATTAACATTTTTTAAGTAGCAAGGACCATGCATTTTTCAAACACAAAGTGCCTGAGTTATATTAGTTTTTTAATGTTATTTGTTAATTATTCTTTGGATTCCTCTTAAACTTTCTTAGTATGAATCATCTTAAGAAACAGATAATCACATTCTTAAGAAGTCTTTTTTGAAATACAAAGTATTGGTAACTTTTCATGTTTGAAAATAAGAAAACAGTAGTTATGAAGTAAGGGTTAATTCATTCACCCAAAAATTAATTGCAAACATTGTCAGTTACTCATCCTCATGTCGTTCCAAACCCTTAAGACTATTGTTCATCTTCGAAACACAAATTAAGATTTTTTAAATGTAATCTGAGAGATTTCTGTCCCTCCACTGACAGTCCACGCAACTGGCACTTTGATGCTTCAAAAAGTTCATGAAGAGATCGTAAAACTAATACATATGAATTGAGTGGTTAATGTTTTCTCAAGAGACTTGATCGCTTTATATGATGAACAGATTTAATTTAGGCTTTTATCAAAGTCCCTTTCAAGGAAAGTCTGTTCACTCGGCGACCATATTTGCAATGCCTCTGGGCAGCTATTTCGTGCATCCAAGACCAAGTCCTATCTATTTGAATGGGGGAATCCTGAAAACTCAAAAACTGCTCGACAAACTGCAACAAAATCTGACATGAACTGTTAAATGTTGTTTCTTATGCTCAGATAGCGTTAAAAAGCTTATTTTTTTAGGCTAGACCAGCCAATGCGCATGTGCAGTCCTAAGCGTGAGTCTTAAGTTTCTATGTGAACCGGCGCTTCTAACGGCAGCTGCAGTGACCCAATGACTTTATCAATCAGCAACTGACTCTTTTACTTAGAAGGCGGGACGTATTCCGCCATATTGCGCATTGCAGTTTCCCCTATTCATTACTAATAGGAGTGAACCGTCTTTTTCTATATCTATAGTCTTTGCTTTTCTTCACATATAAACATTTATCAGCGAACAAACAGAAGCGCAACTGTACTTGCTTGAACCTCACTGGTTCTTGTGGAAGCTCAAACGTGCTGCGTAACCCACGAGAATGAACCTCATTGGTTCTCGCACGTCAGGCAAGCATGCTTGAGCTTCCGTTTACCACAACTGATGTGTGCATTGATGGATGTCAATTAAATCTGTTCATCATATAAAGCAATTGTGTCTCTTGAGAAAATTTGGACTAAACCGCTCAATTCATATTAGTTTTACAATCTTTTTATGAAATTTTTGAAGCGTCAAAATGGTAATTGAAGGGACGGAAATCTCTCATATTACATTTAAATATCTTAATTTGTGTCAAAATAAATGAAAGTCAGGGTTTGGGATGACATGAGGATGTGTAAAATGTTTTGTGAATCCAGGCCCTTGAGAAAAAGTCCAGTCCCTCCCCTCCTTGTCATTCTCAGTGTAATTTACGTTTATGGACTGCTGTGTGTGTTTACAAGTGAGTCTGTTCTCGCAGCATTTAAGTTGTAGTTGAAACACAGGATCAGATGGATGTTTCCAGCATTTCTTGCTCTGATTTTGAGAGGAAAATCTGTGGAATGGATATAAGCATGTTAAAATGTGTGCACTACAGTATTATCGGTAGCTTAACCATAATCTAATTAGCCAAACATTTAATGAATGAATAGGCAATGGCTTGTGATTGATGTTTTTTTCCACAGAGCTTTTTGTGGGTGGCAGACACAGATTCCATGTGAGCCTGGTGAGTGGGAGATTTAAAGGTGGGGCAGGGAAGAAAAAACAGGATCCAGGGATTGTGAAAGAATCCTGCTTCGTTTCAGCCTGTCCTGTTTGTATACAGCTCCGTCCAGGATGTCCTGTGTCACTGTGTACTGAGTTAATGCTAATGTGCCTGCAATGCATGGGAAAAGGTTACAGACACCAGACACATGACATCATACATACCATGCTGTTCTGACAGCAGCTAATACAGAACAGAGTGTCCCCTTGTGGAGAACAGAGACTGTGTAGGTTAAGACTACCACTGAATTTCAAAGTCTATATGTAAACTGTTGAGTACAATAAGGAATGGGCCAAGGCTGTAACCATCATAAACACTTAATATTTTATATTATATATGAATTCAAATTAACATTATATTCACTATACTTGGATTATTGTTCAACTGATATGTGTTGATTCTTAAAGTCGGCATGAAACAGACGTTTCAATAGTTTTTTTCTTCCTATTGTGACTTATATCCAAGTAAAAGAAAAAGGAAAATGTCGGGCGGGACTTGATTTTGTCCATCAGGAATTGATTGGATCATTGGATGTGAGTGTCAAAGAATGAAAAAGAAGAAAAGAGATGTCGCTGCTAGAAATAAGGGAAGTTATTTTGGTTAAAGATAACGAGGGCACATGAATTAAAAAAAGAATAAATCATTTATAATAAATACTACAATATTTGGTGTATGGAAAGCCATTTCTGCCTCAGAGTAAAAAAATAAAACAGGCAACTGTGTGATATGAAGTCACAATTACAAGAAATAAAGTTGTGATTATGAAATAAAGTTGCAATTACGAGAAATAAAGCCGTAATTAAGAGATTGTAATGTTAGACACACACAAACAAAGATAAATCAAAAATACTTATTTATTAAAAAAAGAGAAAACACTAGGAGATAGATATAACAACATATTCACATAAACAATACCAAACCTGGAACAGACTGAACTAAAGACTCAAATACACATGGGTGTATTTATATAGGAGTAACTGTCCCTTGGAAGGCGAGTCCTTGAGCCGTAAACAAGCAGACAAAAGTCCAACTGAGGGAGGGTGGAGGCTCTGGAGGAGGATGAGGGACAGGGATCAGGAAATGAAAGCAGGAGAAACCAGGGCGGAGAAGACGGAGGGAGGAGCCAGGGAGGAGAGGTGAGCAGGAGGGGCCAGGTGTGGACCCAAACCACAGCCAGGACAAAGACCCCATGGCATAGTCAAAGGAGGAAGGAGCCATGGTGGCGACCTGGCCGGCGGACCCGGGGGACGTAAGAAGGAGATGGAGCTGATGGAGGTGGAGACCCAGGCGGAGCAGCAGCGAAAAGCGTCTGATCTGGAGCCAGGGTGCCAGAGGACTGAGGCAAAGCAAGTGGCACTGAGGACCAAGGTGGAGCCTGATGAAAGGCGGAGCCTGACGGAGCCAATGAGGAAGGGGTGGAGGAATGAAGCACAGCTGAAGACTTGGGGGGATGAGGGAGCCTGATGGAGCCATATGGACAATGGTCCCAGGTGGATCCGAGGGAAGAGCCAAGGTGGAGCTGACAGGTGGAGTGATGGGCTCGGCGGTGAGAGGGGATCCTCTTGACAAGGCGGAGCTGGGGACTGGAAAACCCATGGCAGTTCCACACAGCAGAGTGGAGCCAGAGGAGGAGCCAAAGGAACTGAAGGGAACCAACGAAGACAGGGCAGAGGAGGTGGGAGAGGGAGTCTGGGCGGGATCTGAGAGAGACTTGGTGCTGGACGGGACTAGTGGGGACAGGAGACACAGGGAAATATCCTCTTCAATTTCCTCATGATAGTTAACAGAGGCCAGCTGCAGCTTACCCTCAGCGACGGGAGTGTGGGCGTGGCTGCACTTCATGCCCTCGAACTCCATGAGGACACCCACAGTGACAGATGGTGTAGCCGGCTCGCGCACTGTCCAAGTGTCCATAAAAAAGATTGGTACAGTAAAAACTGTTCAAAGTTGGGATTTCGTTATTTCGATCATTAGTCCCTGCATTAAACCCCTTAGTCGCATAATGCGTTCTTACAGGTGCATGGTGGAGAAATTCTGACTCGGCTCATTCAACTCTAATTTGAGCATCTTAATTCAAGCATGCAGCACATGCACAGAAGACATTGTCAATGCAAGTAAAATAAGTAAAATAGCTATTGCCTATATAGGCCTATATATACCCATATAAATTAGTTAATATAAGGGCAGGAGCATTTCCGTTGTGTTGTGACTTGATTCCGTTGTGTTGCGGCTTGATTCTGTTGTGTTGTGACTTGATTCTGTTGTGTTGTGGCTTGATTCTGTTGTGTTGTGGCTTGTTTCCATTGTGTTGCGGCTTGATTCTGTTGTGTTGCGGCCTGTTTCCGCTGTGTTGCAGCTTGTTCTCACTGTGTTGTGGCTTTTCTGTTGTGTTGTGGCTTGTTTCCATTGTGTTGCGGCTTAATTCCATTGTGCTGTGGCTTGTTTCCGCTGTGTTGCGGCTTGATTCTGTTGTGTTGTGGCATGTTTCCGTTGTGTTGTGGTTTTTCCATCATGTTGTGGCTTGTTTCCGTTGTATTGCGGCTTGATTCCGTTGTGTTGTTAACCTATGTTTGCTTGTTAAATTTTGTTGTGTTGTGCACTACTGGGCCACCGTATGTTACAGTTACCGTGCGTTCACACCGCCGCCGGCGAGTGCGTCAAAATTCGCTCTGGCTGCCCTGCCAGCGACGCTGTATTGTGCGTTCAGACCTGCCGCCGGCAGGAGTGTCAAAGTAACCGGCAACCAATCGGAATGTAGATGTCCTCCACTTAAGAGGATTCCAGAGAACGCAGAGAACAAATTGATTAGCGAGAGAAAATAATAATAAATGTCATTAGGCTTAAATATATAGTGCATACAGCTTTATATTTACATAGTAAATATATAGGCATACAGCTAAGCCATTTCAGACATAGCATGCAAACAATGTCAGACACCTTAGTCCACACATCATTTTTTTTATTTATGCCCCTGTACGCAAACAGGGACACACGTTGTATATTTTTGTGAAACCCGTCACGGCAATTATCCACCTCTCCTCAATTTTGCTTGGGAACTAATGTTTGGTCGGAAACAAAGCTTACACGGCTGCATTCTCTGGAATCCTCTCAAGCGGAGGACCTCTACATTCCGATTGGTTGCCACCGAATCGGGTCATATCTCATTACCATAAAGTTGACCTGACTTCAACTCTCCTCGACGCCCACACCGTCCAAGACGTGCCGCACCGCTGCTCGCCGGAGCTCGCCGCCGGCTCACGTTGAAAATGAATGACTTCCTGTCACTTTGACGCTCTCGCCAGCGGCGATGTGAACGCACAGTTAAGATCCTCCACATTCAATTTACTGTATCAGGGAGAAATGTGGTAGCACGTTGATCTGCCAGTCGTGGGTCTTTCATGCAGAGAACTCTCCTCATATTTTTGCATAATGATGCATTTAAAAGTTAATGACAAAGAGTATCTTTATAAAAGTTCACAATGTTGATACAGATGAAATATAATGTATATAAAATAAAATATTTTTCATCAGATATTAATTTTTAATCACTCAAATCCCTTTATCTTAACCTTTCTACTTAACCATTGGTCTCACACATCTGCCATGTTTGCAGTTTTATTTATTTTTTTACACTTTTTATTTGTATGGTAGTTTTAATCAAATCTTTGTCCAAAGTGCAATGGGTTTTGAGCAATATTAGCTGTTAGAGTGTGCAATGTGCATGGATCTGTGCTTCCAATTCTAACAGGAAATAGCAGACCATCTGGGTATCTCTGGGATACTCATTTCAACGTACTATATGATTTGGGACACACTAATTCTGATTTCGAATACTATTTAGGAGGAATAGTATGCAAATTGGGACACAGCAACTGAGTTACAATTACAAGAAAAATGGCAAAATTAATATTAAGTCTTCATTTCTGAAAAATTCTGAAAATATTTTTCAGAAAACAAGACTTAATATCTTATGTCATTTTGCTTCTCAAGTAAATGTATCTTGATTTAAAAACGTTTAGATATTTGTATTGGAAAACAAGACAAAAATACTGAGTAAGAAATGTATTTTTTGCAGTGTACACTTACAAACACACTTTCTACTACAGACTCTCCATGCAAATCTCAAAGCAGGTTTCTAAATTTGCAAAACGTGTGCACTGAAGTGATAAAGGCAAGCATAATTATCCTCTCTGAACAAAGCGACAATAAAACCGCACATTCCTCATTGTGGGAGCCCTATGGCGAAACCAAATGGGGGTCTTATTAGCAGCAACCCTCTTACTAACAGCTCTTAATACTCAAAGAGACAGCATGGCCTCTTGAATTACAGGTCCAAAGGTCTGAACCTCCATCTTTTTAGCAATGTGTAGAGACACTGTCTCTCTATGAGCTTCCAGTGATTTAGCCCCTGCCAAGCTTTCCTCCCTCAAAAGACTTCTTTTAATCCTCTGCTCTAGTTTAGTTTATCCAACCCTGACACCCCACTCCTCTCACCCTGACAGGGAATGACGTTGCCGTCTGCGTCCGCCGTCCAGGGTTCAGACCACCGCTTGGCGTTTCAGCTTGAGCGATCACCATTAAACTCATTTCAGAGTAGACAGCAGATGTGCAGGTGGAGCCGTGCACAGGAGGACTTTGTGTTACGAGATGGAAGACGTGGAAGAGGGGTGCCAACAAGAACAGAGGCAAAGCCAAAAAACATCTGTAAGCATATGCTAAAATGGTGACGATTACGGGGTGTATTAGTCATATTAAGCTCATATACATATATTAAAAAGTTCCCTGTTGTTAGAAAAATATAGAGGTTAGAAACGGAGACGGAGCAGTAGAAAAACAGAAACTATTCAGCACATAATAAATGCATGATTTTATATAATTGATGTCAATATTCTTCAAGCATTTTGTTTTTGTCTCCACAGCTTGAGAGTAATGCACTAATGTTGTTTAAAATGCAGTGTGCTGAAGTTATTAAATATGGGCGAATACAAAATGCTTATGTTCACTCAGATAGTCAAATGCAATTAAAGTGTTTAAGTAGGAATGTAACACACGCAAGTGGTTTAAAGACAAAATTCCTTTATCTTTCATTTCATATTATAATCACAGTTCTTCCTTTTCATATATGCTTCTATTTTCTAAATTTGATTTACAAGTGCTCTGCATCTCAATTTTGCCACAGGCGGGTCTTTGACCCTAAGTAGGATTCCTTCATGCCAATGTGAGCCAATTATATTTTGTATTTTATATTTATCTGTTTAGAGCAAAAAATTACACTGAAAAGAAGCTGCATCAAATTAAAGCAGGAATCACAATCACTGAAAACAATGTTTTGTGTTCTAATTTTTTGTTGTTGTTGAATGCTTATGGGACACCAGAGGGCTTTTCACACTGCACTTGTCCCTGCGTTATTGACGTTCTAAACCCTGCTTTTAACCCCGGATAAAGGAATGTTACACATTTGTAATTTAGATGCGGGGTTAGTGCCACTTTTTACCCAGGGTTATGAAACCCAGCTCCAGTGTTAATGGTGTTAAAGTGTATGTAAGAATGACAGCTAGTGGTTGAAATGGGTACTGCAGTCCAAATTCAAAATATTGTTTGCCTCGCCCCCTCAATGCTCATGGGGTTGCCAGTTTGAGGACACGCAACAGGAGCGAGATCAATTTGACACTGGAAGGCTAGGAGAATTAAACACTGTAAGTTGATGAGTTGATTTATTGATTTATGATGAGTTGATATCGCGTTTTAATATGCTAATATTCATAGAGATTTTTAGATAGATGCTGAGGCTTTTTAGGTCGGGTAGAATCTGCAATCTCTGAACCAGTTTGTTTGCTAGCTTCCATGGCTGCAATTCGCAGCATGTGTTTTTCGCCAACTGGCAACCCGGGGTGGTGAAATACTATTGGGTAAATTGGCAACGTGCAATCTTGCATAGACCAAAACAAAAACAGACATTCTGACACACAACGCACATTTCAAAGTAAAATAACTGGCTGTAGCATTGGTTTTCAAAGAAACGAGTATGTGAACTCAGCATGTTTCCTAAATATCTGCAAACATATTATGGTATTTTTATGCTTTTTTAATACAGTCAAAAACTTACATAGAGCCCCTTTAACTCTGCAATATAGTGCCAAACATATGCACTGTGAAATGATGCAGTGTTAGAATGTTACAACTAGATGCTTAGCAAGTTAGCAACCGACAACGAATCACGTGCCTTACATTGACATGCTTTGAACAGTCATGTAAATATGGTCATGTAAACAGTTGTTTCAGCGTTTGATGGGAAAAATGTCAAATGGCAATGGAAAAAGCATCATTTGGACTGAAGAGATTCATTCTTACTTTATAGCAGTGGTCTCAAACTCAATTCCTGGAGGGCCACAGCTTTGCACAGTTTTGCTCCAACTCTAATCAAACACACCTGATCCAGCTAATCAAGGTCTTCAGGATTACTAGAAACTTCCAAGCAGGTGTGAGTTGGAGCTGGTTGGAGCTAAACTGTGCAGAGCTGTGGCCCTCCAGGAATTGAGTTTGAGACCACTGCTTTATAGTCTGAAAAGTCCATTCAGAAAAACACAACAAACACACAAAAACTTATGAACAGTATGATATGTGAAGTAATATAACCCAGGATTCCATTTACCAGGGTTTAGAATGAGCCAGGGTTAACTATTTCAACTATGAAAATCTCTCATGCAGGTTGTCCTGTATTGGATGGATGGATGGACGGACGGACCATAATTCACAGTACACCACTGAAATTTCCATAAATAGCTTATAACCCGAAAATGTACAACACATTACTAGAGGTTACCAAGCATTTTCCTCATCAAAGTCTACTTTAAAGCTTATCGTAAATTTTCTGCCAGGTCGTTTAATGCTGTAAAAGCACCTGAAAGATGCAGCTGTGTAAGCTGAAGCTCGGTGGAGTGGTGACAGAAAAAAGATTCATTTTGTCAGCCTTTAAAGCAGAGCTTAACATTAAAGATCACCAGCAGTGGATCAAAGCATGGGTCAGAGCCTCTGAAACCAGCCCAAGCTCCACAGAATCCACAGTGGCCCACTTAGGTCTGCCAAGCCTCAGTGTGCAATAGCATGATAAAAGAGCACACTGGAACAGTTTGGTGGCGAGTACACTCACACTGAATTTACACAGAAACAGAGCAGAGGTATGAAAGATTAAGAGGAAATGTCCAGATCTCAAGAATATTGCCACTCAGAGGAATTAAAAGTTCATGAATAGAGAGCATATGTGGTAAAATCCTAGACCAACATTGCTGAATGTGAGACAGAATGTTATTGGTTAACATGCGCATACTTTTTTGAGGGGGCACCAGTGGCAGCAGATCACTTAGTAGTTCACTGCATGCAAGGGTTCAAATCTTGGACTAAAATATCTATTTATTTATCAAACCCCTCAGTGTAAAAATTTTTTACTTTATTTTAACTTTTTCATTTATTTATTTTTTTCTTTTTAAAATTCTGACTATAAATCCAGTGATAACCATGCATTTATTATACATGAGCAAAATCACTGTGCAAGATACAATATAACAATTTTTTTTTTTTCATGAATGAATGAATGATTGAATGAATTTGTAATAAATTTATTATTAGTGACTTTTTCATTGTATATTAATTCATTTTTAATTGCGACTATAAAGCCAGTAATAACCATTTTACAATACATGGACAAAAGCAGAGTGCAAGATACAAACAAATCTGAATCTGAGGAGGCATTTGAACGTTTGAATGGGCATGACCAATTGGTAGATATTATTGATGTAAACCAGACAGACATGGCCTGCTGAGGGCGTTATTTCTCAGGGGCAGGAAACAAAGCTAAATATTCACATGATGTAAATGTCAGTGCGAGTCTAGAGGTTAAAGGTCAGCATGGTCCAATGACTGCAGAACAGGTCAGTGGGTTAACATGTCAGCAGCTTCCCAGGGGTTGTACATCATCTCAAAACTAGCCCTCATTAGCGTCAAGGGAACTATAAATTCAACACAATCCATTGTCTTACTGAAGTAAAGAATAACGGATTGAACCACACTGAAAAGAGCCCTTTTAAAATTGGGACAGGGTGCTACTAGGTCTTTTAGTGAAAGAAAAAAAACGTACATGCCAACAACACGCCAAAATACTGTGGGAATGGGTGCTCTAAACTCAAAGAGAGGTAACAGTGTGAATGCAAAAACAAAAGAGGAAGCCCTCAAAGGGGCTCCCCTTAATACACCCAGCACATTAACTACTGGTGGATCCACCATGAAATTGCAGCAGTCCGTCATTTTTCTACAAAAGCAGGACTTTAGCAGAGCTTCCAAACACTCAAGTCCTCCCCCTCATCCTTCACTCTTCTCTTTCTCTATCACCCCCAGTCTAATCCAAACATCTCCCCAGTGCCTGGCGGCCAAGAGTCTGAGGAGAGAGTCATTTTTTTCCTTGCGCTCCTCTTTTGAGTTGCTCTTAAAAGCTCTTGCGCTGCTCTTTGTACTGCTGACTGAGTATCGCCAATGTACTCCACCCCAAGTTTCCCTCACTCTTACATCCCAGGCTCCAGTCATGGGTACATCCATATAAGCAAGCCGTGTAATTCTCGATTTGCTAGAAGGAAATTCCACCATAATCAATTCAGAAGGATGAAGCTGAAGGACACTGTATACCCACTGCTGGAGTCGAGTGTACCACAGAATCATTTCGGGTGAGCTGTGGTTGGATCCTGTGCTCTTTCTTGAGTATCTGAATTGCTGATGGGCACAGAAAATGTCAGGTGCTCAGTGGGGAGATAAGCAGCTTGATCACTGAAGAATGACTGTTTGCTCTTCATTGATGATTGAAAAGTACAAACATGGGGCCCTTTTGTAATCATTGAAATCAAACAGTTTACTTTTTGTAAAGCTATATCAAAATATGATAGAGGCATATAATCTGAATGCAATAATACAATGCAACTAACCATTTAATCATGGATAGTTAGTTTAATATGTTTATTTTGTAAAATGTTGGGCCCATGAATTTCATGATAATATTAAAGGGTTAGTTCACTCAAAAATGAAAATTCTGTCATTAATTACTCACCCTCATGTTGTTCTAAACCCGTAAGACCTTCGTTCATCTTCGGAACGCAAATTAAGATATTTTTGATGAAATCCGAGAGGTATATGACTCCTCCATAGACAGCAATTTAACCACCACTTTCAAGGTCCAGAAAGGTACCAAAGACATTGTTGAAAAAGTCGACATGACTGCAGTGGTTCAACCTTAATTTTATGAAGCGACCAGAATATTTTTTGTGCGCAAAAACAAAACAAAAATAATGACTTTATTCAACAATATCTTCGAAGATGAACAAATGTCTTATGGGTATGGAACGAAATGAGGGTGAGTAATTAATGACAGAATTTTCATTTTTGGGTGAACTAACCCTTTAATAAAACTAAGGGCCCTATTTTAACAATCTAAGCACATGGTCTAAAGCGCACTGCGCAAGTGCACTTAGGGTGTGTCCGAATCCACTTTTGCTAGTTTAACGATGGGAAAAATGGTTAGCGCGCCTGGGGCATGGTCTAAAAGGGCGATGACACTATCTATGCTGGTGCACAGACTTGATAATGTGTTTACCTCGGTTATAACGTTCATCATGGTCTAAATGGGTTGTCCCTATTCTGTTAATGAGAAATGTGGTTTTTTTGGGCGTAACATGCAATAAACCAATCAGAGTCTCATCTCCCATTCCCTTTAAAAGCAAGTTACGCTTGCACCATGGCGGATTCTCTATTTACATGGCGGAATTTGCAAGCGGAAAAACTGAATGCTTCTCTAGTAAGAAAACGGGTCTGCTCGTGCGCGAGATTAAAGCATGGAGCAGAACATCTACGGGACAAGCCGGATTCCACCAAAGCATTTTTATATTTATGCACACAATAATAATCTTTTACATTGTGATCCTTTTATTTTTAATATTTGGCATTTTGTGTCAGTCTATTTCATTTGTCTCCAAATAGCAACACGCCAACAATGCGCCTGAACACACCTTGTTTTCAGACCAGCACGCCCATGGGCACACAAATGGACGCAAATGCATTTGCTATTTAAACAACGTGGTGCAGGACGTGAAAATGATAACTGCATCGGGCTGAAACTAGCAAAAAACACTTGCGTCGCGCCTGGCGCTGCATTGCAATGGGTGTATGATAGCCCTAAGTGTATAATTTGACCATTTTTGTTTTGTACAATTAAAAACTCTGCGTTGCTGAATGTAAAATATTGGTCTTGAAGCAAAATTAATTGAGAACCTCTGTTCAGTGGCAGGTTTTAGAGTTTCAATGGAATTTCAGAGCTGTGTGACAGATTATACGTCTGCTTTCTGCTTTTCAGCATCTCTCTCTCTCTTTTTCTCACTCCGTCTCGATCTCAGGTGCTGTATGATGGAGAGTCCTCTCGTTGAGTGTTTACTCTCATTTGAAACACTAACAGGGAATGAATGTGTCCCATTTGCACAGTGTCAGGACTGATGCGGTCATGGCGCCTGCACCCACGACACATGATAGAGCACCTGCCGCCCGTATCTATCATGCACGCACAGCGCATGCACTCCCTCAGTGTCACTTAGTTAATGAATATGAGCCATAACTGCAAAAAACACCCTCTCAACCAAGCGCTAGTGTGTGGGTTTCTTTGCCCGTGACCTCACGCTAACAGGCAGGCCACATAACACATCGAGCAAATAATAAAACCAGGGCCTCACTAGCTGCATATGTGATTCAATTATAAACAAATATACAGAATGCCGCATCACCAAATGATCATTATGAATTCCGATGACCCCATCTACGCCGGTGCACAGACTTGATAATGTGTTTACCTCGGTTATAACGAATGAGAGTTCATCTCTACCTCGTCCGTCATCCCAGGAGGATCATGGGAAGAGTGATTTTTGTGTAGTGGGAAGCAGCAGGGGTGTGCGTTTACCTGCCCAATGGGTCACATTTAGAGTCAGTACACTAAAAAATTAAAACGGTCATTATTTACACACCTTTGTGTCATGACACACAACATTTCATCAGGAGCAGAGGGTGTAGAGCTTCAAAAAGGACAAAAATTATTATTATAACAGCACCATAAAAGGACTCCATAAAACATGTACACTTGTGCGCCAAAGCTATATGACAGCTATCATAGAGTTTTGAGAGAAGCAAACCACTTTTATCTGAACACAAAACACCTTTTTTGAATTGTGAACAATAGTGTTAATTCAGTTTGTGACAAAAAGCTATCATATGGCTTCAAAAGACTTGAAATATAATGCACAAGTCATGCAAACTGCTTTAAGGTGTCCCCCTTCCCTTTTTTTGTCACTATAAAATATAGTTGTATGGCAAGACTCACTTGCACAAAAAAAAAAAAACCTATATGGTTTTGGAGAGGCATGAGAGGGAGTAAACAATGAAAAAACATTCATTTTTGGGGTGAACTATTCCTTTTAGGCTTAGTTTTATAGTATAAATGATATGTACAAATGATTAATATAACTATAATAATTCACCACAATGAAGAGCTCAAAATGGCTGTGGTTTTAAAAAGATCTGAAGTTTGCCCCATATTTAGGCCAGATGGTTTAAGGTGAATGTAATGACAGGGTTCGGTCAGCTTCATATTCTCACATATAAAAGCTTCTCCATTTTTGCTCTCTCTCCCTCTTCCTCTCTCATTCGGTCTGCTTTGTCTCATTTCTCCCTCTCACTCTCCTCTGTTAATCACTGTGAGCAGGAGACAATCAAACACAGCACAGGAAACCAGGCAGCCTGTTATTACTGGCAGCTAATGCAACACCAGTGTTTTAATATTTATTCACTAAGCCCCTCGTAGCACATAAATCATAAACTGAGGTGCAGTACCAACTTCTCCATTTCAGAGACTCTAAAAACCTTTGACTGTTTCAAGAGGTAAATGCTTTAAACTGAGCTGTAGGGTTGATGCTATCTGCGCTGCCAGGAAAATCTGGTCAGCAAATCAGGGGTAAGTGAAGAAATGAGCAGCCTCTGAGCAAAGGAAAAATGTTTTGGCTTACTTACAACATTTCAAAATGACACAAAATAGAGAGCTGACAGTCTGAACAGCAAATGCCTGCCCACTTGCGTACAAGCTGCAATAGATTTTTATATGCTTTTACAGAGTGAATATCCTCTCAAAATCTTTCTAAGAACAGAGTAAATGACAGGACATTATTTGTATTATACTCATTTTATTGAACTAATATAAGATCAGCAGACTTTACTGCAAGTATTGCTTGTCCTTGAGTGCCATTTTAAATGTAAGATATTCCAGAGGAATGAGGTGTGGTGAGATGGTGAAATTTAACCAGCTGTGTGAGAACAGTTCACATTTCTCTCATGCCTAAAAGGATAATTCACTTTATTCTTTTGTGGAACACAAAAGAAGAAATTTCGAAGACTGTACTGATCGCTCTTTTCTATTCATTCTATTCATATTTCTATGCATTGAAGCTTCCAAAAAGGACACGAAGGCACCATTAAAGTATTGTAAAAGTGGTCCATATGACTTCTAATTTGTGAACGAATCATTCAGACCGTTTTGAAAACAGATTAACTCTTTCCCTGCCACTGACGGAATTTTCCGTCATTTATGAGACAACGCTTCCCCGCCATTGACGGAACTTTTTTGGCTTTCCGTGTTTTCGCTGTAATACGGAAGGAGGCGGCGCTATTACGCATCTTCTAAAAGAGTAAGAGATCATTTTTGCTACTTTAAAGGGTTAGTTCACCCAAAAATGAAAATTCTGTCATTAATTACACCCGTAAGACCTTCGTTCATCTTCGGAACACAAATTAAGATATTTTTGATAAAATCTGATGGCTCAGTGAGGCCTCCATTGACAGTAAGACAATTAACACTTTCAATGCCCAGAAAGCTACTAAAGACATATTTAAAACAGTTCATGTAACTACAGTGGTTCAACCTTAATGTTATGAAGCGACGAGAATACTTTTTGTGAAAACAAACAAAATAACGACTTTATTCAACAATATCTAGCGATGGGCGATTTCAAAACACCGCTTCATGAAGCTTTGAATCTTTTGTTTCAAATCAGTGGTTTGGAACATGTACCAAACTGCCCCCCAGTGGTGAACCATTGAAATTTCAAAACACTTATGTCGTAACGAAGCCTCGTTTACTGAAATCACATGACTTTGGCAGTTTGATACACGCTCCGAACCACTGATTCGAAAACAAAAGATTCGTAAAGTTTTTTGGCGCACAAAAAGTATTCTCGTCGCTTCATTAAGGTTGAGCTAATGTACTCACATGAACTGTTTTAAATATGTCTTTAGTAGCTTTCTCGGCATTGAAAGTGTTAATTGACTTGCTGGCAATGGAGGCCTCACTGAGCCATCAGATTTCATCAAAAATATATTTTTTTGTGTTCCAAAGATGGACGAAGGTCTTACGAGTGTGGAACGACATAAGGGTGAGTAATTAATGACAGAATTTTCATTTTGGGGTGAACTAACCCTTTAAGGATGTTTAATTCACATTAGTTTACTATTAGTTACCTACATTATGAATATTTGTAGTTTGGTTCATACTGAAAATCCAGCAGGTAACCTTTGAGGTGCAGCAACAAAAAAAATCTGAAATTGGACTGTTTCTGCATTTTATTATTATTATTTTTTTACTGGTATTGGATTTGTGATCTCAAGGCATAGAATATTGTACTGCCAGTATGAGAAGCTACCAACCAAGACTCTGGTATGTATCACTGGTAGGTTCATTGCAACACTAACACACGTGTAAATAATGAATGATGTTTTGCATCGCCCTGTGCAACATCCCCAGTCTTGATAAGTGTTAACAGAGGCCACATATGTGTGGCAGATGGGAACTGTAAATCATTTATATCCTGTAATGTTTGGTTTTGTTACATCAGCTTGAGCCTCCTTTATCAAAGCGCCGGGCATAACCTCAGCGTATGCGGATCAATGCTTTAACAGTGTGTGAGAGGGTGTGAACATATTTGATGTAGTGAAAGAGGACAGCCTACAGAGATCTATTACCTCAAATCTCAGGCCATGCTATTTCACCTCCTTTATTCAGCTCGGAAAAAAAATGGACACATACGCAGAATTTACCAAAAACCCATCTGGAGCAGATGGAGTGTTATAAGAAGCGAAGCAGAAATAAGAAAATTAGATGTCTCTATTATATGATGGCAAGATGTAATCCTCTTAAAACTGGGAATAACAGCTACAGAGAAATGAGGTAAACACTTAAAGCCACTGTTCAGTACCTGCACATAAAAGAAGGACAATGCAGCCATAGAGGGTTGTCCTTACACACACAATCAAACCCATTACATCCAGAGAGTGCTGGGGATTTGTGTGGAAGAGACAGACATGTTGCGTTATTGTGCTCAGCATAATCAACATGTTCAGTTTGGCTATTTAATAGCTTAAAAAATATACTCAACATTTACCTTTCCTAATCTCACGAGAGCAGATTATAAACAAAATTTTAAACTTGCCCTAACCAAAAAATATTACATTACTTCAGTTTAGGTCTCAGAGACCGCAGATATTAAACATTAATAAATGCAATACATTTTCACATGCTAACATTATGCGCAATGTATTGGCAGAAACAACATCACTAGAATGGATACCAGGCACAATTTTGAAAAATGTATGTCTACTTTGTGGTAAAATAGAAGGTTCAATAATATTTGCCTGCTGGTTTTGATTATATCAGATGAAATTATTAAAAGAATCTGAAGGAAAAATAGCTTGTTTTATATAACATGCAGCTTATTCAACAAAATGATGGTAGTTGTTTGGTTGAATATAGATTTTCAAAACTATATCAAATGTTCTTCAAAACTACAAACTGTATGCTTTGAATCAACCTGTAGCCAAGAGAGTTATGGGCAATTTTTTTGTATAAATGCATTTAAGAGTCTGTAGAAGACCAGATGTGCATCATAGAGCTCATATAAACTCACATATCCCGCTACACATGGGCACACATGTACAAGGACGAATGCTCTGACAGGCAGCCAAAGTTTTGGAGAGATGAGAAAAGGACAGTCGAGAGGGGAGGAGAGGATAGCAGAGAGGAGGGAAACACCAGAGACAGCCTATGTCAATAAAAAGACCAGAAAACAGATCACTCATGGGTGGTCAAGGCAGACACATACAAGTCACAGGCGCCATGATGGTAGAAGTCACACCATTCAGATACACTGACAGCGCTACTCCAATCCAAACACGCTGAAGATGAAGGATATTTGGGTCAATGACAAATAAGAGAGGCCAGCATAAAGAAAAGGCAAAATCTTTTTAAATATGTAGCCACATTCTTAATTACATTCATGTCGGTTTCATAAAGTTTAAAAAAACGTTTATAGCATTTAAGGAAAAAAATTGAATGGCATTTTTAAATTTTGAAAACAAATAGATCTATGAATTTCTTACATTCATACGTCTATGAATGTGGTTTTGATAAACAGTATGTATCATTTTATGTTAGAGCTAAAGTAGATTCAAATATTTTTAAGTCAAAAGAGCAAAGAAAAACTGTGCTTTCCATGAAGGACCCTTTATTAGTTCTTCGAATGCAGCTCTTCAAAGTCGAAAGCAGGAACTCCACTAGTTCTATGGGCTTGTCAAGGGAACAAACATAATCCAAAGTGAAATCATTAAAACACACTGAGCCTGGTCAATTTTGTGTCTAAAGAATCTCCTAGCTACAGACCTCCCATTTACCAAGTACATTGACACAATATGCTGTATTGATCTGGTCTCTCTCATATCTCTCTTCGCTGCTGTCCACAGGAAACTCTAATGAAATAATGCTTTAGGAAGGGTTGAAGGACAGCCAAGATCTAACTGTGACACTGCCTCTGTAATGCGTGCCACAGAGAGAAAAATTCTCAGTATAGACTAGCATCAGTTGAAAGAGAAAAAATAAATGGAAGAGAGAAGGAGAGCGCATTGTTGTGGGCAGCCCAACATGATTCATAAAATTTGTTTGATAGTTTGCTGTCAGAAGATTGAAGACAATGCATTAGAGAAGTCACACAAGGTATATCAGTGCTCAATCTTATTGCAGTAAGACTCACCATCACACTCTCTGTGATCTTCCCTCCATTACGACACTGACAGAGATGACAAACATTATGAAGACAATGGCTAGTCATCTGAACTATTGTGCTCATCCTTTCTCTGTGAATGGTGCTGTCACTATCATTCGTGAAACCAAAACTGAGTGGTTGGGCTTCAGGCAATCTGCCTCCATCTTTTTGTGCCCTATAATGAGACTCTGAAACGGTTCCCATGCCAACAAAAATACTCTAAAAGCTACTGTGGGGATCGAGTGGCATTGCATAGAAAAACGAATGGTGCACTGCCTAGGCTCTTTAATGTTAGAGAAACTATCAACCTACTATGGACTCATGTGGAGGTATAAAAATAAAAAAGCACACTAGAAACAGTAAAATACTAAACAGGGCTTTTAGCATTTTCTGCACCATTTTACTGTGATGATTTCTCTGCACAATATCCCCATGCTTATATTCTCATCAGCGCTCACAGTAATAAAACCTCAAAAGTCACATGTCCGTTTTGTTCATGACAATGCAATGGTTTTCAATTAGTGTCTAAAAAGACTGACAATAGTAGGTTAAGAGAGACAAGACATGGCTAGAATACAAAACGATAAAAAGAAAATTAAGACATTATGCTGCCTTGAATAACACTGCGTCTGATTCACAACCAGGGGCAAGGGCAGCCTTTTCTACATCTTGCATAGGGTACTAAAAATAAAAATTTCGAGGTCTGAAGGGCAACACTTCATAAAGACACAAATGAAGACTTAATGTGGAGATACAGTCAAAGACTGAGCACCACAAAGAGATTTGGAATCCATTCTAAGAGCTGTACATGTAAATTATGAACTGAACACAGGTGAACTATGTTTGTGTACACCCAAAAAATGAAAATTCTGTAATCATTTACTCACCCTCATGTCGTTCCAAACCCATAAGACTTTCGTTCATCTTCGGAACACAAATGAAGATATTTTAAATTAAATCTGAGTGATTTATGTCCCTCCATTGACAACTATACACC
This sequence comes from Ctenopharyngodon idella, assembly GCF_019924925.1. Lineage (NCBI taxonomy): Eukaryota > Metazoa > Chordata > Actinopteri > Cypriniformes > Xenocyprididae > Ctenopharyngodon > Ctenopharyngodon idella. The sequence continues at coordinate 12,781,903 of NC_067240.1, read as the reverse complement.
TTGACGCTTTATAAAGTTCATAAGGAGATCGTAAAACTAATCCATATGAATTGAGTGGATTAGTCCAAATTTTCTGAAGAGACACGATCACTTCATATGATAAACAGATTTAATTTAGGTTTATAATCACATATAAACATTGATCAGTGAACATAAACAGAAGATCAACCGTACTTGCTTTGACGCGCAAGAATAAACTTCATTGGTTCTTGTGGAAGCTCAAACGTGCTGTAACACAAAAGACTGAACCTCATTGATTCTTGCACGTCAAGCGAACATGCTTTAGCTTCCATTTACCACAACTGATGTGTGAGTTGATGAATGTTTATATGTGAATAAAAGCCTAAATTAAATCTGTTCATCATATAAAGCGATCGTGTCTCTTCAGAAAATTTGGACTAAACCACTTACTTATGGAATCAATTATCAATTTAATAATTAAAACATAAAAATGGAAATAAATAAAGCACAGTTTAAATAGACACATTAATAAACAAACAAAAAAAAATTATTCAAATAAAAAAAGAGTTAAAAAACAATAAAACCTTAGGTGATATTTAGCATAATGTCCATGCTGATCTTTCCTCATGCCTTCAAGAAAAATATATGCCGAAAAAGCCTACATAATCATGACTAAACAATTTCATTCTTTCATTTTTGCATGAACTGTCCCTCTAATAAAGGACCATTTAATTTTTTACATTTAAAATTTGTTAAAACACATTGGATGTCCTTTAAGGGATTTATAAACAAAAATTGTGTTTACCGAAGGTGCAGTCTCAGAGAGAGAAAAAAAAAAAAATAGTACAAATGGTACATCTAATGGTACAAAAGCTGAGATGGTACCCATTAAATAGGTTCTGATATGTTCCATTTAGGGACTAATATGTAGACTTTTGGTAAAAAGGTTTACCTTTTGAAACACTTGTAATGAGGAACCAGGCAATAAACGGTAAAATACACGCTCTTTATAGCCACAACCATAATATAGCCACAAGACTTTTCTGCTATTTACCTTAAAAGGTGCACAACAACATGACAGTGTTGACAGGCAACACCCACTGATATTACGTCGGTGACAAATAACTAAACACATTTTAAACACATAAACAACTTAGCGACAAGTGGTAGATGTCCTATTAATAAAATTTTTATGTCTGTTCGTTGCCTATCAATCACATTACCCTCGGTTTCCAGTTTATTTTGTAGAAACCATGGAAACACCAAAGACGCTTTAATATATTATGCGTTTTATTAGGTGAGCAACTGTTTGGAGGGATAGATTCATTGACAAAAAACTAATCATGTTATATAGCTCAACACAGTAAGTCTTACTGCTTAAATCTTGTTTTCTTGATTTACCGCGAGTACCATGTTTTACCATGCCTAATATTGATCTAGCTTACTACAGTGTGCAACAAGTGTCTCATAGTAGCCGCCGAGCGATTGCAGAGTAGCACTATAACTTTTAACACACAAATGTATAATGATAAAACAGCGCTGCTTTAACCCACAAGTGGCGACTGCAACTTATTAAAAAAATCTGCTGCTCTCGAGGCGTGTGTCGCGCTCGTCTCTCATTAGCAATCACTCCTGCTCATACTACAGTAACGTTAATAATCTCATCCATGAACATGATTTCTGCCTGAGTCCCGTCTCAATTATTTTCCACCGGCTATAGACGTGAAGATAGTATCTCCATGATTCTGCGAAATCATGGCTACATCAAGCTATGCCTTTGTTTTGAATAAGCGAACTCTAGTGGCGAAAATTTACATATTGTGCCTTTAAACAATAAATTGTTTGAGATGTAGTGTTCCTGTCTTTTTTTTTTTCTTTTTTTAATGACAAAAATGACAGTATTGTCCTGTAACATATGTATGTTTTCTGTTGGATATTGTTCATGGACAGATTAAATAAACAATATTTAACTGCAAAACGCTAACCATCCATAATACCTCTGTATTCCTCCCAGATTTGGTCTTGCTGGCATTTTCCACAAAATTCTGAGCAGCTCAGCCAGTAAAACTGACAGCTAGTCATTAGTTTCAAATTTCAAATAAAAGAATGAGTCATTTTGTTTGCAGGTGAGACCTGGGCTGTGATGAGAATTATGAACAATCTCTTCTGCCTCCAGATTTAGTGGTGCTGTTTGGCAGTTGAAGAAATGAACTACAAGAGTGACAGCATCAATAAATCGGCAGATAAGACATTTGTAGCACAAGAGAATAGAGAGAGTATAGTTTCTTGACTAGTACGGTCCCACACGAGCCAGCTTCATGACATGTCTAGAATATCTATTACATGAGCCGGTGTGGCTGTACTACTCCTACGAGCAATTAATTGTTGAATATTTCCTTTTTGGATGCTGTGTTTTTCTCCAGCCATTTCACAGCCCATGCAGGGCCCTTAATGGAGTCTGCTATTTACTATCATTGTGTTTCTCTCTGCAGTCAAGCAATCATTCGTTCACTCGTACCCCCCAAGGCCTCGTATGGAGCTAATCCAATCTCCTCCACCACAGCTGTGAGAGGGAGTGGACAGGCAGATGATGGCGAAGCCACTGAGCATCCACCAGACTAACACCTGCGCTCACCATGCCACAGTGCACACCGGATCCTCGTGCAACCTAAACAGAGATGCTCTCCAGCAACAGAACTGGTGACTTACAGATAATTACAAAAGGAGTGATTCATGGAACGGAGTGACTCTTCTACTTTGTGCAACCCAAAAAGCAAGTTAAGCCATTATGGGAGGAACAGAAGATTGTAGGATTGAGTATCAGATAGTGTGAGATATTGATATCTCTGGGCTTCTCTTGAGAGTTTCCTCAATAAGCCTGCAGCAGCAACCAATTGTACAAACATGAAAATTCTTGAAAAATGAATGCTGCTGGTGAACAGATGCAGGCAATAAAATCGTGTCGTAAGACTCCTGTGGCCCTCTTTAGACTTGATATGTTGACCGTCTGCAGTTTCTGGAAGATCTCATAAAGTGTTGCTTTGCAATGACTCTTTGACTCAGCTCCATTGAGACTTAAATAGAGAAGTTGGGATCACATTATTTGTCTATTTACCTCAGAATTTGTCAGCTTGTTAGGGAGACAGATGACCCATTAAGGGCACCTGCTCAAATGAGATATATATATAGCACTAATTTTAAACAGAAAGTGAACTTAAGAGATATGTCTTCTAGACACATGGTCCTCGTTTTGGTTTCAGGGCAGATTTTGAACCACTGCCTTCAAAACAGCATAGAGCTTAGTCAGGTTAGACAATACTCTTTTGAAGAAAAAAAAAACAACATATGCTGGTTAGGTATGTTTTGAAGCATGGCAACTGGTTTGAGCTCGTTTATGCTGGTTCTTAGTTGGTCTTGAGCTGGTTTAAGCTAGTCCTGAGCTGGTTATAAGCTAGTCCTGAGCTGGAGCTAGTTACTTAGGACCAGCTTAGGACCAGCACTTGACCAGCTTAAACCAGCTCATGACCAACTAAGGACCAGCTTAAATCAGCTCAAACGTGCTGCCATGCTTCAAAACATACCTAACCAGCATTTGCTAGTTTTTCAACAGGGTAGGGATACTGTAACTTCAACTTTTTATTATTTACTTACTTATTTTTAACTTTGTTATAGTGATGGTTGTTTAGTAGTAGTTTATATGTTTTGATAAATTTGTGTATGTGAAGGGATAGCTCACTTCACCCAAAAATGAAAATTCTGTTATCATTTACTTACCCTCATATAATTCCAAACCTGTATGACTTTCATTCATCTGTGAAACATAAAAAACATTGGGTCACGTTAACCCCAATGTTGTTCAAAATATATTCTTTTGTGTTCCACAGAAGGCAGAAAGTTTTGTAATGAAACATTTAACAGACCATACATTTGTACTACAAAGCCTTGTATCCTTAGTATCTACCTTGACTAAGGTCTATTTGAGGTAAGACAAATCTAAGGCCCCGTTTACACTAGTGCGTTTCCTTTTTAAAACAGTGTTTTAAAATGAAAATGATCCTCGTCTACACTGGCGTTTCCACAGCGTTTCAAAGACGGTCTCCATCTACACAACACGACCGAAAAAGCATGTCACATGACCATTAATGCACACTAAGCATGCGCGTACAAGTGTAAACAGTTGCCTCTTGTGCATGTAGATAGCTGCAGTATTAAAAAAAAACAGAGTTTAACTGCACAATGGCTGCTAAAAAAGACAAAAAAAAAGCAAACACTGCAGTTCAGTCTCCATGTTATTGTTTACACGGTCGTCAAGAATACGCAGAGCGAACACGGGCATCCACGCAATCATTTTCAAAAGTCTCCAGGTGTGTCCCAATTCGTGTACGTGTATGCATTTTGTAGTGCGAGTAGTGCGTTCACACAGAAAATTCCAAAAAGAAAAAGTGCACTTTAAATACCCAGATGATGCACTAAATTAACGGAAAAAATTAAGTGTGGAATGTTGGACACTTCATGCACTCAGCTGTCGCAGCTTTAATTATGTTGAGGAGAGGGAGGGGGGGAGGATCAGACTCTGATGTTGAATGACAAAATAAACTTAGAAAATTCATAAACTACAAGGATGAGTACATAGTGGATGAGTACATAGTGGATAAGTACATAGTGTGAACACCGCCACAACCCCGGCGTTTTCAAACTAAAACGGGCTCTGCGACGGCTGGAGTAGTGTAAAGAACAAAAGTTATGCGTTTTAAAATGAAAACGCACTAGTGTAAAGGGGCCTAAATCTGCACCAAGCATGTTCACAAACAACAATTTATAGTCTTACACTTAAAGGGGGGGTATAATGTTATTTCATGTATTCTGACTTATTTACACTGTTAAAGAGTTGGATTCTCATGCTAAACATGGCCAAAGTTTCAAAACACGAGTTGGACGTATGACGGAGTATTTCTGTGCCAAAAATACTCTTCCAAATCCTCATAAACTTCACAATCTTTTTTTCGAGTATGACGTTTCGAGGCTGTGTGACGTCAGAAAGGTCGGAATTCCTTGTACGGGCACTTCTCCCGGAAGAGCGCGCGCGCACATGTCGACCAGAGCAAGAGAGCAAGAGCAAGCCCATCAACGAGCTTTTGGCTTTACGGAAGTCATCGGCAGCGCTGCACAGGTCACAGGACTTCACGAAATCAACAATGTCACCAAAGAAGTGTGTTTTTGGTTGTGAGGGAAAGATAACCTTGCTTCCCAAAGAACCCAGTGTTAAGAGGAGCTGAGAGTTTTGTGCTCACGCATTACATTGATGCGCTCTCGATATTTGTTATTAAAATAACCATAAAAACTGATAGTTGCAATCACTTTTTTATTTGTTAAAATGAACGGAGAATATCTCGTGTTTTTCCGTGGCTGCTCGAGTCCTCAGGATCGACGCTTACGGTTTCATAAACAAGGCCCAGTTCTACGCTGGATTTACAGATCATTTGAAACTGAAAGATGGAGCAGTCACAGCGATAATGATCCCGGTCATGAGTCGGAACTGCAGCTGGTGAGTAAAACTGTTTCAAATGTCTGTTTTGTTGGCAATAGGCGCCTAAGGGCATATAATGTAAACAACATGAACGTAGTGAATTCATAAATTCATTATTCATCATTCACTAAACGCTATATTCATTATAGTGATTCAACAGTTATCCAGGGATAATGCGATGGTGTATTGTGTGTGTTTAAATACATTTGTTTAGCTGACCATTGATAGCTTGCAGACGATCGCTACGCAAAAGCTGCGCATGCTCGTCACTCTTTAGCTCCGCTCACACGGCACGCCTCCAGGCGCTCGGCTGTTTTCGGAAAGACTCAGTACAGCGTATCTATCTTTTATAAATATGATAAAACTAAAGACTTTTTGGAGATATGAAGGATGCACTACTCTATAGGTACTCGAGATTAACATGAGATTGGCAGAAACTGTGTACGATTTGCTAGTTGCTATATTTGAATCCACATTCTACATAAGCTATTTGAAATAATCTCAGAAATGACCTTCTCACTGATATTTCTTTCTGACAGTTACTTTTCTCTTGGCACATTGTTTTTATGTGCTGCCAGGGTACCCAGGTGTGCCGTCTGAAGAGCCCAGCTGTGAGTGCTCAAGCTTCAGTGTTTTTAATCAGAGAAAAACCTCCCACTGTCACAGTCTGTCACAGCCCACAGGAACTTCAGCAAGGCATGCAAGAGAAGCGCTCTCCTCTGCATGCACCGCTGCCGCAGACTGGGATGTAAACGTTGAACCTCTCACCAAAATGTTTCTAGGCTCATCCGGCCCACTTCGGCCGTAGTGACATTCTACATAAACCGCTGTGGTCAGAATTGCATGTACCGCTAAAATTTGTTTTCAGCAGAGGGATGTAAACGATGACGGTCAATCCTCCTGTAAACTTCATAGGCCTTGTGCCACAGAGGCCCTCTACATTTGTACCATGGCTCTTAATAATGAAGCCAGTGACCGGAACAATGACGGTTCTGTGTGGTCTCCCACTCAGCCTTTTAAACTCATATGCCCCTACAGTATATATCTCCTCTTTCCCATTCTCTCTCGCTCTATCTCTCCCCTGCCCTCATCCTCCGTGTGCTCAGCATTCATAGAGCTCAGTGGTGCGAAACTGGAAATCCATTTGAAATTCAGCCTCCGCACTCCATGTTGTGTTGGAATGACCCATTATTTCACACTAGGGCAAACTGCGAATTCATAAATATAAATAAGCAGCTTCACACCCCTGCCTCTCAAAGCAGCACGCCGCACACAAAGCAGGCCTGATGAATTCAATCATGGAGAGAAAAACACTAGGGCAATTATATGGAAAGGGCGGGTGATGGGCTCGGGGCGACTGTAACTCACTTCACCCGCCAGACCTGTAGGGTGAAAGTTAGAACCGGATATTTTATTCAGATTTATGCGTCCTGAAATCACATCAGGTGTGGGTTTCTTCTTATCAGTGAGAGTTTGAAGTCAATTAGGGGGGTATGATGTCTCCTAGTGTTAAGCTTTATCTTTGTTATGGTGTGGAAGAATACAGTCAGGAATGAGGATGAAATGTCAATTGTGGTTTAAAATGTATTTAATTTTGTATTTTAAAGCAATTTCATTTTAGTTCTAGTTAGTTTATAAAAATATTTTTCAATTATATATGTATTTTGAAAATGATTTAGTTTCAGTAGTTTTAGTATATGTTTTAATGATATACACTTTATCAGAAACTGCAACATACCAGAAATAAGTTTTATTAAATTCAGACAGAATACTGCAGTACTTCTGTATTGTTTGAATTATCAATTAGGGGAAATGATGTATGGAAGCTTGTTGCCGCCACGGAATAAAAAAATAAAAAAGGTAAAAGAAACTTTTTATCTCACAATTCTGACTTTTTTGTGACTTTATTCCTCACAATTACACTGTAAAAAATTATTTTCATGATTTGTTATCACAACAATTTTTCTTTTGTCAAATCAACTTCAATAATTAATGTGGTTCAGATAACATAATACTTTGAGTTTCTGTTGATTAAACCAATCACCTTCGTTGTATTAACTCAAATTTTAAATTTCAGTGAACTCAAAATGTTAAGGCAACCAGGTAACTTACTTTTTTAAGTTAAATCAACAATTCTTTTTTACAGTGTACAAATTTATAGGTCGCAATTCTGACTTTTTTCTCAGAATTGTGAGATATAAACAATTTAAAAAGGTAATTGCAACTTATTTTGCAATTCTGACTTTTTTTTCCGCAATTGTAAATTTAAACTTTTTTGTCAGAATAGCAAGTTTATATTCAGAGACAACTTCTTGCAATTGCAAGTTTATATCTCACAATTTTTTCTTTCAACTTTTTTGTTATAAAGCATTGTGAGTTGTGAGTTATTAAATCAGAATTGTGAGACAAAAAGTAACATTTTTTAATCCATGGTGGAAACAAGCTTCCATAATGATATCTCCTAGTGCTAAGCTTTATATTTGTTACATTGTGGAAGAATACAATCAGAAAAGGCATGAAATGTCAAACAAGTAATTGTGATTTAAAAATAGCTATTTTTGTGTTCTACAAGCTGTTTAATAATAACACTGAGGGTGTGGAGATAATTAGTCAGAGTAATTTCAGAAGTGATTGTGACATCAAATTTTTCACGCGATCAGGCATTATGACAACATCAGAATTTTAAATAAACACATACGTCTGAGTTCGAATGAGCCCAAAATTCATCACTCCCCCTGACAGCAGCAGTATGGTCATTTGATTTGTCACTCAGGGCATTTGAATAAACTACAATCAGTAATTATGGAGGGGAAAATCCATTAGTGAAATATGCCAATCTAATTATGTGCAGGGATGGCGAATTAGCGGGTTGTCCTGGAAGCAGATTGCTGCGTGTGGAGACGCAGCTTGACTCATCATATTGCACATTAAATCTGAAGTGATGTAACTTACAAAGGTCAAGCTGTTTTGCCTGATAACACTCATATTCTGCACATCAATTATGGTGCTCAGTGGCCAAAACAATTATGTGTCTTTTTCTTTCAGCCCTTCTGTAGTTAATGTGTGTGTGGGTGTGTGTTCACAGTGGCCGAGCACAGATCGCACAATGTGTTAAAACAGTGTGAAGCACCAACACTGTTAAGTACTATTTAGTTCAGAGTTAAACACACCCACAGTACCGATTCAGTACTTCACAATGACATTTGCAAATTATTACTAAAGTGCTAATGCAGTGTTTACCGACTTTTCTGTCTGTCACATGTATCCCCACGGCATCCTCAATTAGGCTGAAGTGTCATTTTATAGACACCAAATAACTAAATGTGTCAACAGAAAAACATCAGTCACGTATGTAATATTAAGTTGAATCTGGATATATATTACCGTTTTTACTGTATTTTTTAAATCAAATAAATGCAGCCTTGGTAAGCAAAAGAGGCTTCTTTGAAATACATTTTGCTGAAATCACAAGAAAGCAAAGAAAAAAAAATCACAGAAAAAAAATGCATGCATGATCTCTTTCATTATCATATATGTATACCTGTGTATGTGTGTGCTAATGAAAAAGAGACCATGCGTTATTTTTTTGTTTTTTCTGTTATGCTTTCTTGTGATCTCAAATTTGTCACAAAAAGAAAAGCTCTATGTACAAGCACAAACAAGAGAAAACAACATTTAACTCTTGAACTTTTGCTATAGAGAGATCTTGAAAAGAAAAAATGGTAGAAAAAAGTTGCCATTATGTCATTATGACAAAACTATTCAGAAAAAATAATACTACATCGCCTATTATGGCCTCCTTTGTTTGCATAATTATAACAGCAGCAACAAGGAGAAAAATGCAACAAAATCAGTAAAACATAATAGAGGTATAATTTGTATGTGTGCCTCAAACTGATTGAAGCAACAAAACAAGACAGAAATGTCTGCATCTTTTACTTCAGCACAGAGGCCAAGTAAATGCCTCAGACCTCTTCATGAACCAATCGGCACAGCCGTCCAGCAAGACCAAAGCATGCGTTTCGGCAGAGCAGCGTGGAAGAGGGCCGGGTCAATGGGAAATTGATTTTCTGTGCTGTATCTACAGAAATGCCAACTCTCTTCAAAGAGTCACTCTGTGGAGGAGTGGGTTTGCATTGTCTGCTCATCACAGAAAGCCTCAGGAGAAGCCAGAGGTGATAGATGGCAGAACAGAAGGGAAAGAAAACCATACACTAGAACCATAGATAAAAGATTAAAAACCCAGCATCCTGGGCTCTCACCTTTTTTATTATTGAGGCTTGTATTTACATTCGTCTATTTTGCTGAATTCCCTGTGTTGACTTCCACTATAACTTACAGTGTTGGGGAACAACTAACTAAAATTAACTACACTGTAAAAAAATGGTATGAGCTATTTACTTTTAAAAAAATTATTTAAAAAATTATGGTAACAATATTACACATGATATTTTTGAGTAGTTTTTAAGGTTGGATTCTTTAATGGAATCTACCTGAATAAATCATGTAAAATCTCTTAAATTATTTAGTCTATGACACAATTAATTTAATATTTTTAGTGAAATGTCCTTTTTTATTTTAGGTTGACTCTCAAAAGTGTGTGATTTAGAGTGAATGGAAATGACTCGTTTATATTTGACTTTGAGTTATGTTGCACAATTAAAAGACTGTATTTTGCTAGCACAGCACAAGTAAGAACAAACCTGTTATTGCACTGGCAATAGCAAAGTTATTGCTCACTGAACAAAGCAACATGCTTCAAAGTATTAGTACATACAGTTATTCACAACCAAACCATGAGCTCTACTCTTCTCCACAATGGTAACGATCAAATCTTCAACATAACAAAAACTCTTTCAAATGTCAAACATAACTGAACATTAAACATCAACAGATATTTCCTATCACTCAAAAACATAAAATAACACTTAATTTCAATATTTACTCTCCATTTCCAGCCAAATGCAAAGCATGCTGGGAACTAACAATGAGGTCTCTAAATAAAGCCGCATAATTGAGCTAATTCTCTTAAAATAAATAGGTAGCCGTCTTTCCTTAATTTTATTAGCTTAATCGGTTCCTCAATTCAAGCCTCAAAACTGCTTAAGTTTCCTTAAAAAAATTAGGAAAATGTATCTCTTGGTTTTATTAGTGAAATGTTCTCAATATTTTCTATAAAACACTGAACCACAATTTTATTAATAAAATATACACACTATTTTTAATTATCACCTTATTTTTTTGACCGATGATTCATTTTTTACAGTGTACATTTCCAAAGTCCCTTTAAGACAATTCATTTCACTCGGCGGCCATCTTTGAAACGCCTTTCAGGCATGCAAGTGCAACTCCTATCTCTTTGAATGGGGAAACATCAAATTCTCCAAAGCTGTTTGCCAAGCTAATCTTGAATGGTCTTCTATATCATACGTAGAGTAAGAAGGTCTGATTCATTCTAATGAATCGGCTCATCCTGAACAGTCCTGTCTATCATACGTACAGTAGGAAAGTCTGATTCATTCTAATGAATCAGTTCAGCCTAAACAGTCCTCTCTCTCTCATTTGTAGCATAGGAAAGTCTGATTCATTCTAATGAATTGGTTCATCCTGAACGGTCCTCTCCATCATACGTAGAGTAGGTAAGTCTGATTCATTCTAATGAATCAGTTCACTCTCATTTGTAGCATAGGAAAGTCTGATTCATTCTAATGAATCAGTTCACTCTCTCTCATTTGTAGCATAGGAAAGTCAGATTCATTCTAATGAATCGGTTCATCCTGAACGGTCCTCTCTCTCGTATGGAAAGTCTGAATCAGTCTATCAATTTATTTCAATTTGATTGAAAAGATGATCAAGAATAATTCACCAATTCTAATCCCTGTATGTACCAAGTTTTTGACTTGGTTATGTAAATCCCCTCATTGTTGTAGTATCCAGCCTGGAACTGTCTCCATGGAATCAAAATCGCAGTATTTATTATAAATGATTTATCCATGCACATCATTATTCTTTTATATTCATGTGCCCTCATAATGTTTAACCAAAATAACTTCTCTCTTTTCTTATGACATGTTTTTCAGTGCGAGGGCGGGACAATCTGTCACTCACATGAGATCACAGCAATAGCAAACCACAATGATCCAATCAATTCCCAATGGACAAAATCAAGTCCCGCCCTACATTTTTTCTTGTCCGAGAAGCCATTTCACTTGGATATACATCACAATAGGGAAGAAAAGACTACATCAACTTCCGTTACATGCCGACTTACTTAACTACACTGGTAACTCCAAATATAGTTTAGCTAAACATAACTCTTGGACATCATGGACAGGACGTTGAACGAGTCTGCTCTCTGAATAAAGCCTTGTCAGGACCGCCTGTGGCTCTTCATCGATTTATCAGCGAGCTGTATGAGAGCACACAGCACTCTCCAAGGAGCAAGACAGAACAGAAATGACTTGAAAAGAGTTTAAAGGATGTAGAGAAATGTTTCTGACTCTGAATACCAATTCCCATAATCAAGAGCTGTCTTTTCTTTGTTTTATAATGAGCATTGATTGAATGTGGCGGGGAAAAAAGGAAGGGTAAAAAAAGAGAAGAAAAATCATTTTTCAATTTTCTCTGTGTGACGGAATGTAATTAGACTGTGTGTGAGAAAGACAATACTATAATATTCATCAGGAATGATTAATTTGAAATATGAAGCATGATTCATTTGAAGTCGTTCCCGATTAACGGTCCCTCCGTGGATGGGATTTATATACAGATTTGTGCTGTTTCTGACAGACAAATAGATGAAGAAAGAAAACATGCTGAATTTGTTATTGTAATTACATATAATAGATGCCACAGACATTTGTAGATAGAGGAAAATGCCTCAAGCGCACCACACAAAACCACAACCAGACAGTTCTTGCTGACAACATGAGCTACACAGACTCAATGTTTCTCGACATATTTGCACTCTCCTGTCCACCCGCCGAATGTGATGGTCTTTGAATCAAGAGCTCCGAACCAAATTCAAATTGCGGACACCTTTCATCCCGGGGGCATCCGCTGTGGGTGACATCCTGTGAAGAAATGTTTCCAGCTGCTCATGAATTCATTATGCACTCTCAAACACCTCCTCCAGGTGCTGCAGAGATACCGACATGGCTGACATTCTGAAGCCGGTGTGCGCCATCTATATCCAGTAGACCTTCCAGCAGCTTGCCAAGGGACTTCATACGGTACTGAAGATGGGTAAGAAGCACTCACTATGGTTCACTCACCTTGTTATAACCTGACCAGGGGCCATGGGTTCCTCCTGGGAGCAGTTGTGAGCCCTTGTCACATGCACTATGAGAACTATAAATGCAGAAGGCCGGATGTGTTGGTGAGAGAGGGCTTGCAGTACAGTACAGGGATTATTAGAGAGCACAGTCAAGGTCACACGGCAGGCATGTTCAGTGAGAATGAGACAAGGGGTCTATGGAGGACTGTACATGAAGGATTCGTGTTGATATTGTACAGGGATGAGAAGTTGACATGTTGCAGGCACGTCAAGAAGGAAAAGATTTCATAGCATAAAGAATGACAACACACACACATACAGATGAATTTAGCCAGAAGCATCATACTCGTGTGCTGGATTTTAGAGTCAAGTAAATTCCAAAAACAAGTGTATTTTTGATACTTATTTGCACATTTGCTGTTGATAAAAATAAAATTAAATAAATAAAATGTCTTTGAAAAGATGCATAATTGCTGTTAGTAAAAAATAAATTTAAAGGGGTCATGAACTGCATTTTTCACTAATTGTATAATGTCCTCTCAAGTCCAATTAATGTTAGCAAAACAGTGGCGGAGCCAAGATATTTTCATGGGCCAGCAACCAGCATGGGGTGGCACAGAAATCTTCATTATTCAAACATCTGTAATTTTATACACAATAAAATGTGATCCTAGAAATGAACAGGACTCACATTTATTTGCGCATTAAATTACAGATAAAAATTACATTAAATTTGTACCTTATATTCAGAGCTCATATAGCAGTATATACATTTGATTGAGATGTTCATAAATGTGATGCATATATAACAATACAGATAATTTTTTTGAAGTTTTGCTTTTGCTTTTCACATTTAATCATGTTTTATTTACCCAACTGTTCAGCGATTCGTATATACCTACTGTTCGCCATGGGATGCGGAGACACCCTCTCCACCCATGTTTTTTTCAGTGCCTGGCACTGAGGCGAAGTTTGCGTGCGCACCTGAAAAGTCTCCTGTGTGTTGTGGTCATAAAGAGACGGTTCTACATCTAAATAAACTACATTTTGGTCAAGATAAAAAAGACAGAAACGGCAGTTGTGAGCGGGGTGGTCGAAGGGGTGGCCAAGCTTTGGTCAATGGTGGCCATGGACCCTAGCTCTGCCCCTGTTAGCAAGATTTTTAAACAAAAAATATCAGAATTTGGTAGTAATAGGCTAATTTACAGTCTTTAACCTATCTTTGAAACACTTAGTTTTGATAGATGTGCTACATTCGAGAGTTGGAAGTAAACGCCCACTGCTATGAATGGGTATGGAATGGGTACACTGTAAAAAAAACTTGGTTTAACTTAAAAAAGTAAGTTACCTGGTTGCCTTAAAATTTTGAGTTCATTTAAATTAAAAATTTGAGTTAATACAATGAAGGCGATTAGTTTAATCAACAGACACTCAAAATATTATGTTATCTGAAGTTGATTTGACAAAAGAAAAAATGTTGTAATAACAAATCATGAAAATGTTTTTTTTACAGTGTACAGTATTGCATATTAAAATAATTTTCAATGTCCCTGACATTACACATGTGAAATTGTTTTGAAAAAATCCGATGTTGAAAAATGCCAACTGGTGAAATTCACCAATACATAAACTTTAAGTACATGGAGCTACCACAGTTACGTTGTTTCATGTAAACAATTTATGAATGAATGTACCATCGTTTGTCACACTGTCGCAAAAACACTGTTACTCACACTTGTGTGTTACGACATTTACTGTAGGATTTAATATAGTCAGCACTGCATCTTTTATTTTCAGTCTCTCTGAAAAGCCTGCGTCGAACTGTGTCTTGTTTAAAATGGATCTGCAGTAATATGAAGCGAACAAATGAAGTGTCTTACTGACACGATCTGAAACTTCGTTAAAAATAAAGTTCATCCACGCTTTCTTAATGTTAGGATCACCAGAAAGGCCAATGCAAAAACTGTTTTTCCACAACTCTGCACTGCAAAACGTCTTGTAATCCTCGAGGCATCTCTAAAGTTTTGTTGCTCCAGTAATCCTGTGTTTGCATCTCTCTCCTTCTTACTACATGACATGCGCAAATCGATAGGTGGACAAAAGAGGCAACGATGTAGAAGTACGTGTTGATTTTCTTCTGCAGAGGTGTTTTTTTGGCACACCATAACGCACACAAAATCCAAAATGAGTCGTTTGGGCAGCTTAGTTTAAATAAAATCTGCTTTTGGACTAAAGAGGAAGTTTTGAGTTCTGAAACTTGCAGGATATTTTTATATTACAATGACCTCTTATATGTATATGTATATATATTACACGATTGTTCTGGGAAAAAATAATAACAAAAATAAATAACATTTTCTTTAATAACTAAATTATTTTTTATTGGTAAAATATATATATACAGGTGCTGGTCATATAATTAGAATATCATCAAAAAGTTAATTTATTTCACCAATTCCATTCAAAAAGTGAAACTTGTATATTATATTCATTCATTACACACAGACTGATATATTTCAAATGTTTATTTCTTTTAATTTTGATGATTATAACTGACAACTAAGGAAAATCCCAAATTCAGTATCTCAGAAAATTAGAATATTGTGAAAAGGTTCAATATTGAAGACACCTGGTGCCACACTCTAATCAGCTAATTAACTCAAAACACCTGCAAAGGCCTTTAAATGGTCTCTCAGTCTAGTTCTGTAGGCTACACAATCATGGGGAAGACTGCTGACTTGACAGTTGTCCAAAAGACGCCCATTGACACCTTGCACAAGGAGGGCAAGACACAAAAGTTCATTGCAAAAGAGGCTGGCTGTTCACAGAGCTCTGTGTCTAAGCACATTAATAGAGAGGCGAAGGGAAGGAAAAGATGTGGTAGAAAAAAGTGTACAAGCAATAGGGATAACCGCACCCTGGAGAGGATTGTGAAACAAAACCCATTCAAAAATGTGGGGGAGATTCACAAAGAGTGGACTGCAGCTGGAGTCAGTGCTTCAAGAACCACTACGCACAGACGTATGCAAGACATGGGTTTCAGCTGTCGCATTCCTTGTGTCAAGCCACTCTTGAACAACAGACAAGTGTCTCGCCCGGGCTAAAGACAAAAAGGACTGGACTGCTGCTGAGTGGTCCAAAGTTATGTTCTCTGATGAAAGTAAATTTTGCATTTCCTTTGGAAATCAGGGTCCCAGAGTCTGGAGGAAGAGAGGAGAGGCACACAATCCACGTTGCTTGAGGTCCAGTGTAAAGTTTCCACAGTCAGTGATGGTTTGGGATACCATGTCATCTGCTGGTGTTGGTTCACTGTGTTTTCTGAGGTCCAAGGTCAACGCAGCCGTATACCAGGAAGTTTTAGAGCACTTCATGCTTCCTGCTGCTGACCAACTTTATGGAGATGCAGATTTTATTTTCCAACAGGACTTGGCACCTGCACACAGTGCCAAAGCTACCAGTACCTGGTTTAAGGACCATGGTATCCCTGTTCTTAATTGGCCAGCAAACTTGCCTGACCTTAACCCCATAGAAAATCTATGGGGTATTGTGAAGAGGAAGATGCGATATGCCAGACCCAACAATGCAGAAGAGCTGAAGGCCACTATCAGAGCAACCTGGGCTCTTAAAACACCTGAGCAGTGCCACAGACTGATCGACTCCATGCCACGCCGCATTGCTGCAGTAATTCAGGCAAAAGGAGCCCCAACTAAGTATTGAGTGCTGTACATGCTCATACTTTTCATGTTCATACTTTTTAGTTGGCCAAGATTTCTAAAAATCCTTTCTTTGTATTGGTCTTAAGTAATATTCTAATTTTCTGAGATACTAAATTTGGGATTTTCCTTAGTTGTCAGTTATAATCATCAAAATTAAAAGAAATAAACATTTGAAATATATCAGTCTGTGTGTAATGAATGAATATAATATATAAGTTTCACTTTTTGAATAGAATTAGTGAAATAAATCAACTTTTTGATGATATTCTAATTATATGACCAGCACCTGTATATATATATATATATATATATATATATATATATACACAAGCCTTATACCCACTAAAAGAACTACTAAATTTTCCATTTGGTCATGTCTTATCTCACCTAGAGCATTAAGTGAGCCAGGACTGGCACTGGTGCATGACGGCCCGAATCTCTGCCTCACACCTACGTCAACCACCCTCAACCCCGGACGCACTCATTCCTTTTTTTTATCAGTGGGTTATATGGACATATTGCTCCATTATATAATACAATTTAAATCCTTCTAATATATATGAATTTTTCATTTACCTGTGATTTATGAGTACTCTGCACTGAAAACATATTAGAGCATTTTGACTGGCACCAGCATTTTATTTTTATTACACTGTCAAAATGTCTGATGACTCAAATGTCTGATGAGGTTCCTATCTGCAGGATATGTATTCATATAACATCATTTCCTTCGAACATTTAATGTCCATTATTTGTATTTCTTTCAGTCAGAACATTAATTCGACCTTTCAGCTCACAAAGACAAATTAGTCGACATTATGGCAAGCGCATGGTTAACTGTCAGCTAGGATATAACCATGTATCATGGAAATCACGGAATAAAGGTCATTTTCTATTGCATTTTCCATCTATGTTTATGGTGTTTCTTCAACTACAGAAACTTTTATATCCCAGGGGTTGATTTATTTATTTATTTTTAATGAACAGATTTGAACTTTTTATCTTTTGGTTATATGAAAATCACATTATTTGAAAGTCTTGGGAACTTTTGCCCATGCACTTATTTATTTCTGCTAATTTTCAAATTTTCAAATTTTCTGTTCTGAGGAAAAATGGTATTATTGTGCATCATTTCTGAACAAGATTGTCAAATTATGCAAAAATGATTCAACTCCACAATACATATAACAAATCAGCCATCTTATTCCAGAAATATTTAAAATGTAATTTCCACCACCGCCATGCTATTAAAAATTTGAGATGTTATGGAAATAATGTTGGAAAATGTTAATAAGAGCCAAAAGTTGAAGCAACACCCTCACATTATACACTGTCATCAGTCACCGTGCTGATTGATAACCCAGTTTTGCTGCTCTCCTCAATCCAAAATACATTCAGCTTTTACTATGTCTGGCTATTTGCCTCTAGACTCTCAGCAACAAACAGAAGAAATGGGTATGAATGAGCTCAGTGTCTCTGTGGGTGACGGCAGAAGGAAGCAGCACAGACAAGGTGGACGGCCAACAGCAGGGTGGAGCTGCTATGGAGCCCCTCTAGACACTGCATTCTCGGGCGCGGTGCTGCACTCATGAGGTGTTTCTGGACAGTGACAACAGTCTGGAGTAAATGCAGGAACATATCCATAAGCAATCATTTATATGAAGCCAGTTGCCAGGCTGCAATGTCATCTCAGGGCAGAGAGTGCCAGTGGTAGGTTATGGTTTTTAGCGGCTGTGCCCAGGCTCCCAGAGTTAAATTACCCCTTCTAGATATTAATAATTCCTTTTTTCCTACCTATTACAGGGGTTATGTTCTCAGGTTTCCTGAGCTTTAATAAACAGCTTTCTGAGGTTTAGTACATTTTGTATTTTATTCATGCTGCTCCAACCTTTGACCTCTGTATTCACCATATCTCAAAGGACCAATGCAAAACTTAACTCTGTTTTCAAATAGATTTAAAGTAAAGAAGAAAACTATTAAAGAAAGTTATATTCCTAAAAGATTTAGAAACTTCAGTAAACCTTAGGAAGTCAATTTTGAAGACCATTATTAGCACTTTAGTTCAGTACTCTGGGTGAAAAGTCATTTGTTTAACATATGAATAGGGAGCGATGTGTAAAGTTCCCGTGGAGCACATATCTCTCCGTGACGATAAGAAAAAAGTTTCGAATCAGTACTATGAGCAACCCCAGGTCTTAGGCTCGACATCCCCCTTTTGAATTAAGCCCACTTCTCATCAGAACATAGAGCTTTTGACATTAAATCGATTCCCAATTGACACAGAAACGTACAAAGCAAGACAGAAGAATGATGAAATATACTCAAGTTATGTTCAATCGGGATAGTTCACCCAAAAATGAAAATTCTGTTATCATTTACTTACCCTCATGTAATTCCATGACTTTATTTCTATTAAATGCTGATTCATAATAAACTCAATATTTTAATACTTGGTTTAATTTTCTACAACCCGAATTCCAGAAAAGTTGGGACGTTTTTTAAATTTGAATAAAATGAAAACTAAAGAACTTTCAAATCATATAAGCCAATATTTTATTCACAATAGAACATAGATAACATAACAAACATTTAAACAGAGAAATTTTACACTTTTATCCACTAAATGAGCTCATTTCAAATTTGATGCCTGCTACAGGTCTCAAAAAAGTTGGCACGGGGGCAACAAATGGCTGAAAAAGCAAGAAATTATGAAAAGCTGGGAAAACATCTAGCAACTAATTAAGTTAATTGATATCAGGTCTGTAACATGATTAGCTATAAAAGGGATATCTTAGAGAGCTAGAGTCTCTCAGAAGTAAAGATGGGCAGAGGCTCTCCAATCTGTGAAAGAGTGTGTAAAAAGATTATGGAAAACAATGTTCCTCAACGTCAAATTGCAAAGGCTTTGCAAATCTCATCATCTATGGTGCATAACATCATCAAAAGATTCAGAGAAACTGGAAAAATCTCTGTGCTTAAGGGACAAGGCCGGAGACCTTTATTGGATGCCCGTGGTCTTCGGGCCCTCAGACGACACTGCATCACTCATCGGCATGATTGTGTCAATGACATTACTAAATGGGCTCAGGAATACTTCCAAAAACCACTGTCGGTAAACATAATCTGCCGTGCCATCTGCAGATGCCAACTAAAGCTCTATCATGCAAAAAGGAAGCCATATGTGAACATGGTCCAGAAGCGCTATCGTGTCCTGTGGGCCAAGGCTCATTTAAAATGGACTGTTTCAAAGTGGAAAAGTGTTCTATGGTCAGACGAGTCCAAATTTGACATTCTTGTTGGAAATCACGGACGCCGTGTCCTCCAGGCTAAAGAGGAGGGAGACCTTCCAGCGTGTTATCAGCGTTCAGTTCAAAAGCCAGCATCTCTGAGGGTATGGGGGTGCATAAGTGCATACAGTATGGGCAGCCTGCATGTTTTGGAAGGCACTTTGAATGCTGAATGGTATATAAAGGTTTCCAGACGACATCTATTTCAGGGAAGGCCTTGTGTATTTCAGCAGGACAATGTAAAACCACATACTGCAGCTATTACAACAGCATGGCTTCGTCGTAGAAGAGTCCGGGTGTTGAATTGGCCTGTGCCTGAGGTCCAGATCTTTCACCTATAGAGAACATTTGGCGCATCATTAAATGAAAGACGACCACAAACTCTTCAGCAGCTGGAAACCTATATCAGGCAAGAATGGGACCAATTTCCAACACCAAAACTCCAGAAACACATAACCTTGATGCCCAGACGTCTTCAAACTGTTTTGAAAAGAAGAGGAGATGCTACACCATGGTAAACATGCCCCCGTCCCAACTATTTTGAGACCTGTAGCAGGCATCAAATTTGAAATGAGCTCATTTTGTGCATAAAATTGTAAAATTTCTCAGTTTAAACATTTGTTATGTTATCTATGTTCTATTGTGAATAAAATATTGGCTCATGTGATTTGAAAGTCTTTTAGTTTTCATTTTATTCAAATTTAAAAAACATCCCAACTTTTCCGGAATTTGGGTTGTATATTAAATAAATATTTACTTTTAAATGTAAATTTTATTTGAATATATTTTATTTCTCTTGTAAAATAAAATGTTATTTTGATGACAAAATTAGTCAAATCAGACAAAATTACTTAATCAGAAGACTTGGAATATAGTGCTCAAGTCATAAGGACTTCCTTTTATTATCAATTTATGGTGCTTTTTATTTAGAGTTTGGCAGCCATAGTTCCATTTCCTTTTATTATATGGAAAAAAACAGCCAATACATACAGGGTTGTGGCTGTATGATGGTGAGAAAATAATGACAGAATTTTCATTTTTTGGTGAACTATTCCTGACCAAGCTAGAAACTCTTCCTTCCATAAGGCTTGTTTGTCATACTGGCCAGCTGTCTTCATGTCAAAAAACCATCCACCAAGCGACCAGACTGAGATACACATTCTTTATCAAACTGACAGGACAAGATGGAACTCAGCTCCAAAAGTTTGGCACAGGGGGAAGCACACAATCCAGGAGCCTTCAGACTGATATACAGACCTTATATCCAGTTTCTGCACTCCCATCACAAGCATCTGATTACTTCCATTCTCTATGAGGTCACAGAAATCCTCTTTCTCCTTGAGGAGAGCAGGAGATTGTAAGTCCTCATTATCTTCTCTGTTTCTTCTTAAAATTCTCCACATGTGGTCTAATCGTATTACCCAGCTCCTTATTACCGGTGGTATTAGACAGAACATCAGTTCAGATGTAGGGCTTAGAGCTTAGCGCTGTTTCTCAGCATTAGTAGTGAATAACAGGGGGTCTCCTCCTCTACACATTATGGTTTATATGCCTGTCAGTTATTTGCTGTTTTCTATAATACACTTCATGTAACACAGCAGGGCATTAGTCCTTAAGCCACAGTTGTTTCTCTGTGTCTTACACCACCTGTCTGCTGTTCTAACACACCTCTGTGTTAGACCAGCTTGTGTCACTTTTTTAGAGCAGTAGACAGGTGCTGTGAGACACACAAATAAAAAACAACTGCAAGAGACTGACATATTACATGTAAAAAAGAGAGAAAGATTGACACATTGTTATCTTTAAAGTGACGTGACGTGTGGCTAAGTATTGTGTCCCATACTTGGAATTTGTGCTCTGCATTTTACCCATCCAAGTGCACACACACAGCAGTGAATGTTGAACACACACACACACACACATCGTGAACACGCATCCGGAGCAGTGGGCAGACATTTTTGCTGCAGCGCCTGGTGAGTGATTGGGGGTTAGGTGCCTTGCTCAAGAGCACCTCAGTTGTGGGTAATGAGAGTGGAAGAGAGCACTGTTCATTCACTCCCCCACCTACATTTCCTGCCGATACTGAGACTCGAACCCGCAACCTTCGTCCGACTCTTACCATTAGGCCACAACTGTCCTAAATGGAGGTCCATTTTAAGTCTAATATGAAGTTAACTTTAAAACTTAAATGTTTCATTTGCCCTCCCCCCAAAATATATTAAGTGAAATCAAAATGAACAAATAGTGTATATGACTGTGTACATCATCAACAATGATTCTTATAATGACTTGATGTAACAAGGTAAAATACGCTATAATAATATGAATTTCTTTCTGTCACCATGTAAAACAGAAAGAACCAACACATAGTCATTCAGAACTAAATCTCATTAGAAAGTTCTACCCTTAAGTAAAACAAATTCCAGTTATATGCAGTATAAAGCAACAGGGCTAAACAGAGGAGAAAAAAAATGGCCAGCTACGGGGAACCTGACAGAGAGCTGACAGCAGCAAGCCAAGAGACTAGATGCTTCAGCACAAATCCAAAGGCACAATGGACTGGCAATTTAATGAAATAATGAAAAATTAATAGAAGTCGCTTCAGGTTATCATGCCTGAGCTCTAGCGGCTGTACGATGAGGTGAGTTTCCCGAACGGCTGATGGAGTCTGTACCTGACTACAGGGGGAAAAGCGAGACGATAAGCAAAATTAAACTAATAGAGCCGCTCTGCTGTGAGCAGAAACTGCTGCTGTTTTCTTACCGCTGCATTAATTAGTCTGACCTTCTACTCATTACTGCCAGTGTTACAGCTAAACCAACATTAAAGAGCCCCTCAGCAAGAATGCATAATATAACGTGCCACCTACTTGCAAATGGGGGAAGGGCATTTTAACCAAAGCAATAAGTTATGGCACATTAAACAATGCAAAAATAATAAACCAAAACATATATTGAGGATACTTCTGTCGCCGTAAAGGATTTAGCAAATTCTCTTAAGCTATAGCAAGACTCAAAAGAACATGGTATTTATGCAAAATTAGCTATACAATCTTATATTTATTGGGAGTAGGTCCTGATAATTGAGATGCTTATTGGATGTTAACAGAGCAGATCACATAGGACAAAACATCATCAGCATGTGCAGACATTTTATCAATAAGTTGACCAATGAGCCTGTCATTGAGCTTACATAAGCTTAAAAATGATGTCAAACATTACATTATAACCAATGAATGCTTGACAAGAGGGATCAGCTTGGTCAAAAGAGATGTGTATTTCTTGCTGAATTGAAGCCAAAGATGTTGCTTGCCAACTTGATTGCATTAGTAATAAAAGGTATGCTAAGCCTGGTTGTATACGTACATTTTCATGAACTGAAATTATCAACATACTATGGAAGTTTCTGCCACTAAATAAAAAATAAAAAAGGTAATTGCGACTTTTTATCTCTCAATTCTGACTTTTTTTCTCAGAATTGTGAGTTTATATCTCACAATTCTGAATTTATAACATGCAATTGTGAGTTATAAAGTCAGAATTGCGTCATATTTTTTTCTCAGAATTGTGAGTTTATATCTCACAATTCTGAATTTATAACATGCAATTGTGAGTTATAAAGTCAGAATTGTGAGATACAAACTCACAATTCTAAGAAAAAACATCAGTCTTTTTTCCCTTCACAAGTGGACATTATAATATGCAATTGCGAGTTTATGTCTGACAATTCTGACTTTATAACTCACGATTCTGACTTTATATCACGCGATGAGATAAAAAGTCGCAATTACCTTTTTTATTTTTTATTTCACGGAAGAAACAAGTTTGGGGTTAATGAAATTTAATGAAATGTTTCTTAAAATAATCTACATTTATTTGTTCAAATACTGTAAAAACAGTAACCTTGTAAAATATTATTACAATTTAAAACAGCTTTCTGTTTGAATATATTTTAAAACGTAATTTATTCCTGTGATGCAAACCTGAATATTTAGCATTATTACTCCAGGCTTCAGTGTCACATAATCCTTCAGAAATCATTCTAATATGCTGATTTGGTGCACAAGAAACATTTCTTATTATTATCTATGTCGAACACAGTTGTGCTGCTTATTATTTTTGTGGTAACAGTGGTATTTTTTCAGGATACTGAAAATATAAAGGTAAAAAACAGCACTTTTTGTCATTTGCTACAACATTAACTTAAAAGGATTTTTTGACCTTTTTAAAGTTAAAATGCATATAAATACTTTCACGTTTTAGATGCTGTCAAGTACATCGATATTGTACATATCAGAGTATATGAAAATGTAACTTTTACATATGAATACCAATAAATATTAATGAGATCAGGCTGTTTTTTGCCACTTTTATTAACAGTGGAAAGATGGCCGAACGATAGAGCAGGGAATTCAGGAAATGACACATCACACAAGCACCACAGTTCAACGTGAACACACCACCCACCCAGCCACATCTCCAACCAGACATTGTTTTCAAAGATTACTATTGATTATTGCAGGGTGAAACCACCAGTTTAACAGGCTGATTTAATAAAGATGTGAACGTTCTGTGTTCTCTAAACATTCTTGAAGTGTAAAATATTATGTTTAAGTTCAATCAGATTTTTATCAAACATAAACTACAGAAGGATTGACGCATTTCCTGTTTATATTGAAAACCACAAATTAGCAGACAGAAGAACAGTATGGATGGCATTAAAAAACAGCACAAAAGAACGTATTATAACTTCAGAGCATGTATGCTTTATGATGTGTTTTCATATCACACAAACCTGGTGAGGCAGGATGTCTCTGCACTCAAAGTATCAGAGCCCAAGTTCACTAATATCAACAAACCTCGACAGTCAACACAGCGGGGATGCAGGAGTCAGCCAGCGAACAGGCCAAACATCATATTACCATACCATAAAGATTAGCCAGAAAGCAGACGGATGTGTTTTCTATATCCCAGCCTCTGTCATAACAGCGCCCACATGGAGAGATTCAATCACGTCTCATTCAGTTAATGTGAGAGCAGCCAAGGCTGGGCCTGATTACCTCTCCAAACAAATCACCTGAGCTTCGCATCCACGACGGCTGACTGCATGAATTCACTTACATACTACACCTCGTAAACCTTTCATAGTATATTAGGAGGCAGTCATAACTGTGGCAATCATCCCCCCAGAGGATGTTAACTGCTCCAACTGGAACAAAATGCCTAACGATTCTGATAACACAAAGTAATTTGAGTGGCATTTCGGAGTGTGTCCATAGCTGTTCATTACGCGGCAGGAAAATTACTTCAAATACACGTAATCTTCAACACATTTATGCTCTCTATAATAAAATTTAAATAGAGTGATACTCAGTAGCACTTTTCGGATGGGATTAGTTTTCTACATAATGTTTGAGCTGTAATTATTAACAGGAAGTCTGTGATTTCACGATTCAAACAGAATTGGGATCTCTATGGACCATGATCCATCATGAAACCCTTTGAAATAAGACTTTACTTTGAATTATGACATTATTCACATAATTAAATGAAGTATTAATTAAAGCAAGGATCACCCAAAAATGAAATTTATGTCATTAATTTCTCACCCTCATGTCTTTCCAAACCTATAAGACCTTCATTCATCTTTGGAACACAAATTAAGATATTTTTGATGAAATCGAAGAGGTTTTTTTTTATCCTCAATAGAAAAGTATTCTTGTCGCTTCATAACATTAAGGTTGAACCACTGTAGTCACGTTGACTATTTTAACAGTTGACTATTTTAACATACTTTTCTGGATCTTGAATGTGGTAATTGCTTTCTATTTTCTGTTGGATTTCATCAAACATATCTTAATTTTTGTTCTGAAGATGAACTTTAATATTCCATTTAAAGTAGAAAAGGATCCAAGCAGTATTTTATACCACCAACTTATTCAGAAAGTTAAAAAGGCACTAGGAAGCAATAGGAAGCATAACAAGAAACATAGCTTTAGATACGGTATATTTATAAATGAGATAGCAATGCATTGACCTTCATTGAATTATATGAATGTAGCAGACATAACATAAATGTGCCCACAGCATGTACATTGTGAAGATATAATGATGCACAGCAGGAAGAATATAATGGAGATGTCTTGAAAATTATTTATTCATGCCTAATTCTAATGAAATATTGCCTACCTGTAGGGAAAATTTATAGACAAGTGATTAAGATATAAATCTGTTGAACATGGACATTTTAAATGCCATTGCATAATAAGACAAGGACTTGACACAAGCAGCCTGAGAAATGAGCCTCCTCATTAGCAAAATGAGAGAGCTGACATGATGAAGTGTTATATTAAAATAATGGTTTTATTGTTCCATTTTTACAACTGGACTGACATTTATTAAAAGGTCACAGACAAAAGAGAAATACCGAGATGTTCAAGGACAGTCAGAGGACGAGGAGAATTCAATAATTGGGCATTAAATGCTTGAAATGTTTTAGTCTTGCCAACAAACCGCAACTCTATAACCACAATGAATGTCACAAAGTCTCTTCATATTTTCTCTCCTACGGCCTCTCTGCCGCTCACACGCCAATGCTGGATATGGCGATGGGCTACTTGGCATGAAAATCTGTAATGACCAGAGACAGTCAACAGCACTTACAGACCCACAGGCATCCTAACAAGTCTGTGTATTGTTATCATCTGTTTGCCGAACTGACCCAAAGAGTGGCTCTGTCAAAAGATAAACCCTAATTACTTTGGCTATCAGTCTTCTTCTGTTTGTCCGCATTCTCCCAGGCTTTTCTATTCAATCTAATTGAACAAAAGTAGCACATGTAAAGGCCATAAACACGTCCTCTGAGAACATGCTCAGGCCTAATGGTGAGCTAAACAGCTCCCTTGTAGCTCATTAAGTGCTTAACAGCCAAAACCAGAATATAATGAGAATAAAGGATGCCTTCAATCTAAATCGAGGGCGCTTTTAATGTGGAGATGCATCACGGTCGAGTTCAGCTGTATGGCCAAACATTTGAGGTTATGTGAGATCTAATTGTCCATCCAGAGAAAGTACTGTGTAACTGTTGTTACAAAACGAGGCCAGGCAGATAAAGATGATTTTATGTTTTAATTATCAAATTAATAGTTCCTATTTAGTGATATTTCAAATAATTACATTTCAACCAAGCTAAAACTCGCTATATGAATTGCTCTCAATCGGCATAGCATCAATGGAAGGATATCCCTGATAAAAATAGCTTAAATAGCCTAAACTGGTTTGTTGGTTTTAAAAGGGGTTTTGGGCACATGCTGGTCAGACTGGGAAACCAGCTAGCTGACCAGCTGAAAACCAATTTGGCTATAGGCTGCGAGACCAACTAGACCAACTTAAACCTGCTTTAAGCTGTTTTTTTTTATTTTCAGCAAGTACAAATGTCAGACTAAAAAAGGAAGGATAGTTCTCAATCTACTGGTTCTAAATTAAAAATGTAATAAAATAATTTTATATCAATTTATTTTTTATTAAAAACTTAAAAGGGTTAGTTCACCCAAAAATTAAAATTCTGTCATTAATTACTCACCCTTATGTTGTTCTACACCTGTAAGATCTTCGTTCATCTTCGGAACACAAGTTAAGATATTTTTGATGAATCCATTGCCAGCAAGATAATTAACACGTTCAGATGCCCAGAAAGCTACTAAAACATATTTAAAACAGTTCATGTGACCACAGTGGTTCAACCTTAATATTATAAAGCCATGAGAATAGTATTTGTGTGCCAAAAAAACAAAATAACGACTTTTCAACAATATCTAGTGATGGCCGATTTCAAAACATTGCTTCATGAAGCTTCGAAGCTTTATGAATCTTTTGTTTAGAATCTGTGGTTCGGAGCGCCAAAGTCACGTGATTTCAGTCAACAAGGCTTTGTTACATCATAAGTGTTTCGAAATTTCAATAGTTCACGTGACTTTGGCAGTTTGATACACGATCCAAACTACTGATTCGAAACAAAAGATTCGTAAAGCTTCGAAGCTTCATGAAGCAGTGTTTTGAAATCAGCCATCACTATATATTGTTGAAAAGTAGTTATTTTGTTTTTTTGGCACACAAAAAAGTATTCTCGTCGCTTTATAATATTAAGGTTGAACCACTGTACTCACATGAACTGTTTTAAATATGTTTTTAGTAGCTTTCTGGGCATCTGAAAGTGTTAGTTATCTTGCTGGCAATGGAGGCCTCACTGAGCCATCGGATTTTATCAAAAATATCTTAATTTGTGTTCCGAAGATGATCTTCTTAAGGATGTAGAAGGATGGTCTTAAGGGTGTAGAACGACATGAGGGTGAGTAATAAATGAGATAATTTTAGTTTTTGGGTGAACCCTTTAAAACTAATAAAAATAAATTAACTGGAAAAAATGAAATGAAATTGGTATTTTTTTCCATTTTTGTCTCTAAATATGCTATTTTCTCACTATTATATTTTTAAATATTACAGTGGAAATATCTTTATTAATTATAATCAAATTAAGCATCTATATACTCTCTTGTGATGAAGGTCTTACAACAGCACTATTTGATTTATCTAAACTGCAGGAATACTGTATAAATCAAATCAAAATGTGGCATTATGATACTCTTACAATCTCAAATAGATAACAAATGCTCAATGCTGAAAAAATTACACTGTTGGGACTCGGTGGTACTTAGAGATTCTGATTTTATCAAATGTGGTACTTGCCCTGAAAGGTTTAAGAAGAAATGCTATATATTATGATGACATCACAGCTCTACTAATGGTTTTTACACACTCTTCATAATCCACAGAATCATCCAACCACACTATACAGCACATGGTGCCACCAGTGTTTCCTTCCGGAGGGAGGAACAGTGGCCACAAAACGAGCTAGTTGGTGATAAGCTTTCATTAATGCTTAGCAGTTCAGCAGGGTTTGTCAAGCAGGGGATAAAAAGCGATCAGATGCAATTAAGCATCAGGAGAGCTCCGGTAATTGTATCATTTTTATCGTCAGCATGCTTTATTGCCCCACGTCTCTGAAAAGCAAGAGTCTGCAAATTACTGCATTAGAGCTGGTACTCATCTCACGGCCTGCATACTGCTTGCTTATTAAAGTACCGTCAGTGCAGCCACTCAGCAGGCAGAATTGATGAATCACCAGCTAATCACCTCACTTTGCCCTGCTCCTTCATCTCCATACAGACTCCATCTCCTTCCCTAAACAATCCAGCTGTTTCTGTCTTTTACCCTTTAGCGTCCTGTTCTCCACATGATACCGTTCAGCATCAGGCAGCAAACATCTCTACAACATGTGAAAAACTGCTGCATCTCCACAGTGACAGCCAAAGAGTTCTATAATGGCTGGAGAAAGAGATCCATTAGTATTCCCATTCATCTCAATGGCAGTTGCTTGGCAAATTTAAATCTATTCACTTAGATGAATGCTTAAAAAAGCACCAAGAAGTGTCAGGAAAAAACACATATGGCTCTCTAATCATGTTTCAAATACTCAGATCAGTTTTACTGAAAAACAACCCAATATTTAAAGAAAATGTACAATAAAATTGTGGAGGCCGCTGTTGCTCTCCTGTGCACCTACTAGCATTTCACAGTACAGAAGGTTGGGGAAATGTGCTGTTTTTCTTCTTCTTCTGGTGTTTTAATGCCATTTGGCAAACCAAATTAAAAGCTCAATTTCTGACAACTACTATAGTGTGAAGTTCTTTACAGTTGCTTAAATACTGAATTGTTGTTTACCAAAAAGCATTTAGAAAATGAATAGCCACATTTACTTCTTACAGCCACATCACATACTTGGGTGCTTTATTAAGTGTTACAGTGAGCAACTATGTACTATTTAATTCAACGAAAAGGATAATTAAAGTTGCAATTAAAAAGAAGTATAGCGACAGAACGTTTCTTCCATATTGTGACGTACATCCAATCGAAATAAATTTTTAAAATAAGTAGGGTTCTGTCCATCAGTTGTTGGCTGGATAGAGGCAGATCGATTGATTGAGAGCTTGCAGTTGGTTGTAATAAAGGGGCAGGGTTTAAGTGGACTAAATAATTGGAGAAGTCCTGCATACGTCAACAGAGAGAAGTTTCACTGGTCTGGAATATCGAGTAATGACATTTCAATAATTTTTAAAAAAGTTACGAGGTCAGAAAACATCCATATAGAAAATAGGAAAATTTATGTTGTGTTCTGCAAAAAAAAAATAAAATCTACAAAAATGTACTATACTGTAGTAAAATATTAGAAATACAAGTCAGAATACAAGGCTAATTTCTGTCAGCGGAGATAAATGCTTGTTTCAACCAAAATCTGGTGCAGTTCCAAAATCTACCAGGAGGGGCAAACAGGGCCATGCTAACCAGCTAAACCTTGAGCTCTTGGTGACAGACACTTATTCTGTGTCGAGTGTCGAGTTACATTGTATCTTGTGACATATGATATTGCTAATCCCGTCCTAAGGGATCAACCAAACACTGTCCCCACAAGGGGGCGAGTGCACGAGAAACCCAGTCTGAACAGTGACTCATAACTTTATGAAAATAGGCAGCGGGGAGACCTGGGGAGAGGAAATGAGATTTCCTCAGTCTGTCACCGGATAGACAGGGTCGCTGAGAGGAGAGCGGGGTTATGTTTTATGAGGCTTTCTTTTTCTCCAGCTTTCATCGCTCATGTGTCACTGTTGAAAGAGTTCATAAGAGCTGCGGCTTCTGAGTCTAATGTCCCATATACTGCCCTCCGCTTCCAGTAATCCTTGAGTCATCTGTTCAAATAAAAAAAAAAAATGTAGAATCAATCTTTGGTTTGTTTAACATCTTTTTGAGCGTTATAAACAATAGAACTAAAAAGTCCCCTCCCCTTCTCTCGCTGTTTTGTTTGTGCTGGCACAATTCACTGCAACAATGTGTTATTCATATTGCGAGATTGAGTAAGTGCACAGGGAAAGCAAAATTCATCCCCCACAAAAACTGCCTGAATTCCCACCATATAACACAGAGCTTTCATTTTGATTTCCATCTTGTCAGAGGAAAGAGCTATGATGTTATTTCTAGTCGACTTTTCCTTTGGATTTCTGTTCTGGATGAATAGCAAACTTTTTTTCGGGTGAAATTAGCTCAACATGCAATAGCTGCAGGTGCTGGCTCCCACTGACAATGACAGCCCATTTCATCTTACGCACTCCCGCACGTTCCTTGCAGTGGATGAAAGCATCATTTTCGGCGGCCATCCATTTGCTTCAAGCTCTGCACGGTAAGCATGCCACTAAAAGGCTCTCGAAAACACGGGAGCAAATCTGAATCAATCTGTTTGTTTACCCTAGGAACGAAAAACATAAATTCCCGTTTCCAAGCAGTGGGATATATTTTCAAGTGCATTTGTCCTCAACAAATAACAATGTCATGGTTACCTGAAGGGAAGATTTCCCTGAAAACATGATGAATAACGAGATAAAATTTCAGAGGGCAGGTAATTACACTGGCTTGACTATGAAGCCAACATCAATATAAAAAATAACCTATATATAAAAATATCAAATATTTAGGCCTACAATGTCATAAAAAAAGCAACTTAATGTCACAGATATGTATTTATAATCATATAAATAATAAGGTAATCCAATAATAATAACACAATGATAATAAAACCCACCCACAAACTGACATGTTTACTTGCATTAACATAAAAGGTCAAAAATGCATCATTATAATTCAATCCAAAGTACCACATCTGTCACTATGGAATAGGATAATAAATTCATTTACATTGTCATCTCTATTACCTGTTATATAAAACACAGACATATGAAATTAGACTGGGAAAAGGTTTTTACTGATTATACAGGCATATAAAGTGATCACGAGCTTGCAAACTTTGAGATTAAGAACTTTTTTTAAATTTTCATATCTTGATCATATGTGCGAACACACCATGTGACAAAATAGTGTATAGCCACATGTAGACATCATTAGTCATGTTTACTTTAATGAATCTACAATTTATAGTTTGTGTACAGTGATGTCAAACAAAAGAAAAAATTCTTTGACTTGGAATTACTATAGGATAGAGCAAAAAGAGAACATAACATAAACAGACTTACATCTGTTTTTCTTTGCTAAATACTATAAATGACAGGCTGAAGTAACAAAATCATCAGTCATTAAAAGAAAAGACTATGTTAAGATTAAGTGCACGCAAAGCTTCGTACACTCATATGCCTCGTGTGAAAGTTCATCTCTTCCTCATCATTGTGTCAAACCTGTACTGTGATTTCATCAAATGAATCATTTGTGCAGATGTGTTTCATGCCAAAATTAATCTGCACAATCTTTCTTCACAAGAACAATGTAAGTCAACAGACCTGAAACATCTCTTTCAAATATATGCATTTGTTATGTAAATTGAAACAGTTTTCATAGCAGAAGTTACCGTCACTATGCACATATTCTCCATTCAGCAGTCAAGTCTCATAAATACTCTCATTTGCTCTAAAAAATGACAACTACAGGCCTCCAATCCATCTGGTATTCATACATTGACTGTTCAAAGAACAACTGAATCATTTTGCTAATAGAAGGACGCATATAACACCTAACTATATTCAATTAATTTCTTTGTTGCTTATTTCAAATGAAATATGAATAGACCACATTAGCACTTAATCAGTTACTCTGATTCATTCTACTGAATCACTTAATTCGGTTAATTCAATTTAATAGGCTGATTCAAAACAATGACTCACCAACATTTTTTTTAATAATTTAAAAATCAATTTTAAAAAATCACCCTTAGCAGATTTACAGCTAGATATTTATTTAAATGCATCTTTTCATTTCTATGTTTTTGACTCCATTATATAAATTAATATGTTTTTTTAGTTTTTTTTTAGCTGTTTTATTGGTTCACATTTAATGGTATAACTAACTGAATTTATTCAAAAACTCAAATACAGCTCTGATTAAATGATAAATTATATCATCAAATAGTCACATATTTCAAATATATTGCTTGTAGAGCAGTTTTTTTGAAAAGGACTTTGATTGTAATTGAACTTTAAACAGTTCTTTTTATATTCCTTCTGCTCTGAATGGAATCTATAAGCACAAATACAATTTCACATGGGAAAGTCGCTATTATTCTTAATCATTTTATTTGGACTTCATGATTTAACAAAAATAAACAATCAGATGGTGAATAAACTGGTTTTGCTAAATGCTGAAAACAACTGTCAGTGCATGTGAATAATTGTAAAGTGCAGGCTAATTTCTTCAACCGTAAATCAAACACTAAAGACTCAACCGAAAGAAATCAATGAATATAATTTTCATAGTTCCTTGCTAAAATGTTTGTGGTGCCAAGCATGGATGTGCAAACAGCCTCTGTGCCTTCATTTGACGAAAATAATAAATGATAGTGTAAAGCAGCTGCGATTTTGCATAGGCTTGTTTGATTGAAAACTTCCCAAGGAGTCAAAAGCGGTTGTCGAAAGCAGCAGTGCGACTTTCTTCCCCCTCGGACTTAACGGTAATTACTATTGCAGCCAAAGCCACATCCCAGACAAAACAGAGAGAAGAAGGAAGTATAGAGAGGCAGAGACCTGTAATACGAGCTGCTGTCTCTCTAATAATTTCAATTATACAGTCATCATTAGCATGAGCCACACTCTCCTATGTAGTCCTATTTACTTTATCTGCAGACACACACTCATAGACACTGTACACATCAGTATCTATAAAGACATTTAATTTTATCTTACTAATTCCCAGCTAGTTCATGTACTAACATAAGCACATGTTTAACCTCCAATGATTATTGCTCAAGCTTTCATTTTCCTCACGATTCCTGCCACATTTTCAGGTCAACAGGCTCATATAAGTCAATGGGCAGCTTATCTTTTTTTTTTTTTTTTTTTTTTTTGTGAGGCAAAAACATGTTACAAGTTTCATTTCTGAAACACTAGGGAAGCACCAAATACAAATCTCCAAAGTTATTGTGGCCCACTGTGATGTGGAGATCTGCGTGACCACCTCTGATGGTCTGCATATCAAATGTCCCCACCTGGACAAATCGTTCTCGCCACTATCCAGACACCATGTCAATATGCAACATAAAAAAACAGTGATCTTATGAGATACATACCCTCTTAAGGGGCCTTTAGAGATGCAAAAAGCTTGTTGCTGATAAGCAGACATATATGTTAAAGCTACACTATATAACTTTTAAAACTGCATTTTTGCATCGGTGTACATTAAGGGTGTAACAGTTCTCGGTAAAAAAACATGTACCGTACCGTTCTCCACACACTTGCACCACGATTCATCTCATATCTGATGACGCATATGCATCAATAATATGGTTTGTTAATAAATAATAAATAAAACAGACAGACAGAATTAGGCTAATGTATCTTTTTGTCGATGGATACACGTTCAATGTGAGTGAGAGAGAATAAGAATTCTCGTGCGTGCTTGGGAAAGATTTGTGCACTCATTCAAAGTGAGCATGCGGAAGTGCGTGTACAGCGCGAAATATTGACTTCTCTTTCAAGTCTTGCACTTGAACGAAGAAATTCACAAAAAAATTATGTCAACAGGCCTGTCTTGGCGAGTATCCTAGCAAACATAGTAGGTTATGTCTTAAGTGAACTTAAACAATTGAGAAAGAATGCATGTGTTCCGTATCAGTGTACTGTATCCGTGCATTATGTCTTAAAGTGACAGCAGCCTAATATTCCTGTCTGTATGCGTTTTTAATGTTAATCAACAAAAGACAAGGAAATCACTCATTGCTCTTGACTGAATAGCTTTTGTAATGTAATCAATAATTAATAATGATTAATCTTTATTTCATTTATACAGTGGAGATTATATGCAATGTTGTTTTTTCATTTGATTAGCTACTTTATTCAATTTCTGTACCTGAAAACCACTGTTAGATACCTGAAAAACCTGAAAAGCACTGTTTATTTTATTTGTAATTTTGCTCTACTGTATTTATTTGTGCTGTTGCTTGTAGTTTGATTTTCTTATTTTCTTTATTTTTATTTGACAGTAGTCCTTTTTCCTTGAACATAGCACATAACGAACCGTACTGAAACCGTGACCCTAAAACCGTAATACAAACCGAACCGTGAGTAATTTGAACCGTTGCACCCCTAGTGTACATGTGGATACAAGACATCTTATCAGAGCAGATGGACAAATTATTTTATCTTTTTCACAAATGGTGATTCCTTTGAGGTTTGCTGTTTCGAATGATCCATGTTAATTTTTCATATTCAGTTTGACAAACTTTTAGCTTCATGCTGCCCACAGCAATTTCTGTTCTTACAGGTTTCATAGTGTAGCTTTAAATACCTAAAAAGGAAAATGGTGTTATTATCTACTCACCATTGTCTCGTTACAAACCCATATATGCTGTTATTTTTTTCTGTTTTTGAAGCATCTTCATAGATCTGTTCCATCCGGCTTGAATTTCAGTCTGTTCCTCGAACATCAAATATCATGATCCCCAGTTGGAAGATCTTCTTCCTAAAACATGAAAGCACCGTTTTTTTTTTGTTTTTGTTTTTTTAATGTCTGAGAACAAACTCGATATTATGCAAAATATTTACTTTGTTAAAAGTTGTATGTTTTTGAAGAAAAACACTGATCTTGTCACTGTGAAAGTTGTATGTGAAACGCTACACAAAGATTCTACAAAAAAAACTACTAATGTGTGTTCCTTCGGGGGAAAAAAACAATGGCAGAGCATGAGTTAAAATGGGGTGAGTAATTAATGAACATTTTGAATAAACTATTTCTTTAAAAAGAAATCTCAAAGGACTAGCCTTCCTATTCACATTCCTATGGTAATTCACTTCAATTTTAGGCTGCTACATTTCACTAACAATGCTACAAGATCAAACTTGTACAGTCTAGACAAGCAACCTAAATGTTTGATAATGAACCACTAAGGAAACTTACATCCACAAGCTTCTGCAACTTACTTCCACAAATACAAAAAACCAAAAACAAAAAAAAAAGATAATTCACAAACAAAATTAAGACAACCAAATGAAATGATCTTCTGAGCATCCCAGGAGGGGCTTACAGGGCAGGTGCCCACCTCACCACCCACTAGAACCATTACAATGACCTTTACATGGTCATGGAAAGTTCTAGCACAGTCTCAGGATGTTAATAAAAACATAATAATAAAAGGCAGATACTCACATCCCTCAGGCCAAAGCAGTCATACATATGCATGCAAAACAAATAGTCTTTGACCTACAGCTCACAGATTGTTTGTTGCTAAAAATCACATCTCAAATGAAATATTCATAGCCATCACATGCCTACACATATCTTATTATTGCACAACACTGCCTATGCATAGTTAAAACAGAGATGTACGCAGCTGCAAAAAGTGCCACTGGATTTGCAGCTTAGAGAAGAACTAGTTCCATGCCATAAAGAACAACATCGCCTGCACTGCCTCGACTCTCGAAGGAACCAAGGAGGCCAGTGCCTGGTGATAAATGTGGCGTAGGTTATTTCTAACTGTAAACACATTAAGATAAAGTAAGCATGCTAAAGGGCCTTTAGGGTGTCTACCGTGGAGAGTGTGAACTAATTAAACAGCTCTACAGTGCTGTGTTTGGACTGCACTTCCATAACCTGTCAGGGCCATGTTGTATCACACCACAGGGAGATCAGCAGTTGACTAAAAGAGAATCACCTGAGGGCATTTATCCACATTCAATAGGCTAGATGACATAGTTGGGCTAGGGTAGGTCAGACCACACAACTGTCTGTGCCCTAAAAATAGAATGGAATGCAAACGATCTCCAGCGACCTGCTTGTATTTTAATGAAAAAGAATAAGTAATTCGAACATTTCAAACAGTCCTGATCTGACTGCCCAACACTGTGGTGCTGGAAGATGTTCTAGACAAGGTTAGTCATTTTTCAATTTTATTTCAATGACAGAGAAATGATAAAGAACCATAAAGAACAACAACAAAAAAGTTTTTTAAATATTTCACGTTCAAACACAACCATGGAAACCGGAGCAGGAACATAGTCACATTTGTCTCTTAAAGGGTTAGTTCACACAAAAAATGAAAATTCTGTCATTAATTACTCACCCTCATGTCGTTACAAAGCCGTAAGACCTTCATTCATCTTTGGAACACAAATTAAGATATTTTTGATGAAATCCGAGAGCTTTCTGACTTAGAACCCAGAAGCACTGCATGTTTACTACATGAACAGCATATTTTTATTTGTTTTTATCACAGATTGTTTTCCTAACTATAAATGATAATGACAGCTAATTCAAGCAAATTTTGTATTGTTTTCATTGCCTGTACTTTCTTATTCACTTATTTTCGCACGTTGGGAATACACTACAGGTGAATATGGTGCGAAAACAAATTAATATTCCTGTGAAACATAAGCCTTTCATATTCAACTCATACTCACATTATTACAATAATGTTAATATTACAAAATACTTTGATATTTAAGCACTATCACATGAGGAAGAAGAGTGCTGTTGTTCACACCGATATTTGGAAAACAGCGCAATAGTGTGATATTGCTTAAATACAACAGGTCAATAAACAAAAGTTCATATTGAGTAACTTACATTTTAGTCACAATATCGCCAGTTGATTTGTCTGTTTTTGCTCTGATGGTGAAATAGTTAAAATAACAAAACATCTCAAAGCGGTGTTTTGTTCTTGATTGAATCAGTGTTTTGAATGAATGATTCAATGACTCACTTTGTTCGTTCCTGTATCAATCAGTTGCTGTGTCGTAATTTGCTTATACTATGCCCTAAAAGTATGAACTATTTTTGTAAAGAAAAAGTACATACTTTTGAGTGTGTAGCAAAAGAGTAGGCAAGCTTTGGGACATACTACTTCGTCATAATTGCGTCTTTAATGAACGGCCGTGTCGCTTAGTTACGTGCATCCTGTCACTGTTTAAACTGCCCTGTCAATCATCTTGTCACAGTTAAAATCCTCCACATAATTCAATTTAATTAAATTTCCTACCGTTTTGGAGAGAAATGTAGTAGTGCCTTGATCTGCCAGTTATGGGTCTTTCATGCGGAGAACTCTCCTCATTTGCTCGCAGTTTGCATGATGCATTTAAAAGTTATGACCAAATGTATCTTTACAAATGTTCACAATGCTGTTGTAGATTAAGTCGTTTTTGTAGTTCTAGATTTATTCATGTTTGTAGTTTAGTCAAATCCTCCTCCAATGCGCAATGGGTTGTGAGCAATATTAGCCGTTAAGAGTGTGCACGGATCTGCAATTTCATGATGTGATAGTATGTCCCAAAGCTTGTCTACTCTTCTGCTACACTCAAAAGTATGTACTTTTTCTTCACAAAGAGTACATACTTTTAGGGTGTGGTATAAGTAGGTGAATTGGGACACAGCAATGCTGAATATGGAACCACATACTAGCATACTACTTTTACCATTTCTGCCATGGAAAGATATGAAAAATGTAGTAAAGTAGTATAGACCTACTAATATGCAGTTCTGAATTCAGAAATCTTTTGAATTAGTGATCCATTCATAAAAAGTCATTCGTAACTATGAAACTACAGAAATAGTATCTGACAAATCCCCACTATTGCTGCACACTTTCAAAATTTACTCTTGCTGTCATAAACATCTTGATTTTTCACATTTCTTGATTATAAATAGGTTTGCTTGAAGATGACAGCTGATTCAACCACTAGTTTTAGTCATTGCTTGTGATTTCACCATTCAGCTCGGATACTTATCCATATCCATAAAAAATAAACCAGCACTGCATCTTAAACAGAATAATTATTGCCTATAATTCTATATATAATGCAACTCATGCATGTTAATTATCCATAGTGATGACTAATATTACTTGTTGCTTGAATATTTTTAACAAAGTAGACCTAATCAATACCAAGAAGGCCAAATTGTGATGGATGCACTTTGTGCTGACACAGAGCTCTAAACTCAGTGGGGTAGAGAGCTAAGAGGTCCCATAGCTACTGAATTAATAATGAGCATGGGTACTGCTGATTGGCCTCCTCTCTCCCTGCAGAGTAAAAGCAGCCCATGTCTCTAAAGCCCTGATTGATTAGCTGCTTATTATTAATAGATATGGGTTAAGACTTTGATATGACCAGCCTGTTTGAAAACACACACATCAAATGTGTATAAAAATAGTACAAATACATGCAGATTGCATTATGCATTAATCAATTCAGAGCAAACAGAGAGTCTTGTGCAGTTTGTCTCAGAGTAAATAATTTCTTTGTGAGATGTAATTGAGTCCCAAAAGCATGTAGTTTATCAGACTCCATTTCCTTAGTCGACAAGTACACGCTCTTCAGGATTCAAGGTTGCTAACGGCTCTAGCCTTAAAGCTCTAATCAATATGTTGGGTTTGCCTCTTTGAGCTCTATACCTATTTACCATGGAGCACAACCTTGAGACACCACAGGGAAAGAAAAAAAAAAGAGGGAATTTTGGCTTCTAGTACAGCTGTCCAATCATAGTGCAGGACCCCGGGGAGGACATGAATTGTAATAAGCTATAGAGAGAGATCGGTATGGAGGAAGGCAAATCATGCTGCAGGTTGTCAAGTACAACTATTGTCAACATATGAGATATATATGATTTTACAAGCATGACTTAACTGATTTTTCTAGCGCAAAACAATAAAAAATTTAGTACATATACATGCTTGGAAACACTTATTTTCATCCATGTTTACAAAACTAAGAAATCCGGATGTAAATTATATCAAATCATATTTCATATAGTTGAGAAACTATGTGCAAATGTTTTGTGGAAGTTTAAATTTCTGTTTCAAAGTGCTGGAAAAAAACTCATTAAGATTAAACACTACTAATTAATATGTACACTAGTGTGCATACACATATGAAATATAAACATATTTCAACTATATAATCAGTGCAGGGGACTATAAAGAAAATAAGCACAAAACAATAATATTTTTTTAGGTTTTTACCTTTATTTTCTTAGTACCCAAGTCCTGAATTCTCTACAGAGAATTTATTTCTTCAAACTCTATAAATGTCATGAGAAAAAAACACTTAAATTCCAAATGTTTTTTTTTTTTTTTTCTGGATCCCAGGAGGATAACATGAACAAATCCAACACAGATGAAATAGAAGCAGGTCCAAAGACTTTTAATGTCAGCTTAGTTCAGATCATCTCACGTTGCTTATAGGACCAACCACTTCACTGCATCTGTAGCAACACTAAGACTCCATCGCTGTGATACAATAATCTGAAGGAAAACAAGATCTCACTTGTGTAAGATTTAGCCTAACATTTGTTCAGGAAAAATAAACAACAAAGGTACAAATGCTTTTTTGGGGTTATACCAAATTCAACACCACACTGAATCAATCACTCTCTGGGTCCTGAGGCCAACGATCAATCACCATTTGTTTCTACGCCCCAATGGATCTATATTAATTCAAAACAGTTGACAGTTAATTATAGTCACACACAGTTCATGATCTCCCCAATAGCCACTTAAATACAGAGGGAAAGAGTAAGGAAAAGGGCTGATGGGAAAACATAAGATGCCAAGACAAAGAAAACTTTGGACTTGGGTGCAGAAAATATTGTACACACATCCTTCCAGTATCACTGCTTTATCCATCTGGATTCACTCTGTCAGCTACAATGAGCTCATGCCTGTGTGTGTTTCACCAGCTCAACACTCTCCACAGAAAAAACAGCCCTGAGAATGCAGAAAGAACATTTAAGCCTAACATTTACAATCACCTCAGTGTTAACGCAGCCACGGGAATCTGGCTCAATCCCCCTAAAAAAAACAACAGACTCTCTTCAAAGACTAAAACAGTGCGTCTCATATGACTACACTAAGACGAGACTCTTATAGCTCAAAGATAAGAGTGTCAGAGCAATCAAGAGGGACAGCAGAGCTGAAAAAAAGTGATTTCAGCAGATGAGAGGTTCTCACTACTGCCCATTTCCTCATTGAGGAATCAGATTCCACAGTTCACTGCTGCCAGGCTTGCAAGACAGAGCTCCCTGGTTCTTTTCAGCAAGATTGGCAGTATTGTCTAGCAAACTGCCAAAATCTATAGTGATACACGGTGAGTTGGAGGAAACAGCCTATTGTAAATTTAATTTCCTTTCACTATATGACTAGCAGTGTGACATTCCATCACCAGCCAAAGCACTGTGAGCTTAGAGGAAACTTGTCTACCCACAAAAAAAGTATTTCCTGACATCAAAACTTTTTTTAAGTAACATTTTTCAAGAAGTAGGTGACAGTATAGGATCAGTGGTCCAGTTTTACAAGTCTCACCACTGCTCGCTGCACATGAGAAATAGCATAGAAGTACAATGGACATCCTACTGGCAACAGAAGCACAAGGGTCAGATTTCACTTATTCTCTAGGGTATTATGCCCCCTGGTGGTAAGGTCAAGCACTGTACCGAAAAGAGGCTAAATTAAATAGTTTATTTGGACTGCAGTTAAGAGTTACCGATTTAAAATACATCTCTACCCATCTCATATATTCATTAATGCTGCTTGAACTCAAAATAAACACTTTAAACTTTCAAAATGACCTTAACCTTTCTGTTCATAGATCTTTCATTATACACAAAACTAATGTTTAGAAGTTTGAAGTCCTCAAGATTGTTTTTTTTCCTTTCTGAAAATATCTCAGGGTCAGCAAGGCTGCATTTGTGATAAAAATAGAGCACAACAGATTAAAATAATTTAAAATAGTTTTCTATAATATTTTACGAGTTTTCATCTTCACAAACTGATTTATTGCTCAGGCTTAACTTACTGACCCCTAACTTTTGAATGGGAGCATGCATGCACACACAGAGACTGATATAGAGATATATACTGTATCTTGATTCATTCAAACAGAAAATTACATTTTAGTTCAACCTTGTTCAAAACAAAGTGGTTGCCACTGTCACCTTGCTTGATACCCCACAACTGTTCTGGCTAATTGAGTAACTGTGGAAACCATCTAAACTAAAAGAGTTAGTTAACCCCAAAAAAGAAAATTGTCATTTCTCTCCCTCCCCCATTCCAAACCCGTAAGACTTTCGTTCATCTTCGTAACAAATTAAGATCTTTTTGATGAAATCTGAGAGATTTCTGTCCCTCCATAGACAGCAACACAACTATCACTTTGACACATCAAAAAGTTAAAAGATCATAAAACTAATCCATATGAATTGAGTGGTTTAGTCCAAATTTTCAAGAGACACGATCACTTTATAATGATAAAAAGGTTGAATTTAGGCTTTTATTCACAAACATTAATCAACTCACATCAGTTGTGGTAAACAGAAGTTCAAGTAGGCCTGGGCGATAAAACCGTATCGATATTTATCAACGGTACGTCTTAATCGATAACGATAGAAAAAAATGTTCGATATAACTCTCGATATAGTTTCACTTAAATGCATTAAAGTGTAAACAGACTTGAAGTTAGGTTGCATGAACAACTCTCAAGCTCGCTCCGTACCAAACAGACGTTTCGAGTGACATGCAAACAAGTTGCTATGGAGTTCAGATGCGCAATCGGCACATGAAATCAGAACACAAACACATGAAAATGAGTGCTGTACCTGCCGGTGACGAGGAGATTGTGAATTAAAAAAAAAAAAAAAAAAGTACATTTAAGCCCGTCAGTGTGGCAGTTTCATGGTTCCTTGCGTCTTACAGTTGATCAACTTCAAAGTTCGTCTTGAAAGAGCTAGTGTTGTCACGGTACCAAAATTCCAGTAGTTGGTACCAATACCATTAAAATTTTACGGTTCTTGGTACCAAAGCAAAATCTGTTGGAACTATTTTACTATTCTATTTAACTAGCCTATTTTAAAATCATATTAAATATGATGGTACTCATACATATAAATATTTGGAGCATGTGTGTGTGTGTGTGTGTGTGTGTGTGTGTGTGTGTGTGTGTAATATATATACAGGTGCTGGTCATATAATTAGAATATCATGAAAAAGTTCATTTTTTTATTGTAAATTATTTTTAAAAATGAAACTTTCATATATTCTAGATTCCCTACATGTAAAGTAAAACATTTCAAAAGTTTTTTTTTTAAATTTTGATGATTAGAGCGTACAGCTCATGAAAGTCCAAAATCCAGTATCTCAAAATATTAGAATATTTCCTAAGATCAATCAAAAAATGGATTTGCAAAACAGAAAAGTTCAAGTTCCTTAAAGTATGTTCATTTGTGCACTCAATACTTGGTCGGCAGCACATATTACAG
Organism: Ctenopharyngodon idella; assembly: GCF_019924925.1. NCBI lineage: Eukaryota > Metazoa > Chordata > Actinopteri > Cypriniformes > Xenocyprididae > Ctenopharyngodon > Ctenopharyngodon idella. Next base: position 12,738,791 of record NC_067240.1, on the reverse strand, counting down.
CAAATGACTTGCTCCTAGCACAAATTACAGCATCAGTGAAGTGTGGCATGGAAGTGATCAGCCTGTGGCACTGCTGAGACACTATTGAGCCTTTAGATCATCTGTATATTGTTGGATCAACTGTTTCTCATCTTTCTCTTGAAAATATCCCATAGATTCAGGTCAGGCATGTTGGCTGGCCAATAAAGCACACTAATATCATGGTCAGCAAACCACTTGGAAGTGGTTTTTGCACTGTGGGCAGGTGCTAAAGTCCTGCTGGAAAAGGAAATCAGCATCTCCATAAAGCTTGTCAGCAGATGGAAGCATAAAGTGCTCCAAAATCTCCTGGAAGATGGCTGCATTGACTTTGCACTTGATAAAACACAATGGACCAACACCAGCAGATGTCACGGCCCCCCCAAATCATTACTGACTTCAGAAACTTCACACTAGACTTCAAGCAGCTTGGATTCTGTGCCTCTCCAGTCTTCCTTCAGACTCTGGGACCCTGATTTCAACATGAAATGCAAAATTTACTTTTATCTGAAAAGAGGACTTTCGACCACTGTTCACTGTCCAGTTCTTTTTCTCCTTAGCCCAGGTAAGATGCTTCTGACGTTGTTTCTGTTTCAGAAGTGGCTTGGTAGTCCTTTTCCTGAAGATGTCTGAGTGTGGTGACTCTTGATGCGCTGACTCCGGCTTCATTCTACTCATTGTGAAGCTCTCCCAAGTATTTGAATCGGCTTTACTTGTCAGTATTCTCAAGCTTGCAGTCATCCCTGTTGCTTGTGAACCTTTGCCTACCCAATTTCTTCCTTCCAGTCAACTTTGCATTTAATATGCTTTGATATTTCACTCGGTAAACAGCCACCCCATTCAGTAATGACCTTCTGTGACTTACTCTCTTTGTGGAGGGTGTCAAAGATTGTCTCCTGGACCATTGCCAAGTCAGCAGTCTTCCCATTAGTGTGGTTTCAAAGAACAAGAGATACCCGGAATTTATACTGTAGGGATGGTCATTTAATGAAACTCAAATGTAAATATTCTAATATTTTGAGATACTGGATTTTGGACTTTCATTAGCTGTACGCTCTAATCAACAAATTTAAAAAAAACAAAAAAACTTTTGAAATGTTTTACTTTACATGTAGGGAATCTAGAATATATGAAATTTACAATAAAAAAATGAACTTTTCATGATATTCTAATTATATGACCAGCACCTGTATATATATATTACACACACACACACCTCAATGAAATAATATATAAAAAAAAAAAAAAGCTCAAACATCCATTTTGTAACAGATGTGCGTGTTTATTTTAGCTATTCTGTCAGTGAAACGACACACTACAGCCTGTAAAATTATGAAATAAATATCAGTAAATAATGGTAACCTAAATAATAAGAAAGTCAAATATTATTTAAAAAAAAAAAAAAGTCATTTTTTATTTCCACACAAAGATGCGTCATATAGCCTACCGCTCTGCGCTTTGAGAGGGATGTGGGACATGAGCAGGAAAGAGACCATTTCTCTTTTATAATATCTTCATGTTTTCTCCTGATGTTACAAGCAACTGACACTTGTTGTAAAAGGTCTGAAGAGCAAGTTTTATCTTCAGACATTCAGGCTATGTTTGATTTTGCGCTGCCAGAGAAAGTGAAAGTAAAAATATATAAAGTGCCTTATAAAGTCTTATAACAAGTGCAAACTGTGTTAAAAAGAAACTGACGGTCAAGCAAAAAGGTTTCTGTCCTACAGTGTTTTTTGTACTTTACCACGGTAAAGAATGCAAATATAATAGGCCTAATTAAAAGCGAACCAAATTAAGAAACGTTAATCCCCTGCGTGAATGAAGATTTGAGTTTCCATGTTCAGTGGAATAACTAACGGAACATTGTTAAATTCTGATAATAGTGTGATCAGATCGCGATTCGTAAAACAATACAATACATCAGCGGGTACCAAATATACCCGGATACTCAGTACTACCAAAATGCTGGTATCGTCACATTTTCAAAATTTCAGTACCTGTACTTTTGACAACACTAGAAAGAGCAGTTGTCATGTCGGTATTAACAGCTGCACAAACACTGTTTAACCACACAGTATCTTTATTTCTGTGCTACAAATATTCAAATTATCACAGAAGTACTGAAACGAAAGTTTATAGTTCAGATAAAACGGTTATCAAAATAGAGCAAATCAGCTTTTAAGAGAAACTTGAATGCGCTGAAAATGACGCATCTATCAATTACATTGTTTCACCACCAGGTAGCGACAAGTGACTTAAATGTATTTGATGTTGAATCTTCATTTCAATGGATTCTTTCAAATACACCGATTCATCCAGTAATGAAACAAGAGTATTTATGAAAGTCACTGAATCATACATCAAAACAGATTTTTTTTTTTTTTTTTAAATAATTCAAATATTAAAATTTTTAAAATAGACTGAATTGTGCAGCTCTAAGTTTGTGCACACTTATTTAATCTTCATATAAATCATTAGATTTGTTAATTTTATTTTGCTTTAAAAAAAAAAAAAAAAAAAAAAAAAAAAAAAAATTGTTGTTTGACTTAATTAAAAATGCATTGGTTGAGCTTCTGCAAGAGGTTTGTTGTCGCACATCATCCAGATTCGTTTGAGCTTGTTTGTTCGCTGATCAATGTTTATATGAGAGTAAAAGCCTAAATTAAATCGTGATCGTGTCTCTTCAGAAAATTTTAACTAAACCACTCAATTCACATGGATTAGTTTTATGATCCCTTTATGAACTTTTTGAAGCATCAAAGTGGTAGTTATGTAGCTGTCAATGGAGAGACAAAGCTTTCAGATTTCAAAAAGATCTTCATTTGTGTTCCAAAGATTAACGAAAGGTTTTGGACGACATGAGGGTGAGAAATTAAGGACAGAATTTTCATTTTTGGGTGAACTATCCCTTTAAGTCTACATTATTTTTTTTATATGATTAAATGCTTAACATATTTGGGCAATAAAGTGTTCACTCAGCACAAGTGAGTGCCTTTAACAGCATGCTTTATTTTAGAACAAACCACTTCTCCAGACTCAATATTAAGTCCAATCAAGTGCAAAAGTTAAAGAATGAACAAGATTACATCAATTACAGCAAATGCAAAGAACCAACTTTGTGCATTCTTTATTTGTTGATCATTTTAAGTGCACATTGCCCATTTCAGTGTTACCAACATGGGCTGCAGAACGGTTTGATCTTCACTCTCTATCTCTGGAGGAGCACTACGCCAGTGCAGGGAAATCTTCTGGATCATCTGGGTTTGGAGCCTTAGGAAACACAAAAACATGATTTAGCCCCAAACCACCACAGGCACATTTTTCCTCACACAGCATGAACACCTAGTTGGCTCGTAAGTCTTGCATTTCACAGGACTATGTTGTCAGGGCCATAAGCAAATTCTGACGAAACCAATACAACATTAACTTACAGATTCAAGTTGTGGAGATCTTTGGGATGCCATGGAGGGAGCCCCACGGCCACGACCACCTCGTCCACCTCTCCCACCACGAGAGGGCCGAGCCAGGCTGCCAAAGTTGATCTCCAGTTGACAGGTAATGTCATTGGCCGGGCGACGGAAAACCACATCCTCATCAATGCCATTTTGTTGTTTCTAGAAAGAAGAAAAAAAAAAAAAAAAAAAAAAAAAAAAACTGCAATTACAAAAGAAGAACAGCATCCAATAAACTTTGCACCAAGAGTGAGACTCCTTACCTGAAGGAATTTAGACTTATGGATAACCATGGCCTTGGAAGGCATAGGGGTGTCTGCCTTACGGATATTCAGCTCTACCTTGGGCCTGCTTTGCTCCTGTAGGGCTTTCCACTCATCCAGTGTCATCTCTATGGCAACCTCAATCACTTCCTCAGTTTCAGATGTTCTGTAAGAGAAGCAATCTATATTAACATCCATTATGACTTAAAGGAAGCACAAGTTCATAAAGCCAGCACATAATAGTATGTGCTGTCAAGCATTAGGTGTTACAAGATACTTTCTGCAGCTGTGCGAAATAGACCTGTTTTCTCCATCAGTCTCAACTGCCTCTTGGGTCTCCTCATTTTCAACGACCTCCTCACTAGGTGAGGCCTCTTCAATTTCACTACAGGACCGGAGGAAAATGACATTTTAAATGGGGGTAAAAGCAAACTGAGAAGAGTATTCCAACCTGACATAATATAACTATATAAAATGTGAAGCATCACCTCATGTGATCTCTCATAGAGCCCCAGTTGCGAGATCCACTGCCACTGCGCTTCTCTTCCGAACGGACACTCCTGATTTCAAGTAATGCCTCATTTACCAGAAGACATTGCGCATACAGAAGGTTTTAAAAGGGGTCATGTGATGCTTTGTTTTCCTTTAGTGTGTAATGTATCAGTTTGTTGATGTATATGATCTGCAAAGTTACAAAGCTCAGTCTCTTGCAAAGGGATTTATTCTAACAGAACACTGCTTCAGACCTGCCTAAAACACCTTGATCAAGGTCCAGACATTACTTTCGCAAATGCCTGTCACAATGTGAAATATGAGCAGATTGCCCGCCACAAGGGCATACGCAAAGAGAAGGCGAGGCTTCAGTGAATTGTAGTGTTGTCATGTCGCGGAGACGCTGTGTGTTTGGATGCGAAAGCAAAACCACATTAGCCACTGCGAAGCGTTCTGCTCAAGTCATGCTTGCAAAACTGGTTCTGATCATTCAGCTTGATCATCCACATTTTCAGAAACAGACGGGCTCAAACCAATATGGTAAAACCAATGACATTGTGTTCACAATTGCTTAAAGTCTTGGATATTGGAAGCTCACGATTATGGTAAGGGGGTTACATTTCCGACACATCACAACGCACCGGGTCTGCTGGCCAATCAGCACTCTGAGCTTCACGGAAAGAGGGCTGTACAATAATGTACGTGACGTGACAAATGTGTGTTAAACATTAACTTATTCTATTAACCAAAAGAAATTTAAACTTAAAATAGCATCATATGAACCCTTTAAGCCTTAAGACATTAGTTTTCCAGAATTCTTTAAACAAGCAGGTTCTAACAAGTTACTTAAAAGGATTAGTACACTTTGAAATGAAAAATTAGTTGAATAGGGAAGGCGTAAGACGTAGCATAAGCTTTGTAAACTGCAAGAGTTTTACACTTTCTGCATACGTTGAATAGAGAAAGCAGCTTGTGCGGAACCTAGATATTTTACTTCATTTTGTGTTTTTTTTTTTTTTTGTTTTTTTTTGTTTTTTTAAAAACAAACGTGTCGCTTCGATTCAGAAGGCCTTTATTAACCCTCCAGAGCCATGTGGAGCACATATTTATGATGGATGGAGACACTTTCTTCAGCTCATACTCATTGATCCCTATTGATATTTCTGCGATTGTGTTCAACAGAAAGAAGAAAGTCATACACCTAGGATGGCTTGAGGGTGAGTAAGCTTGGGCTAATTTTCATTTCAAAGTGAACTAATCCTTTAAAACCCAAAAATGGGTCACAGATAAGTTCTGAAAAGGTTATGGAGGAGGGGGAAAAAAAAAAAAAAAAAAAAAAAAAGTAGACAATGCAATTAACCATATAATTGCGCATGTCATCCATAACTTAATCGAACCTAGAGATTGATATTTGGCATTGTCAAACAGATAATGAAATACCACGTAATATATTGTTATTTATTACACTCTTAAAACGGTTATATTAAAATATGACACATTAATGTTTCAGTGGTTAAGGACATGTTTATATCTGTATAATTTTGTTTAAAATTACATAAATGTATAATTTATAAATGACACCGAATCAAGTCTGGGTCATAAATAGAAACCAGTTACTGACTATTAACATGAACGTAAAGAATCACTGCTCACGTTCGGTCACTGCCACTGTGTCTCTCGAACTCCCTCTTTCCTCTCTGGTCAAATCCATCGTTGGATCTTGGATATCCTGGGCCTCGGGCTCCTCGTCCTCGTCCAGTGCCTCTTCCTCTGACAGGCCTGTCCAGTACATCCACAGGCCTACATACAGACGACGATGGATTGAGTGGCACGCAAAATAATTCAGGACAACGAATATAAAAAGATGAGACGGTTTTTTTTTTAGTAACAGAGAACTTTACCTCTCAACAGAGAAACTGAGGGGGGTTTCGGCATCGCTGAATTTGCGCTCAAAATTCACGCGTCTTTCTATTCGTTCCTCAACCTCTCCTCGAGCAAGACGGACTTGGCCTATAAAATTGAACAAAATACATACCACAAACATATGTAAACACTTTAAATGTGTGAAACTCTAGCAACCAACGACACACATCACATTTAAAGTCTTCTAGTAGTTTAAATTTACTCTATAACTATTAAAAGTAAGGCATGTGGCGTCGAGTAAAATTACCCAGTCCGTCTTCACCTACCTTGTCCACTCCCACCTGCTGGAAGAATGATTTTCCTGTCCCTTTGAGACTCCTTCTTTCCAGCTTTAGTCGTGGTTGAAGTTTTCTTTGGCTCCTCTTTCTTTTTCTTCTGCTTTTTTTCTACCCCTGCCGCATATAAGATGTCGAAAGGGTCGGATTCATCGTCCAGCAGCTGGCCGAAACGATTTGCAACGGCGCATCCATACCCCTCATCAGGCATTTCCTCCACTAACTCCTTCATTTTTTTCGATTATTATAAAGGAAATTAAATAATCGGCTTGATATCATCGAAGGATAAAAAAAGAACAAAGTTCTTTTTATCTCTCAAAGAGAAAATAGTCTTTAAACAGCGACCATAGATTGAGGTCAAGTCAACAAACTCAACCGTCAGAAGTGACGTTCATGCAATTGAATTCAGGTTAATATAAGCAATTACTCTCCGCCCCGGAAGTCCACTTAAGTTTCTAGAACGCGCTCATTAATATTAATTACGCATTCAAAATATTATTTATAGATATTTTCTAGCCGTTTTGTGACTAGAAATGTGAAATTATAACTTTTAGAACAAAAATAAAACTATAAATATATTGTCATTCTAATATAAAATCGGTACAATTTGTTTATACATTTTCCTCATCACTATACATTTCATAATATAGATGTACCACTGGCAAAATTACTACAAGTTATGTGCAATGAATTGTATCAAGCAAACGTTTGAGATAGCCAAGTTAATTACTGATAAAATAACTTTCCAGTATAAATAAAACGTTAAAAAAGATTTAAAAATTTATATTGTTAAATTTACTTACATTAACCACTCCATCTGTGCAAGGTATTTTAGTATAAGGTTGGCAAACACTGTATTCACATATGACATTTAATAATTAATCAACTATTATATTTAATCAAATACATTTAATAATACATTTAATGTAAAGAAGACAGAGCTGGTTCTTCATGATGTTTTTATTGCCATCATACAAGCATTGATTCTCAGTCCTGGTTTGAAAATATAAGTGTTTACATAATTAAAAAATACAGAGGCATGAACACTTTTATTTCATTCAGATTGCCAATCAAGACCCTACAGATCATCAGCTATGAACATAATAATGCTATGCATTACATAAACTTTTTTTAATCAGCCCTGAACATGAGACGCAATGTTTAATTCAGTGTAACCTTTGGTCTTGCAAAAAATGAAGAATTTACATGGTATATTTACATTTATGTTGCTTGAGATTTCTATGATCCACAAACTTCTTCCCACAGCTCTCACAACTGAATGACTTTAGACCAGTGTGCACTCGCTGATGGGTCCTCAGATGCACAGCCTGATTGAACGTCTTACCACAAACATCACACCCAAAAGGTCTCTCTCCTGTATGGATTCTCATGTGCATCTGAATACTGCTCGAATACCCAAACCTCTTTCCACAAACCTCACAACTATATGGCTTTTCTTTCGTGTGAACCCTTTGGTGTACTGTAAGGGCGGCTTGTGAGTAGAACTTCTTTTGACAATGATCGCAACTGAACTTCTTCAGCAGAGGACTGACCAGTCGCTCATGATGCTTCTCTCCTGTGTGTACAAGCATATGCTGATTAAGAGAACTGGGGAATATGAAGGCTTTATTACAGATCGAACACACACAATCCCTCCTTCCCGCGTGAATTATTCGCTTGTGCCTTTTCATGTAGTCCGAACTGGTAAATCCCTTACCGCAAACATCGCAAAGAAACGGTTTGCTTGAAGTGTGTTTGTGCATGTGCATCTTTAGGGCGTACGCTGTAGTGTACCTTTTCAAACATATCGGACAACCGTACAGCTTCACTCCCGTGTGACCAGCTTTGTGTCTGTTGAGGTTTCCAGAGGTGGCAAACTTCTTGTCGCATACGTCGCACGCGTATCGCTTTTCCCTTGTGTGCACGAGCATATGTGCCTGCAAGTGTTTGCGAGCACTGAAGCGCTTGTCGCAGACTTCGCACGGATAGTCGTAGGTTTTCTCGATGTGACTCTTCTGGTGATTTTTCAGATACCGTTCACAGCTATAAAACGCACCACATATCTCGCAGCAGTAGGGTTTCTCGCCGGTGTGCAGTGTTTGATGATCGAGCATGTTTTGTTTAATTTTGAACTGCTTGTCACAAACGGGACAGTTGTAGAGTGTTTCGACTGCTCTGCATCTGTGTCTGCCGAACGAACGCTTGCCGGGAAAAACCTTCTGGCAGTTTGGGCAAGTAACTGTCTTTTCTGCCGTGTGAAGACGCTTGTGCTTTTCCAGGGAGGCCTGAAATACAAAAGACTTGGAACATATATCACATTTGAATAGCTGAGCTCCAGTGTGCATTGCTGCGTGTCTGATGAGGCAGCTTCTCATAGTAAAGCGCTTATCGCAATGCGAACATTTGTAATGTTTCACATGAGCCCGAACGTGGTTGATGAACTTCCACCTCAGTTCAAAACACTTCCCGCAAGTTTTGCATCGGAACAAACCATCATTTGATTGTTTTATCATATCAGTGTTAGGTGTGGCGATGGGCTGACTCTCTGTGTTTTCGATGGTAATATTTAAACCTTGCACAAGCGATTCGGTTGCATACTGACTGCTTTCCAAGACAGCACAAGATAAGTCTTCGTTATCCAAGTTATTTTGGAGAATTTCTGTAAGAAGAAGAACACAGAGGGTGTGTAAGAGAAACAAACTGAAAAAGGTAACAAATATTTCTACATTTTCTTTTATTTAGAAAAACTGGTCATTTTGGGTGCATCCAGTAAATTTTAACTCATTAAAGCAGTGGTTTTTAAACTTTTTTGGTTTTTAAACTTTTTTCGTCACACTGCGGCCCTCATGTCGTTCCAAACCCATAAGACCTTCATTCATCTTCGGAACACAAATTAAGATATTTTTGATGAAATCTGAGTGTTTCTGAACAACACATAGGCAGCAATTGCACCTTTTGAGGTCCAGAAAGGTATTAAAGACATCATAAAATAGTAAACGTGACTACAGTGGTTCGACCTTAATGTTATGAGCGGTGAGAATACTTTTTGTGCACAGAAACAAAACAAAAATAACAACTTTATTCAACAAGTTCAATAATGAGCCAGCATTCTGACATAGAACCCGGAAGCGCTGCACTGTGTTTACTACGTCAACGGCATGGGAGACTGACAGGAAAGAGAAGAAATTGTTAACTGAAGTTATTTTTATTTTGTTTTTGCACACAAAAAGTATTCTCGTCAAGGTTGAACCACTGTAGTCACATGGACTAGTTTAACGATGTCTTTAAAGGGTTAGTTACCCCCAAAATGAAAATTCTGTCATTAATTACTCATCCTCATGTCGTTCCACACCTGTAAGACTTACTTTCTTCTTTGGAAGACAAATTAAGATATTTTTGATGACAGAATGCTGTCAGATTTCCTTCCATTGACTGCCTTTGCAGCAAACATAAGCAGAAGCTCAACCTAACCTGCTACACGCGTGAGAACAAACCTCTTCCGGAAGCTCAAACATGCTGCGTAACCAATGAGGTTCATTCTCATGTGTTACGCAGCACATTTGAGCTTCCGGAAGAGGTTTGTTCTCGCGCTTGTAGCAGGCCAGGTTGAGCTTCTGCTTATGTTTGCTGGTCAATGTTTACATGTGAGTAAAAGCCTAAATTAAATCTGTTCGTCATAAGTGATCGATTCTCTTCAGAAAATTTGGACTAAACCGCTCGATTCATATGGATTAGTTTTCCGATCTCTTTATGAAGTTTTTGAAGTGTCAAAGCGGAAGTTGCAAAGGCAGTCAATGGAAGGAAATCTGACAGCATTCTGTCATCAAAAATATCTTAATATGTCTTCCAAAGAAGAACGAAAGTCTTACGGGTGTGGAATGACATGAGGGTGAGTAATTAATGACAAAATTTTAATTTTCGGGTGAACTAACCCTTTAAACCTTTTTTAAAAAAATCTGGCACCTCTACAACCACGAAAAAGTTTGAAAAATGAAAGATTTTTTAATTGAAAACCTGCAATGAAAAACACCTGCAATTGTTTCACTTCCACAGTGTCTATACCTGACGAGAGACAACGTGACACGACTAAAGACAATAGAACCCATTATAGTCATTGACAATTGCATGTGTTTTTCATTGCAGGTTTTAAGGAAGTAAGATTTATTTTGCTACTCATGACACAAATTAATCATAATGCTGCATTTATGCTGATTTGTGTCAGTATACAGTCCTAGATGACTGCCATATCAGTCAGAGCAACATATATTACTGAACGCACCTTTAAGCACTGCATTTCATATCTTACCTTGAGTGGTGACCTCTAGTGTTTCCAGGGATGTATTGACAGCATCACAGGTTTCGAGCTGCACAATGAATTCTTCTTCGTGTAGAGTGGCTTCGAACTCAATACTCACATCCGGAGTCGTGTGAAATCTCTGGTGTTTCATCAAGCATTTCATCATTTTGAAAGTATTCCCACATGTCAAACAATTGAAAGGTCTTTCTTTGTGTAAAGCATTGTGAATGTTCAACAGGGCCAAGTCATTGAAAGATACTCCACAGGACTCACAAATTAAAGGCTCCTGTCTCTCCTCTGCAGCTATGTTTGTGCTTGTGGAAGGTTGACTTTCACTCAAACCCACATTCCCTGGCAGAATATCAGTGGGTGCAGATGACAGCAGTTGGTACTGATTATTTGCTGCTTGTCCAGAGTTTTCATGATGTTCTGATTCAGATTCATAATCCTTGATCTTTTCAGTCTCAAGAAGCACATTGTTTTCAGGCTCAGGTGTTGCTTGACCCTCTGTGAGAATACAGTAAGATTTAAAAAATAAAAAAATAAATAATAATAATGACTTTTTTGTTTGTTTTTTGATTACCATATTGAAAATCTTAGAATCACAATATATATCAATACACAACATATTATTAAAATAAACTGTATTATAATTTGTAACTGCATTTAGGAATTTTCAAGGAGGAATCTTGAAATATGGTTAAGTAGAATAAACAGATTTACAGTGCAAGCTTTTCTGGTAATCTTTTTTTTTAATGAATTGATCTCATTTCTACCATGACAAGTATAAATAAATGCACTTTGGGTACTCTGAAATCCTTCTGCAGACCACTGTAGAAGAGATGAATAATCGTAAAACTAGAACTACATATATTTATCAAATTTACTTAACAAAATATATGTGTACAGCAAAGACGTACATCAAATATTTTTGCCCAGGTTTTGAATCATGTTGGCAATTAAAGTTGGCATGAAACAGAAGTTGCAAGTCTTCCCTATTGTAATGTATATCTGAGTGAAATGGCTTCTAACAACAAGAACAAATGTAGGGTGAGACTATTCCAATTCCAGATTTTGTCAATCTGGAATTGATTGGATCATTTGATCATTATGGTTTGCTAATGCTGTGATCCCATGTGAGTGATTGTCCCACCCTCGTGCCTGTACACACGTCATCAGTAAAGAGAAGAGATGTCGTTGCCAGAAAAAGGGGAAGTTATTTTGATTAAAAATTATGAGGACATGTGAATTAAAAAAAAAAAATAAAAATGATGTGCACAGATAAACCATTTATAATAAACACTGCAATATTCCATAGAAAAATAAGAAATGCCAGTTTTGATTTCATTGTGACTTTAACAATAAAGACGTACCATTTAGTTTGTCTTTTGACATTTGAGTCTTTGCTGTAGCTTCCAATACTTGAGCAGAGATGCGATCATGAATCAGTTTCACCATTGTCTCTATTGTGGCCTTACTCAACAGCTCCATGAATGCAGCAAACTCCTTCTGAAATGCAAAGAGATCATTTGAGATTTAGTTATTTGAATGCACCTATTACAATTTGCTGGAAAAAAAGCAGGGTTTGATTGAAATAAATGATTTTTTTTTTTTTTTTTTTTTAGATCCCTAGAGAACTGCAATGTCTTTTGCTTTCAATTCATTCTGACTAGAATAAGACGCCCAAAGGACAAAATGTTCAAAGGTATTCACCTGATTGCGTATGATCTGCTCCCATTTACTCACAAAATATGAATTTCCAATCACTCAATATGAGTGAACACCAACAGATACAAAAAACAATTTCATGTATTATATAAATTGCCATCTCTAGTTGAATGAATGAAAATGCAGTATGTTTTCTGCACCATCTACTGAATTGTCAATTTGTCATCACACTACCTTGCGCTGGAGACAAAACAACAATTTTTTATTAATGAAGTATTGACTGTTTTTCTGCCGTTGCAAGCTACTATCAGAAAGAAAATCATGTAAACACCAAACAATTTCTTTACAATTTGTGTGATCGAGATGACTGTCATGATTGTTGACATACAAATTAAAACCTTGCTGAGCACTTTTTTTTTTTCAAATATATCTGGCATGTGGACACAAAGTAGGGGCAGCTGTTTGTGTATAATTGCAGTATATTCTAAATCAGAAGACAGTAGTATGGTTTCTTTACAGGATGCATATTCATATGTTTGTCATATGCCAAAAACAAATTAAATGTGTGTCGAAAGCGTAGTTATCTCTGGTTAATTTTCAATGTGGGACATGTTTCTGTAAGAATCAGTGCTAACTGAAGTTTAAAACAAACAGGAATTTAAAACAGCATGTTACAAAAAACATGAATACACTCCATTTAAGCAACAACGGCTTACTGGGAAACAGATTGAGGGAAGTTTAACAGGTTTATTATATTTATAATATAATTACATTCATTAAGGACTTCTAAATATATCCTTTACACTGTTCACTTTTCATATGCCAGTTGCAATTACAATGTAAACAACAGTCAGTCAACAGAAGAAGCGTGTTGTGAACAGGAACGGACACTGCATTCGTTTATCTACTCTAGAACTTACAGTTTTGGCTTGATTCGCCTGTTTAAGTCTGTTTTTGTTCACTGCAGTCCCCTTGTTGCGCTTCCACTCTTCAGATAAGACAGTCGTGAAGTCAGAGAGATGTTTGCTCAACTCCGACACGACACTTTCAACTAACACCCCCATAACGGAGGACAGTAACTCGTGAATTACTGCCGTCATGCTCAAGGATGATTACTTGGCAGTTTATCCCCAAAAATATGTTTACTACCTCATTACATACAAAACTGCAGGTTTAAAAAGTATCCTAGCTAGCCCGATCCATTTGCTTGTCTGTGGCGGGTGAACAAACGGAAAGAGATTTGTTTCTGAAACTAAAATCTCGAATTGAGTGTGTTTTGTAAAAGCAGTACTGCCACCTAGAGGGTTGGAGTTATTAGTACGCTTTACTTCTTGGGAAATATCATCGTCACAGGGGAAGTCAAATGTTTTTTTAAATTGGTGAGATTCATATAAGAGAGCTAAATGTTTATATTTGATTATTTTTCAACCCTAGAAAACAATTTTTTTTTTTTTTTTTTTGTGAATTTGTGAGGTGCACGTAAGTTTACACACAAACATTTTTATATCTGATGTGTGGACGACGGACGATGCAAAGTAGAGACAGTTAACCAAAGCAAAGTAGGCATAGGCCTATATGAATTAAGAATATTTTGTAAAAGCATTAACGTGGATGAGATCCAAATTAAAGAGCTAAATACTAACACTAATTTTTCACCCCTAAAAAACCTTAAAACTCATCTTTGTTGACATATTTAAACGTTTTTTCCTGTGAAAAAAAATTCCTCATGCCTTAGCTTGAATGTAACTACACCCTTGCCTCATTTAATATACACTTATCAATGAATATGCACATTAATCCCGCCTCCACTCACTCATGCCAGCTCAGAGATCCACTCGGTCAACTTACTGAGGTAAATGCAGCACAATTGTATCGCTCTTTAAAACATCGGACACATAACGGTAATTAGTATGATTAGCCTTTTGCTTGACTATCAAACAGCTAATAATGTGTTGCTAATGTTACACAAATATGTTCACATTCACGAGTCAGACAGCTGAGAGTCAGTATCCTTAGAAACGCTTTGAACAACTCAGAACGTCAGTGGAGAAAGGCATATTTTATCATAACATTGTAATATACATCATACACCCGCCATATTGCTAAATCTACACGATTTTTCATATCAACAGAAAAATACACCAGAATAACCTGGCTTCTCTCAAGACTCCCCTGCTAGTTCGCTGTTAATGATATGCTAAAGCCTGTCGGCACGTTGATGTGATTCGTTACAAGGTAGTTTGTGACGTCACAGACACCAGTGATTTCAAACCACAAGTTTGGGTCTTTTTTCCACTGCAGTTTTAAGGAGAAAATACTTAGCAATGGTGTTGACATGAATTTGCACATGGTTTGTCTTAAAGCATATTAAAAACACCACATAGACATATAAACAACATGAAAAACTTGATTTTTACCACGGGGTGTCTTTAAGAAATTTTTAATTATGTAGCCTAATCCATGCAGAGATTCTAAAGAAGATTGTAATGACAAAAATGGAAGAAAAAAATATTACATTAATAAATAAATACAGCTTAATACATATACCAATTTAATAATATTTTGTGTAATATCTTGCAAGTTACATAAACATGGTGGTTATTCCCAGGACCAGATTCGTTTTTAGTTTATTACACAAAATAAGCTTTTTGGCAAAAACATCTCTTTGCAGTTTAACAAAAACAAATATATTATTGAATTGAAGTATTTGACTTCTGCTCTAGAAAATCTTAATACAATGAACAAAATGTTAATACAGTTCTACAAAATGTAGCATCTTTTACAAACTGAATTCTTTTACAATCGTTTAGGTTCGAGCTTTAAGTGGGTGTTCCATAGAGTCATTTGTTCCATTGTGGGTTATTCATAGAGGCTGAGTTCAGTTATCTGTAGACTCTGGCTCAGCTGCTTGGCTCTCAGGCTGAGGGCTCTGAGGAGCAGGACTCTTCACAGCAGGACTGTATGTAATGGGAATCACTCTTTCATTGCTCACAGCATTAGCTTCTTTGGGTGCTTGTATCTGTAGCTGGCCATTATTTAATGAACAGGTCACCGCTTCAGGATTCACACCTTCAGGAAGGTCAAACTCCTGCCTAAATTCTTGGCATCTGTACGAGAAAGATCCTTTCCCATCATCTTGCTTCTTCTCTGTCTTGCCGCTCACCCGCAACTTCCTGCCCACTTGTTTGACGGACAGCTCCTCCGGAGAGAAATCCTTCGTATCTAGTGTCAGTGCATATTGGCTTCCTTCCTTTCCGACCTGGAATGAGATGGGTTTGAAAGTCGTCATGGGTGGGACATGGTCAATCTCGTCAAAAATCCTTTGGTGCAGGCGTTCCATGAACTCCAGGTTGTGCCTCATCTCCTGCATGTGTCTCATCATTTCTTTCTCGATCTGAAAGAACAGAGGTCTCGTCTCCGGCCACAGGCTGCGTACTGGCCAGTGGAAGTCCATGAATGGGCTGAGATGAGGTTGAAATGTGCTTGGGCAAAGCATCTTTGGTGGATTTTCGGTGCTGTGTTGAGCTGGTCGACTTCGTCTGTGCTTCTGTCCCAATGAACAAGACCCAATGCTTTTATATGCTGCCTCAGAACATTCCAGTAACGCTCCGATATTAGCACGGCAGTATGTGTCAGTCTGTCGAAGAGCTGCTATGACTGAGCACTTGCAGTCATGTTCCAAAACAAGTCAGCTGTATTTTTGTGACCCATCTGTTAAATACCAGAGAAGTGCATCATTGTTCTATTTACAGTGATCACTCTGACACTCTAATGGGTCTGCATAACTTTCTATTAAGGGAAGAGGTTAATGCAAGAGGATGAAAAAAAGTTTTCCTATCATACTTTTATATTAATATAAAATACCTTATATTAATAATTCTGGCTAAGCAGGGTTACTCTAATAAATACTTCAATGTCACAATGCATGTTTTCTTTTTGTGTCATAACTTACTTCACATTCTGTCGGTTGTGTTTAAATTTAACTTATGAGTGTCCCAACATGCTTTCTAATACCTCAGGATTCTGAAACTGACACCTGTGTTGGCAGTGCCTCTGACGACGTCACCGCCTGAAATAGTTTCAAAAGGAAGGAACAAGTTGGATATACAAAACAAACAAACGTAATATCACTTGGAGACTGACATCCAATATCTATTTAGGAAGTATGATGGAATTCATTTTTATAGAATAACCATGACCCGTCTTGTCAAGGTTATGTTTTTTTTCTTTCTTTTTCTTAGAGGAAGATTTTATAGTAATAGACCTACTAAACAAGTTATAAAATGAATGAGTGAAAATAAATAGGCTACCCATTGTTACTTGAGAGAATATGCAGTATTTGTACTTCAAAAAACATTTTAGTATTTTTTACTACTACTACTATAAACGTTATTACCCTATGTTAATAGAATATTTATACTTCAATGAATTAGAATTCCACTCAATTGTCACACTATAGGTAGAATATTTGAATGAACTGCTAAAAAGGTTGATAAAATGTTGAAAAAAAGTCACAAAAGTTAATGGACATTAGTGCAGTGTACTGATAGTAGGGAGAATCAATCAGCCCAGAGCGCGCACTGACTGTTTTCCTCTCCTGCCTGAAGAGATCCATTCAAACATGGTTCCTCCCGTACAGGTCTCCCCGCTTATCAAGGTACAGGTTCTATTAAGAACATGACCCTCAAATTGTGTTTCATATTCATAAACATGTTTTATTCTCGTTAGTTTATATCAGCGACCTTCATTTATCCTCAGCAAATAGCTCGCTACACATTGCTAGCGCTAATATGTTAGCGTAGCTTAGCATAGGCTTTTTTGTCAAGCCCATAGCAGCTGTAGCCGGTGGATGAGCTGTTAGCCAGCTAGCTACCTATCCTCCGCACTGCAAGGTCAGGAATGTTGACAATTACAATGACGTGTTGCAAAGATAACAGCGAATGAACGTGTCAAATGTTTAAATAGAATGAATAAGGGTAACGTTAATTGACTAAAGTTGTACATAGTCCTGCGGTGAGGTGAATTTACAAAAATATAAATAGCTCCTGTAGTCACTGAATAATTATGAGGTCATACACAATGTATACTTATTATGTAAAACCCGTATTTTATATTTGAAAACATTTTCTTTAAAAGACTTTATTATAGCATGTCACACCAGAGGACATTGCTGAATGTCTTGTCAAGTAACCATAAACATAGTGATTTGCATGCTATTGTCCCAAGAGTTTGATCTAAACATCATTGAAACTGTATTTCCTCAAACTTTATGTTCAGTTTTAGTAGTATTCAGTAAAGAAACAGATTTATAAAATATCAGAGTGGCCTTTGACAAGTCCTTGACAAGCCTACCAGTAAACAAACCTGCAGTCTTCTTTCTCTGATTTTAGACAGCAAGATGGTCCGCCTTGCTAATTGGATTAATTTATGGGAAGCAGAGATATGGTAAGTGTTTATGTATGGTAGACATGTGCTGATACACGGTAATAAGATATATCATGATAATGAACTTTCAAATAAAAATTTCCTGATAATTTACTCACCCCCATGTCATCCAAGATCTCCATGTCCTTCTTTCTTCAGTCGAAAAGAAATTAAGGTTTTTAATGAAAACATTCCAGGATTATTCTCCTTATAGTGGACTTCAATGATCTCCAAACGGTTAAAGGTCAAAATTACAGTTTTAGTGCAGCTTCAAAGGGCTTTAAACGATACCAGACGAGGAATAAGGGTCTTGTGCCTATAAAGCATATACATTTTGATTTTTTTTTAGAAAATGACCGATCGTTTCGCTAGATAAGACCCTTATTCCTCGTCTGGTATCGTTCAAAGCCCTTTGAAGCTGCACTGAAACTGTAATTTTGACCTTCAACCGTTTGGAGACCATTGAAGTCCACTATAAGGAGAAAAATCCTGGAATGTTTTCATCAAAAACCTTAATTTCTTTTGGACTGAAGAAAGAAGGACATGGACATCTTGGATGACATGGGAGTGAGTAAATTATCAGGAAATTTTTATTTGAAAGTGGACTAATCCTTTAATATTATTTAATGGACTTGAGCTAACATGAACTAACAATGAACAGTTGTATTTTTATTAACTAACTTTAACAAAGAATATAACTACTGTAACAAATGTAGCTATTGCTTGTTGTTAGATAATGTTAGTTAATGCATTAACTAACTTTAACTAAATGGGACCTTATCATAAAGTGTTACCTATTGTTCTTTATAGTTCTTTTGCTCTAATCTGTTTGAAACATTTGTTTACTTTATACATTTTTTATGTATTGTTTTATTGTATTTAAATGTTCAGAGTTATTTTCTGCTTCAATAAGTTGTCTTTCTATGGTGTTTAAATCAATCTGCTCACCAGATTATCTGAAGCCCATTGCTGCTGAAGAAAGAAGGATTGAGGAGGAAGAGAAGAAACTCAGGGAAGAGCAAGAGCGCATTTACAAACAGCTATCTGAAGGTCTGTAACTAGTTATAAATAGTTGTAAAAATATATATATATATTTTTTATTTGACAATATAACAAGAATAAAATGATAAAATATATATCAGATGATGCTGCAAATAAAAAAAAAGCAAAGAATTTGTTTGGTTGTATTTTAACCCTGCCCCATCTGTTAATTTCTGACCTTGGTGACTCAATCTGGACATTTTACATTAACCAAACCTATGAGAAAGGGAGATACAGTATGTTGAAATGTAGTTTGACTGAAAAAAAAGTCCCCTTTTATTTTGTAATACATTAACAGCATCTCATGATGTAGCATATTAGATAAATTGAAATTTAACTTTGGGACCAAAGTTTGCTTTAGATTCTTTTGAATTCTTTACAGCCAAATATTCTATGAAACAAATGCAAAGAAGAGTTATTCATAGAACAGAATTTCAGGGGATGATTTTTTTTTAATTTAGCTGATGATTTAGAGAAAGTTCTGAAAGTTTAGTGTATGTGTGGCATAACTTAATGACACATTTAGTAGTAATACAGGGTGTTAACTTGATCATAAATATTTCAAAATATGAAAATATCTTATTTCTCTTTTTATCTCCACAGCAAACTCTGACACCATCCTGAAGTAAATCTCCATAATGTCTTCATTCCAGCACCAGATGAGATAAATCACAATGAACCTAATTCTATTTTTCAATAAAGACGGAAATTAAAATGTTTTTTTATATTTTCTTTTTCCTCACTGCCATCATTTAGGTAATTATGCATACTATTTCAGCAAGAAAATAACAATTTAATTTGTTTAAATTTGTATGCACTATGTGCATCTAACAAAACAAGATCATTCTTTGAGACTGTGTTGTAGACTGTTCTGTCTTTTCTGCATTGCTGTAGTGACATTTATAGAGGGAGGACAGTTGTATAACCTGACCATGGTTTACCATAAATCCCAGGATTTAGGTCAAGCCAATACAGTACAAGTGCTGATTTTGTACAAATGCTTCACAGCTACTTAGCTGCAGTGCTACACTTCATTAACTATTTGAAAAAGCAAGATATACATTTGTTTAGATGTCTCAAAACTGCTTTCCTTAATTTATACACAACATTTCTTCAGAGTTTATCTGAATCCCAGAAATGCTAAGAGTATAAAGGCCCGTTCACACCAAGAACGATAACTATATTGGCGTCCACACCAGCGGACGATAACGCTCTGTTTATTATAAGCGCACACTGAGTTTTGTTGTCTGCTGCTTTAACTGCTCGAGCTCTTTAAAGCGGGATGGATTCTGATTGGCTGTCATTGTTTTTATCGTTCATCAGCTGGAAAAAAAAAATCATTCTGAAAGTGACTCCAATGAGATCACTCCTCTGTGCTGTTACCGTTATGGTTGTGGTGGACTCTTCTATTCTTTTATATTCAGAATGATTTTTAGAACTATATATTTATTGTTCTAGTTATTGCTCTTTGTGTGAATGAGCCTTAACAGAGACAAAAACATGGAAAGTCTTGTAAGAATATTGTCAGAGGATTTATTGTGAAATGGAATATGTAGGGATGTGTAGCTGTTCAGATAATCTTTGCAGATGACACCTAGTCATCTAGGAAGGGAAGGGTGGAAACTGCTGATAGTTCTCATGGGATAAGAGGCTTTCTTATCGAGTGAGTCACTGAGCAGATGTGTGAAGAGAATCAAATCCTCTCAGATTACTATTGTTATTGCTTTTATGTGATGCCATTCACAAGTTTGAGCTTGGTAAGATTTTTTTCATTCCTGTGATGGCAAAGCTGAATTTTCAGCACCATTACTCCAGTCTTCAGTGTCACATGATCCTTCAGAAATCATTCTAATATGTTGATTTGCTCCTCAAGAAACATTTCTAATTATCATCAATGTTGAAAACACTTGTTCTTCTGCTTAATATTTTTCTGGATGCATTTTTCAGGATTCTTTGATGGATAGAAATGTTAAAAAAAAAAAATTATTTGAAATGGTCATCTAAGTATGTGTATAAAAAACACAAAGTTCATAAAAATATATGCTTTAATTGTCATGGTATTGAGCATACAAAGTGAAGCTTTACATTTTTACCAATTTTATTGGAATCACCCATGTTTGATGCTGCATTGTGGATGGTTGGAGAGCATCATATTTGAAGATGAATCAAAATAATCAAATTCTTGTCAAAAACAATGATGAAACTTGCTCTGCAAGTAAATCACATTTGTGTCAAACAAGTCTAAAAACCGGGCCCCCACTGTCAGTTCTGACACATCAATCAATTCTTCTCTACTGCCTGAAACTTCACTACTTAAATTAAACCTTTATTATCTGTGAATCAGAAGCAGCGGCTCTGTATAATAAGCACGTACAGTTCATGAAGTGCGCTAAAACGCACCTTCATAGTATTTCCTTTAAAACTATGTAAAGTCGTACTTCATGAATATTTTACGTATATTGACACAATTAGATTCACAACTGATGTTTTCAAGATGTTTTACAGACAACCAGTGAAAGAGAAACTTGTTTCCTATAAAAGTCAGACATAAAAGGGAAAAAATATGCCCGAATCTGAATACCTTCGTGAATTTAATCACAGACTTGTCAAGGTTCGGTGTGATGACAGGTCAGCTGAGAACTCAACAGATGAATGGTATCAAGGCCACTGGAATTAGTTTTCTCTGTGAACGCATGTCCCAACAGTGGAGAAACGGAGTAACGGGACATTGCTCAGTAAAAAAAACACCCATGACAGCACTTGATGTAAATAAGTCTGAAGGACAATTGCGCATTTCCTGTCAGAAATAAAAACAACTATAACTTTAAACCCAGTCTTTATACATGTTGACCACCATTGTACTCATATCTTGCTTAGCAGAAGCTATATTTTATTGCACACTAAAGTCTCACCTACCGAAGTCAAATAAAATTCTTACGTTTAGCAATCTGAAAGCTAGCTTCTAAGCTGTACAATGTGATCACTTTTAGAGGGAATGAATGTCGTAAAAATGCATATCACTCATATAATGGCCTTTATGTTCAAGGAAAGTAGCACGTGACACTAAATGGAACATTATTGCAATTACAAAATGGAGAAAAAGTTATTTTTAAAGTACAATAACTTTTTGTACATAATTATTTGATTACACACACGTGTGAACTTGTCATGGACCTGCTTGATATTAAATAGCAACCGATCACCAGTGAGGAACTAAATGAAACACAATCCAGAAAAAATAATTTATAGATGATGCTAATATTTTTGATTGGTTGAGGGAAATGTTTTCATCTTATAAATCAGAATTTGCAATATTAACCTCTGATTATTCCTGCAATGTGATTAATTGAAACTGATTACCATCCAATGAAAATGCTTAAACCAAACACTATGACCCAAAATATACACAATGGAACAGTAATACTAACTGTAGGCAAGATCCAACGTGTGTTTTGGTTAGCAGGTGGTCTTGTGGCTTGCTGATAGCATATAATGCATTGATAGTGTTTTCCCACTCACTCTTGATTAGATCCTTGGGGATGCTGGTGGTGAGGTTGCATCCCCACATTTGATTGACGTAATGCTTAGAGGCTAGGTTGCATCTCGAGCTGCCCTGCCCTCTGTACAGTTGTTTTTTCTCTAGCAGATGGAGCAGGTCTTGGACCCTGATCCTGATCCACTGGTGCTGTTGGAATTTGCAGCTGTAGAGAAACAAATACAAAAACAGAATGCAAATTATAGAAATGTGTTAGAACATACAATAAATGTCTGACAGGATGTGGACACTCTAGTAATCAACAGGTTTGGCTATTTCAGTTCAGGTCTTGAGATTTGTGATGGCCATTCAAGTTCTTTTGAGATGAATAAAGTTCTTGATCTTATGTCATTACTCGTTGTTCAGGTCAGATTCTTTTTCTTTAAAGCACCAGTATATAGATGTAGTTCTTTATTTTCTAAAGAACTACAGAATAAAAGGGTTTTGTTTAGTTTTGTGTTTTTGCTGTGGAGATCAGGCTAAAAAACTTTTTTATAGCAGCAAAGTAATGATTATTTTCCTTTTAATCTGCATAACTTTAAAATGAAATGTTCAACAAGCACATATAGGTGTGTTTGGGTGTCCACATACTTTTGGCCATGGAGCGTTGTCAGTGTACACTACTGTTCAAAAGTTTGGCGTCAGGTGTTTTTTTTTTGTTTTGTTTTTTTTATTCTGCAAGCATAGATTAAATTGAACAAAAGTGACAGTAAAGACCCGTTAATATTATAATTAATAGTAAAATTAAATGTTAAATAAATGTTTTTTGAACTTTCTATTCAATAAAGAATCTCAAAGAAAAACGTATCATAGCTTCCACAAAAATATTAAGCAGCACAACTGTTTTCAACATTGAAATGTTTCTTGAGCACCCAATCAGCATATTAGAATGACTTCTGAAGGATCATGTGACACTGAAGATTGGAATAATGGCTGCTGAAAATTAATCACAATTTACCATCACAGGAATAAATTACATTTTGAATGTATTAAAATAGAAAACAGCTATTTTAAGTTGTAATAATATTTAACAATACTGCTGTTTTCACTGTATTTTTAATCAAATGAATGCAGCTTTTGTGAGCATAAAAGGCTTCTTTCAAAAACATTTTAAAAAAACGTAACAACCCCAAACTTCTGAGCGATAATGAGCACTGCTAGTGTCAAATGTCAACCTGAAGATGAGTTATAAGAGGGTTTGATTTGGTTTCATCAAATGTAGTACAAATACAGTAAACGAAAATAAGGATACAACTGAATAAAAGCTTTGATAAAAGACTGTATCTAAAATTCAAACCGTTGTTGGCTTCCTGTTTGGCTTTAGCTGCCTCCTCCATTGCCTTTAGCTTTGCCTCATATTCCTCCTGCCTTGCTTTCCAATGCATCCGGTTGTTCAGAATGCCATCATACATTGGCTGAATGTCCTTGTGGAAACGAGAGAACTCCTGTGGAATACAAAGAGAAGAGGGTTGCTAACTGATTTCTTACTGACCAAAACTTTCATTTTGTTTTTGGCATTAATATTTGAAATTCATTCAGTCTATTTCATTCATAAAAGGTACCTTGTAGACAAAAGTACAGACAAAGTCGATAAAACCACACTGAAGCTTTGGCAGCTCTGCAGCTTTGTTCCTGTCCATCATGGGCTAGATTAAGTGAAAACACAGACACCGCATAAGCTTTTCAGATTATTCATTTTTTTACACATGTTTCCAAGATGGCCACTTTCCTAGTAGAATAACCAACATTATTAGCATGGCAAGTTTTGTGTGAAAACAAACAGGTACTCACGATGGGCTGCTGCTCAAGAACAGTCCTCTCAAGATCACCCTGCTCCCAGAATTCAGCTGCTACAGAGAGGGCAACCTAGGATGGGAGAAATCATGCTTTGTATATTCCAGAGAAGCAAAAGTGAAGTTATTCTTCAGTTGACATCTCCTACCTTGCTCTGCACTTCCCATGGCTTTGTGATAGCTGAGAGATCACACGCTGTCATCATCATCGCCCTGGTCGATTAATACAAATATGAAAACATGAAAAAATATTCTCTTTAAAATATTAATTATGCTAAAATGCCTAATGTAGCCATTAATGGAAACACTTACATTACAATTTCTTTCCTTGTTGTTTCAAGGGACATAAAGTCCACCCATTTCTTCTCCTCTTCATATGTCTCAGAGAGATCCACAATTTTCTGGAACATTGTCCTCTTTCTTTTAGGCAGAGAAAGAGTTGAGTGCATTTTTGCTTTAAATTTAGTTTCGGTTCTTTAAATAAACAGCCAATGTCACTATGAACTGTCATTGTATAAAAAGCTGCATGATGCATGAAATAACAGCATATGAGTTTGAAACAACATACATTTAAAAAAATACATTTAATACATGTCATTGTTACATATTGTCCTAACTTACTTGAAGTACAAGGCAAGATCAGTTGCGATAATGGCAATATCAATGAGGTGGAAGACGTGCTCTGTTTGTCTTCTGTTGAGGTTTTGGAAGATGTTTAATGTCTAAGGAAAAGCAAATATGTAAGTATCAAATCAAATTAACATGGAAGCTTACATTCTGGACAGTTTGCTCATACCTCTTCGCCTAGCAAGAATTTGCCAAATTCCAAGTGATGCCTTTCCAGAATGGAGGATCCATGCAGCTTGGCTAGAGGATTTTGGGACCTAACCACCAAACATACAGAAGTGATGATGATTATTAGAATCAATAGTAGTACAAGTACCAGTAAAAATAGTATTAGTAGTTTACGGACTTCACTTGGTAGAGATTATTTGTGCCTCTGTGGTCGATATCATGTAGGAAGCCAGCAGTGATCATGGCCATCACCTCCAAATCTGAGTAATACCGCTTCAGTTTGCCTGTCTGGATCCATAAATACAAAAAAAATATCCTCATTATGATTTTATTATTTTGAGTATGTGCATCAAAAATGTGTCATGAACAACAAAGTCAAAATGAAAAAATCTATTTGTTTGAGCAGGGCAAGAGTTTGGACGGGGCTATCTGTTTGGAAGATGGAGTGTTTGAAACTTGTTCGAAAACTATCATTATTTTTGCAAATGTGTTGTAAATATTTATTTAAATCAAAATAGATTTTGTTTAGACCCTAAACAAGTGCTCAAACAGTACAGCATGATGCTAGCAACGCGAACATCATGGTTTAAATTCCCAGGGAATGCGTGAACTGAAAACATCAGATAATAGTGGCTTCCAAATGCGTAAATGTAAATGTAAGCTGAGCAGGTCATACCGTGAGTAAAGTGAACATGGTTTGCCCAACATTGAAGCCATGGCGCCAGTTGTGGTAGGTGATTTTCCTGTAGCCTTTGCTGACTGAGTACATGAATCTCACCAAAACCTAATTAAAGCAAATAACATTTTGGTTTTGTGAAATTTCATGATGCACACAAATAAAGTGTTTCTATCATTATACACATGAAAATGTACCTCCTGAGGGATCTGAAACTTTCTAACCACTCCAACTTCATAGTACATCTGGATCCCACACTTTACAAGCTCCAGTTCAGTGCAGTCAAAGTCTGAAAAATGGAAAGCGTAGATCTCAAACTTTTTTGGGCCAGGCAGCTCTTTTTTCTGCATGAAAAACAAACAAAAAAGTCAGACAGGAAAAATTTGCAAGTATTTTGAATAATTTGAAGAATGCAATAATAGCTGAAACAGCATAACTTAAACATAATTAAGAGAGTTACAACAGACATAGAATATGTAATGTTATTGCTAATGGCTTCCTATTAAAGGCAAATTTCTTTGTCTTATCTATCTGAGAAGGTTAGGATCAGCCTGTGCCCTGACTTCAAAAATCTTGAATTAATAAGATAATAGGAATAGTAAGCAGTTCAGTGTACCAGAATCTCCAAAAGCTCGTCCTCCTCACAATCTCTTGGCTCTCTGTCAAAATATTCTCTTGTTTTCTAGAATAGTAATACCAAACAGAACAAAAATAAACAGAAATAAAATACAATCAAATACAGTACAATACAATAAAATAAGTCACTTGGAACTTACAAGGATATCTTGAATCTCATCATCTCGACATTTGACATGGTACAGCACCATGTCTTGGGCGATGTCCTTCCTGTTCTCCAGCTTATTCATTTTGTCGTAGGTGTCTGTGTTGAGGGCCGACCAGCCCAGAAACTGTGTCAAAGCCTGTCAAGACAATAACGCATTGTTCCGTGACTCAACAAGTCAGTGGTGACCCATCTCTGTGATTCTACCAATCAACTGATCAATTTTACCTCCATGAGTTGTTCATCATGGTCATCAAATGGTTTGCCATCCTTCCTGTTGTAGAAAGTTGCAACACCAACAATTTCTTCTTTTTTGTTGACAATTGGCAGGGAGAGCACATTCTTGATGGTCCATCCACTGCCATCCAGAGCTTCCGTCTACAGAAGCATGAAGTGTTATTACTGCAAGTCAAGGGAACCTCAACCACTAAACATGTTTTAGATAGCAAAACATATCTACCTGAAAGTTGAACATTTCCTCCGCTGCTGCATTCATGATGTTGCAAATCTTGAGCACACAATAAAAATCAATAAATAAGTAAATACATATTTACCATTTTAAAAATCAACCATACTTCATTCCCAAAATAATAAAGGAGTAACTTACAAATCCACTTTCTGCTACATATGTGGGTAATCCACTAGATAAAGCCCAATGATCTGCAGGTGGATTTCTGTGAAAAAAAGAAAAAAGTAAGAAAATGGTGTTTTTTTTTATAATGCCAGCTCTTAAAATCCACACTTTGGATATCACATAAGAAGAAAAGGCTACTAGAAGAAGAAAAAAAACTTACGGTATGACCTTGATGTCCTCTTTTCCGTGCAAAATATAATCAATAACTTTGTAGAAAATGACTTCCTAAGTGAAATGAAAAATGAAAATTTGATTTTATTAGCATTTTAGAGGCCTTCAGAAATGAAAATTCTGTCATTTACTCATATATGACTTTTTCGGAAAGAAGTTATCTAGCAAAATGTCCAAGCTGCTCTCGTCCAACAAAAGTGAATGATGACCACAGGCGTCACTGTTTGGAAAAAAAAGCAGCTCGGACATTCTGCTAGATTGTTCCATACAAAAAAGTTTGCAACGACATGAGGGTGAGTGAATGATGAAACAATTTTGTTTTTTGGCTGAACAATCCCTTTAATTTGAAATATGAAAAATGCAGCCTACCCTTCCGTCTGGAGTTACAGGGCCAGAATAAGGTGCCTGCTCTCCCATCAACACCGGCCAAATATCAAAGAACTCCTGCAAGAGAATAAAACCACCAAGTCAGTCTTAGAGCGAAACAGGACAGACTGAAGCCTCTAAATTAAGCATGAAGCCTCTGTTCCTTTCAGCAATTATAGTGATTGACGTACCTTTTCCTTGGTCATGTCCAGCAGCCCCACAGAGTACCTGTCACAGTTGAGGTATGCTCGCACGGTGTACAAAGCTTTGTGAAACTGTCGTTCAATGTCTGTGAGCTCTTCAAACACCTTGTTAGCTGACCACAACAGCAGCTATGTATGATTTATATAAAAATGCATTAAGAATCATATCTTTTTCAATTCATTTTTAACAATTTCACCAGCTAGTGTTTGCAAGCTTATGCAGACTGACCTGTCCTTTGCGTGTTTCACAGTTATGAAGGTAGCTCAGATGAAAAATCTTCAGGTTCAGAGAGCCAACTTTCAGATACTTTAAAAAAAGCTTTGAGGAAAAAGAGGCATATTTTGGAATTTTTAAGAAAATAACATGATGCAAAGTAAGCTTTAATGTCTCAGTAAATGCAAAGTATGTATTTAGTGTCTCATTTCATCATTTTATATGTATATCAAGTCAGATAGACTAAATTAAGTGTTATAAAATACTTGTCTTTGTTTAACAGTATATATTTTTTTTCATAAAAAATTTAACCTGTATGCAAAAAAAAAGTTATTGAAAGTTGTGCTAGTGCTGTCTTTACTTATTTTGTTATCTAATGCAGTGACATTCATACATTTTTAAACATGTCCAAATAGACGTGTCCAGACACTTACATCCTCATCTTCATCTGTGAAATAGGGTCCATTAGTCTTGTTGACTGCCATGATGACGGCTACTATGTCCTTGCCATTCATAATGGGCGTGGCCAAGATGTTGCGTGTGGTGTATTCAGTAAGTTCGTCAACGAATGTGCTGAAGTGACTATCCTACAGTGAAAGCAAAGTCAGTTGTCACACACATTGCACACTATCTCCACAAATTTATACTTGTATTTATCACTCAAAATCGAACGTTGTCGTAGTATCAGACTGCAAACTAAAAATTTGTTTTCTCTTGATGTTAGTTAGCCACAACATCTCATCATGGATGAAATATGTATTTTAGAACTTAGAGAATTAATGTGGTTCAGATAACATAATATTTTGAGTTTCTGTTGATTAAACCAATCGCCTTCATTGTACTAACTCAAATTTTTAATTTCAATGAACTCAAAATTTTAAGGAAACCAGGTAACTTACTTTTTTAAGTTAAACCAACAATTATTTTTTACAGTGTGGATATTAGAAAGTAGATGAAAAAAAAATTAAGCATTTTCGCCCTTTTTTGACAAATCAAAATAATTGTCTAGGTGCCATAACACCCACAACATATTGTACAAATTATTAAATGAACAATGTTTTCAAGGTTTTGTGTGAGTAATTCAACTACTGAGAGGAGATTTGGTCATTGCATAAATGCCACAGGTGAAATAATCCCTCATGCTGTACATGGGTCATGGCATATTGAAATAAATGGATTATGTCAAGAGGATTTGCCGAGCCTCAAAATATGACCACAGCTGCAGTCTAATAATGTATCTTTCAGTCAAGTTTTACAAAGTGTGTCTAATCTGTGTACAGATGTTTCAGAGTTGTTCGTACCTGTGTAACATCCTTCACATTGATGGGCTTCTTGGTTTGAGCCACATGTCCTACAATACCGATGTCCAGAGGGAAGACGATCTCAGAGTCTGGAGGCACCACACAGTCATCGAGCTCAGAATCTTTATTAACATTGAAGAGACGTGTAGCCAGCTCGGCGATGCCGTTCCGTTGTCGATACATGAACAGGCTACACCGGTCGGCGTGGATCAGAGCGCTGACTCTCTGCAGAATCTTAAAAATCACCTTCTCCATATTGACGTTCTCCTGCATGTCTGTAATGAGATCGTAGAATATCGCTCCCTCCTCTATCGAGCTTATCTCCTTAAAAGTGTCCACATCCACTTTCGACTCTGGTATTCGCAAGATCGAGGCCACGGCACCAGGTTTGAGCTTTTTTGTCAAAATAGCTCCTGGCAAAATTTGGGTTTCCATCCAGGAACTTCTCCACGTCTTCCTTTTGGACACTCATCTTGGGATCTTCTGGCCCAGTCCCAGTACTGGCAGGTAATGGCCAAGTAATAAGAGTTCAAAAGAGTTTTCAGGACAAAACAACTGAAAATTTACAGCATATAATCCTCAAATGGTTGAGAAAAAGAGAAATCGTGAGATGAGACGCCTGCCACAGCAGGGGCAACCCGTGTCCAATCTAACTGTCATCAGCAAGGTGTTTTCCTAATAGTGTTGAAGGTGAATCAGGATCTGCTCTAGTAAAACTGATCAGGTGACCTGCATCAAAGCCTGAGCCCACAGCTGAAACTGACCCACGTCCTCCTTTGAACGCTCTTTGTGTCCTGGGAAAAAGAAGAGGTGCTCTTAACGATAGTTATAGAGGAAAAGCTACAATCATAAAGTATGAGTGGTAATGCACAATCATATGCTTTGTTCCTCTTTGTCTCTTCTCTCTAAAGCCTGGCCTTTACGCTACAAGCTCTTTAAGTTCTTATTAAAAACACACTCCTCATTGCTAAGCCCTATTTAACCAGGCCACTAGCTGATTATCTCAGCACCCCAGTTGTCTTCTTACTCAATGTGACTGCTACAATGGGAGCAGTGAAAGGGATTTCCTAAAAAATGGAAAAGAACAAATGTACAGTATATCTAAAGATTCTTCATTATCAATACTGGGGAAAAGCACCTTTTAAAAGTAATGCATTAAAATATTATTACTCCCTAAAAAAACTAATTGTGACTAATTGTGTTACTTAGTTACATTTATGGAAAGTAATGTTAAATCAGCAAAAAAACAAAATGAAACAAAAACGTGATTAAATACATAAAGTATATATGTAATTTAACATTTAATTACTGCAGGTTTGCGTAATATTCTGTTTTTATTAATTTTGAGGAATACTGAATCTGTTTTTGTGCAACTGAGATAAGTAAATGCATGCTCACATTGAGTCTAGAACTACAATAACCATCATATTTTGCATTACTCATTTGAAAAAGTAACTCAGATATTTTGTTTTGAATTTAAAAGTAATGCGTTACTTTACTAGTTACATGAAAAGTAATCTGATTGACAAATTAACACCACCTAAATTACCATTTAAAAAATGCAAAACCAGCATCGATAACAATATTTATTCTCAAAGAGTCATTATCTCTGTATTGCATCAAAATTCTATGAATGTCTCATTTTGTATGGCAGTAACATGGATAAGCCTGAAATCAGTTACCATGAAAGTGGGACTGAATCACAGTCTACAGTTAGATATGGCATATACATATAGACAAAAGAAGCCATTTTGTTCTGATTTTTTTTATACATATTTCCTGTTTGCATCTGAATAAAGAGACAGAAAAATAAATATGGATGGTCATTAAAACATTTATAAAACAACAAAGCTAGTGGTGGCCTAAGACTTTTGCACAGTACTGTTTGTGTGTGTGTGTGTGTGTGTGTGTGTGTATATATATATATATATATATGCAGTCAAACCAAAAATTATTCAGACATTTTTGATATATTTTTACTAGTGGGTGCAGGACACTATAGTTCATTTATGTAAGTGAGGATAGCAAAATAAAGTAAACTGTGACATATTATACCCAAAAATTCTTCATACAGTGGACTACCAGTAAAACTGATAAAAATTTGGAACCAAAAATTATTCAGACACTTTGACCTTACCATGTTTTGCTTAAGTGTTATCTGACATAATTAAGATTAAGTTTTTCTGACACAGTTTAACTCTGAGATCTTGTCATATTTTATTACCATTTTTTTAAACTATAGCGAATAAACTCTATTAATGAATGAAATGTTCAAGGTGTCTGAATAAATTTTGGTTTGACTATATATATTTATATATATATATATATATATATATATATATATATATATAAATTTAACATATAAATATTAATTTGCTATATATAACTGTGATTATATATAGCACCAATATACAGTATTACAAAAGTAGTTTATGGTATTTACAAACAGAATATATTCATGCATAAACAAAAGAAAATAGCAGGACACATAATAATGAACAATAGGTAGTCCTGATGCTGTTCTGCTTATGTTCTGCTTTGATTGATAGTTCCATGTAGGCTGCTTGTTTGAAAACTTTTCCTAAATCTGTTGGTTTTGGTTCTGCTCCTGAATTATAAGTACAGTTTCAAATCTATATAATTACCAAAATAAAATAAAAGAATTGACAAATTGTGTTAGTAATTAATTACTCAAAGTTGCGGGTCTAGATGGAATAACAAAACAGAGTCTTATCATAAAATACCTATAATCCTTCTGTTTAGGCAAAGTTCATATCTATATAAAGGCCTCGTATCCATCTTAAGCAAAAGGTCATGAGGATAATCAGCATATTAATAGCTCCATACGTGCACAAAACAAGTCACAGCTTTGGCTGCTGAGGGAAGGTAGATGCTGGTACATTTCTCTTGTTTGAGTGGACTCTGCAGTTTAGCTGTACACGATTATTAGTCAAATGTATCAAGCTGTAAGTTATTTGCCAGAGCACACAGATATTTGAACTAAATCAAACAAAATGTTAAACAGTCTCTTTGGAGAAACTTAGGAGTTCAGAAGGGAGAGGAGTCAACTCTCAGTAACATCTACAATGGTGTGAACTTACAATCTTTATATTAGCACATCAAATCCATAACCAATAGGATTTTATCTGCCAACATTTTGATGAGTGTAACTGATTCCTATGTACAAATTTCTTTAGTGTTAATGTTTGTTTGGCCATGCAAATTATGTGCAAGACATTTTTATCCTTTGACATGACAAAAAAAAAACACATTTTATTTGTAAGTGTCTGAGTAACCGCATAATCAGAACCTGAATCCAGCCCCAAGTGAATTTTGCTAAAGTTCTTTTGTTACTCTACCACCTAGTGGCAAGTATCAGTAATTTTTTGATGGTCAGAATGCTGCCACACAGGAACTAAATGAAAACAGCAAAATAATTGAGAAAAAAAAAGCTCAAGCCCTTGTAAATAAAAGGCCTCAAGACTCAAAGATTTACATGAAGAATCAGAAGACAACAAAGTGTTTTTGTAGTCTAAATGCTTTTGTCACTGCCTACAATGCCCACAAGGGTGCAGTAGACCGTAGTTTGACTAATTTCACTGAACTCATTTGAACTCATGTAAACTTATTTTTAGTTTGACTGAACTCAACTGATCTAGACTTCTCAAATGCAGTCCTTGGATTGATTGAGTCTGGATGGGATGGGGTGGGTGGAGGGGGGTTTGTTCTCTAAAATTGGAGCATGAAACTATGGATGTGATTCCAGAAAACTAGCCTCATCTAGTGCATCAGCCAATTCAATGCATGATCAGCACTTGCATGGTCAGTGCCTTTGTTTGAATAGTTTCATAGGTTGGCCAGGATCAAACCATGAGAACATTTAGGATTAGGATCAGGGTTTATGGTTTGAGGTTCACGTGGACAACAAACAAAACAAAGGGGCTATAGTACAATATGTGTGTGCTAAAGCTTAAGGAAACAGCAGGAAGTGAGGATATCCACTGAGAAACAATGTGTCTTTAAAAAAAAAAAAGAAAAAAAGAATGAATTGGTATATGCCATGAAATTAATATGACCCTGCTTTTTGATGAAAGGTTTAATCAAGGCAATTGTTAAACAGCCATTGTTAAAATGCAAAGTACAATATTTAACAATTTCTGACCTGTTATACTTCTTAAAGGGTTACTTAATACAAAAAAAAAAAAAATTAAAATGTTGCTATTATTTACATCATCCTCACGTTGTTCCAAACCTGTATGACTTTCTTTCTTCTGCGGAACACAAAGGAAGATATTTTGAGGAATATTGGTAACCAAACAACATCAGAGCCCACTGACTTCCATTGTACTATACGGACAAAAAACCCTCTGAGATATTTCTCAAAATATCTTCTTTTCCATCCCACAGAAGAAAAAAAAAAAATCATACAGTTTTGAAGATTAGTAAATGATTGGGAAATATGCTCCACTGCACAAAAACAACAACAACCAGGGACAAACAATAAAAAATATTCAGTCTTCTTTGCCATCTGTTTACATAGTATATATAGCTGACGGCTTGAGAAGCTGTGGCCAAAAAAAGAAATAAAGGTCTTTAAAAAGAAGTGTACTAATCTCTGTGGAGCACACCTACAAATAGATACCACTGAACACTATCCGGTGTGCCAGGTGAGGTTAGCCAGGTTAGCCATATCTTAGCTTTAGGCACAGCATAAATAAATGGATTAGGATTCAAATTATGGCAACACTGGCATTGTAGGACCTAATTATGCATTACGTAATGGAACATGGATACTGGCAACTGTATGGATACATATGTTGCTTAGATCACCCCACCTGAGAGCGGTCACCGTAAGACATGTTTTGTTGATCCTGGAACAACTTTTATGTCTGAAAATTTAGTCCAAACCCTATCCCTACCCCTAAACCTAACCGTACCCATAAGTTATCCCTAAAATCAGAGGGAAATGATAGCTGAATAACACTGATGTTGAAGCACCTAACCCTGGTTGTAAGCCTAAACTTGTCCCTCAAATCTGACTGGTTGATTGGAATGTTGTTGCAGGATCAACAAAGATGTTGATCCAGCAGGAACACGTTGCACTTGATGAAATCACGTTTACCACCCGAGAGCAAAGTTTCTTGAGGTCACAATAGCATCTGAGCCAAGTGATCTCAGTGCTGTAGTGAGTCCTGTGCAGCCAACAATCCTAATACTGCTAATTCAGCAAATGTTGGCCACAGATTATGCAGATATGCACAGGAAGTAGTCCAAAGAACAGCTCAGAAAAGACTTCTGGGGACAATTATTTTCAAAAACATAAAATGTTCAGCGATCATATTGTACAATAAATGTATTCTTCAATATTAAACACCTGGCTAAGTATCTTAAAGTCACTTTTAAAATGAATGTACACTTCAAATCTTTAGACAGTTTTATAACAGAGCTGAATGATGAGGGAGTCTGTACAACATCTTAATGAATAAATATGGAACAGAATAGATAATGGATACAATTTTACGCATTGCTTTTATGCAATGACAACACAGACATACTAGGGTAAATAAATATTCTATAACCTAGATTTTGTTTGCATAATTATTACCTGCTTTTTGTAGCATGCCAATACTGCACTATTATAAACAAGGCTCCTCTTAAAACCTGATGTGATCACACCACACAAATATACCACAAAGAGCCAAGTACATTACATAAAGGATTCTCATAATGAATAAAGCTGCTTCCGTGATCAAGTCCGTCTCATCAAAATGGCACAAAGCCACTAGGAGCCTATTGTCATAAAGATAACATGCGATGTGAAATCAGCAATCACCACAACAATTGTCTCATCTTGTTTTCTGATTATTGGACATTTCATGCATCCTGCATTAGCTAAAGCTTGTTCATCTTTGGAAATACATCTGTATCTGCAATTGAACAAAACAGAAATCAACATACAGGACATCAAGGACTTAGATTTAAACTTGGATATGAAAAAAATCAAGATCAGTCTATATCAAAACAACACAAACTGAAGAAGAACCATCTTAAGCCTGCAAAATTCTAGCTTCACTTAATAATCTGTTAACAGTTGATATCGACCATAACTTTCTAGTTTAAGACAATATATAACGAGTCTATGATTTGTTATCTGTGAAAATATCTTCATACTATAAATATTTTTATAAATTACCAGAAACCTAACAACATTACATATTACAGTATGTGTTTAGCACAATTTCACAAATAAAGATTAAAAACTGATTCCTTCAGCTTCATCGAACCCTATTCCCAGATGTTTTTGATTTAGTTAGACAAAGTCTCACTATATTCCACTTAGTTGCATAAAGCTTTTTTGTTTTTATGGCAAGCATGGGAGGGTTCAACCGAGAAGCCAGATTACAGTGAGGATTTCTACAACCGGATTAACCATAGATTTAAGAACCTTATTTAGTCACAAGAAGTGAAAATAATCAATAAGCCTGTCTGTAGAGTTGGTATAAAAGAGCTCTTGCTCAGTGTAGACAACACAGCCTTGTGGAGAACCACAAAGAGAGATCCTACACCACTGAATCCTTCCTTTCGTTCGCTCCAAACAACAACAAAACAAACAGGTAAGATCTAGAGTTTTTGTATAGGCCCTCTGGACCATGAGGTTAACTAACCTGCAGTTTAAACTGTAATGAAAAAGACTGTTGGAAATAGTTAATGAGCTGATTAGCTTTGCATCAGACTGCTTCACCTGTGCTTTCCTTCCACACTGCTCAGAATGGAATACTACAAGTTTGCCCTGCTGGTGGTTTTCCTGTCCTACGTTGAGCGCTGCTGGTCTGCCTCCTGTGTTGTGGACAGTTTTACAGTCAAGGACGACTTTGACCCCAAGAGAGTATGTAGTATGCCGTTTGATGTTATATAAACCTTTGCTCATTAATAATGCTGATGCAAAACAGACAGGATGACCTGACCTGGTGTACTGTACCTTGTAGTATGCAGGCAAATGGTATGCTCAGCAGAAGAAAGACCCAGAGGGACTCTTCCTCCAGGACAACATCTCCGCCGAATACACCATTGATGACGATGGCACCATGACTGCCTCTTCAAAGGGCCGCGTAACTCTTTTTGGGTTAGTGACAAATCTGTAATGCAGCATTCAATTCAATGACATTTGATTCATAAGGCAAGTTTAATATATGGCAGCAATGACTTCACATGCTAATGCTAATCCTGCTGCTAATGGATTCTGGGTTGATTCAGAAAACAAGTTTAAATATATGTTAGTGATGACGTCACATGCTAATGCTAATCCTGCTGCTAATGGATTCTGGGTTGATTCAGAAAACAAGTTTAAATATATGATAGTTATGACATCACATGCTAATGCTAATCCTGCTGCTTACAGATTCAGGTTTGATTCAGAAATCAAGTTTAAATATATGACAGGAATGACATCACATGCTAATGCTAATCCTGCAGCTAATGGATTCTGGGTTGATTCAGAAAACAAGTTTAAATATATGTTAGTGATGATGTCACATGCTAATGCTAATCCTGCTGCTTACGGCTTCAGGTTTGATTCAGAAAATCAAGCTTAAATATATGACAGCAATCCTACTTGCGCATTTTGGTTTCGATTCAGAAATCAAGTTTAAAAAATGTTAGTGGTGATGTCACATGCTAATGCTAATTCTGCTAACTCTTTACAGATTCTGGGTTGTGTGTGCTGACATGGCTGCCCAATACAGTGTGCCTGACCCTACCACTCCTGGCAAGATGTTCATGAACTATCAGGGTTTGGCTAGCTATCTGTCTAGCGGAGGTCAGAAGACATGGTTATTATCACATGTGTACCCACATTACTGTCACATGAATCATTTGACTCAGTTTTTGTTGTTTATTCTTCATAAAGGTGACAACTACTGGGTCATTGACACCGACTACGACAACTATGCTATCACCTATGCTTGCCGCACTCTGAAGGATGATGGCACATGCGATGACGGCTATGCCCTGGTCTTCTCACGCAACCCCCGTGGCCTACCTCCTGCAATCCAGCGCATCGTCCGCCAGAAACAGGACGAGATCTGCATGGCTGGTCAGTTCCAGCCCGTGCTGCAGTCCGGTAAGTTCATGGACAGAAGTCAGGCTCTCAATTTAGCTGCAAGACAACAAACGGAGTCATATTCATTCAAGGTTAATATGCAGATAAAGATGGAGTTTGGATTTGCCTGTCTGATTTCTCTCATCTCTCATTTTACAGGGGCTTGCTAAGGTGTTAGAGGAAACGAAGAGGGATTCCTTAAGCATGCTGGCATAAGAAGAGTCATCCACAGCCATTTCATTTCAGTGCTGTAGAGATGCATGTGTGAATCAGGGAGACATCAGATCATTGAAATTCTTATCTCAAGGGAATCATGAATTGTGTTAAGTGTCTGTGACAATAAATGTTTTTTAAACAAAACTTATTTTAGTCATTTTTTAATAGAATTTATAGGGGTGGCTGATTGTGTTTTGCTTTGCATATGACTGACATCTTTAGTATCACTGGTCATGGTGTGAAGTTAGTCTGGTCAAGGATATTTTTACGGATTACTCCAAATTTAAAATATATTACAATGCATACACAGCAGTTTGAATGCCCCATTTGTGTACAAATTGAAAGACACTGTATTCCACAGCACATTTGCACTGATAATAACCAGAAAAAACAGAATCAACATATAAAAAATTCAAGGGACAAGAAAGATTTCTCTTTGGGAAACATAATAGAGATTATGGGGAAACTTACATGTACACATGTTTAGAATATTGCGCTAAAAGCAATGAGTAACCATAGTTTCTGTAATGCCCATTCATGAACATTAACAAAGTAGCAGAATGTCAGCAAATATAAATGAACATATGACCCAAAAAATGGAAAAGGTCTACAGAAAGTTCATGAGAGTTCTTGAGATCTAATTGGGTAAAGTTGGACAGGTGTTGTGTAGCCAAAAGTAGATTAAGTTATCCACTTAGTTACTAGGCTTTAGTGACAGATTTTTGTAAACTGACATACAACTCTTGGTTCCAAACAAATTAAATGCAAATTAAAATTAAATGCATTTATAAAGAATGGACAAATGTTAAAGGGTTAGTTCACCCAAAAATGAAAATAATGTTGTTTATTACTCACCCTCATGCCGTTCCACACCCGTAAGACCTTCGTTAATCTTCGGAACACAAATTAAGATATTTTTGTTGAAATCCGATGGCTCAGTGAGGCATCCATTGCCAGCAATGACATTTCCTCTCTCAAGATCCATTAATGTACTAAAAACATATTTAAATCAGTTCATGTGAGTACAGTGGTTCAATATTAATATTATATGAGAATATTTTTGGTGCGCCAAAAAACAAAAAACAAAATAACGACTTATTTAGTGATGGCCGATTTCAAAACACTGCTTCAGGAAGCTTCGGAGCGTTATGAATCAGCGTGTCGAATCATGATTCGGATCGCGTGTCAAACCGCCAAACTGCTTAAATCACGTGACTTTGGCGCTCCGAACCGCTGATTAGACACAAAAGATTCATAACGCTCCGAAGCTTCCTGAAGCAGTGTTTTGAAATCGGCCATCACTATATAAGTTGTTATTTTGTTTTTTTGGCGCACCAAAAATATTCTCGTCGCTTTATAATATTAATATTGAACCACTATACTCACATGAACTGATTTAAATATGTTTTTAGTAAAAAAAGTGTAATTAAAGTCATAAACGTGTCTGGGGCTTGGAGGCACATTTCCATTTTCAATTCCTAAAAAAATATTTTTCTCCAGTGATAAGACAACAAACTTGAAGATTTTCATAGTGATATGTATGAAAGGAGTAAGGTCTATCAGAAGATGATAGGCTTATTGTTTTCAATTTCAAATGTTAATTGAAATGTTAATTTCAGGTATGTGTTTTGCTGAGCAGTAACACAATTAATATACAAGTACATAGGTCATTGCAACAACTTTAAAAAGACGCAAAGAAGAAAGTTTTGCCTAAGTACTATATGAGCTAATCCAGTACATTATAACATGTTGGGTCATCTGAGGTCTTGCCAGTTTATCTACAATAGCTTAATACCCTCTGATAACTGTTTATGTTATGGCTGTCGGCCGTTAAGTATTCTCTTGCCAGCTGGTGTCTTGGAGACAGAACAGATTGTCTGTACTGAGCCAAGTCTCTGCTGGAGAAAGTCAGGGTTAATGACATAAGGGGCTTTTAAAGCCTGTCAATGTAGGTAAACTAGATGTTGACATGTCTAGACTCCAGACTGGAAGTGTGACACATTTTTCTGAACTTGTACTACCAAATAATTCTTAAAATTAAAAATAAGATTTAAAATGAAATCTAAATGTTTACATTTCAACAACACAGCTCCCTCTTTTGGTTATAACATGCATCATCATGCAGCAGTTACATTGAAACATTTAATAAAAAATAAAACATTTAAAATTTAAAAAAAAAAAAAAAAACGCTTACATTTAGGTCTGTTCATCACAAAAAGCATATAATTCTCTTCGAAGACTTTAGTTCTTGCAGTTATTAAAAAAACTTAATTTTGATAACGCCAGCCAAAAATAACCAATTTGATGGCAACCCCTTGTACATTTTCTAAAAACTATTTCTGGAAACTATCTATGTGACATAATTTATGTCACAAAAGTTCACTGAAGTGCAGACACGTACACATTTTTAAAACATTGTGATAAAAGCAATGAGTAACCATAGTTACTGTAATGCCCAACCATTCACGAACATTAACAAAGTGGCAGAAGGTCAGCAAATATAAATGAACATACTGACCTGTTTTTAAAAGATAATTAACTTGGGCTCATGCTTTGTTTGCTGTGGAAAAACAATGTTTTGAAAGGTCATAATAAGTCTTGTATAGCATTAAAAAAAAGGAATAAAGAGAACAAAGCACGCAAACACTTAATATACTTTGCCGTTAGTATAACATGTGATATAAGCAGCTATGGAAAGAAAAAAAAGTCCATTGTCTTTTGCCAATAGAGTGGTACAGGGATGATGTCAGAAACTGGAAGACTAATTTGCCGTAATTGTCAAGTTATGTTTACCACAGGCTTTATTTTACTCATAAACTGAAAAACCCCATTATAAAACCCCATGGAAAAATCTTGAGGGAACCAGGTTAATTAGTCTTCTGGGTTTTGACATCATCCCTACACCACTCTATGGGTGTCTCTCAAACGGAACACTGCATTGACACGGGGTGTCAGTGTCGACCATAGACTGTAAAAAAATATGGACGACACACCTTCACTCTCTTCCATTGCAGATAAATGAAGCCGCCAATGTCCAAATATGGCGCTGACATTTTGGAACCCGAGTCTGCGCAGTAGTGAACTCTGAGCACGAGTCTGCGCAGTAGTGAGTGTGAAGTCGAGCCGCGGTATAAAGGCCCCGCCCACACTCCCGCAGAATCAGTTTACTGCAAAACAACTCATTATGTCGGTGTGAAATAAACAGTTATGGAAATGTAGAAATTAAAGTTGAAGCTCCAATCTCCTCCCGAAAATCCCAAAAAAAGTCTGCTGGTGCCTCAGTGACTACTTCACTCAGAGAAGCTGTAATCTCAGCTGTCAATCATGACGTCAAACCTCCGTTTTTATAGCATCAATTAAGTAAACCCAAACGTATTAAAAAAACGAACACTTGAACTTACATCAGCGTGATAAAAACTACATAAAGTGACAGAAACCATCTTTGAAAAAAAATCCTTTAAAGTAATTTGATTGTTTAGTTTGTCTTGTGTCCCATTAGATTACACAGAGAGGGCGGGGTTTATGACCTATACTGCATCCAGCCACCTGGGGGCAATTGAAACGTTTTGGCTTCACTTTTCAGGTACTTGTGTGGCACACTTGGTGTCAATGCTTGACGGAGGGTGTGTCTGAAGCTTGGTGCTGACGCGACCGTCATGACAACAGCCAATTACAGTACTTTCCAGTGTTGCATAAATGAGATTACCTAGCATCTGCGCTAGGGTATTTGCATAAGGCGCCTGCCTTGGCTCTTGAAAAGTTGAAAATTTTTCAACTTCTGCTGCAAGCAACACCAGTGATGCGACGCAACGGAACCCACAATTCAGTACGGCAACGCATGCTGTCACCCATTCAAAGTAAATGAGAAGTGTTAACTCCGGCGCTCCGTGTAAATGCACCATAAGGCTGCATCAGAGATGGTATTATTATTGGGAGACACGACACGACAGTCCGTGGCTCTACCATTGGAGAAAGCATAACGGCTAACTTAGATCAAGTGTGCCTATAACCAATCACATTTCAGCCTTACGTCATTGAATTTCGTTTGTGCGACAGTCAGTTACTGTTTGCGGATACCAGAAATAAATGAGAAGTGCCGTAAACTGAATCATATCTGTCAAATTGCTACAACAGAAAGTAACTTAACCCTACCCTGACAGACAGCTTTTGTGACCAATATAAAGACCTTTCTCCTCGCCCCTATCTAACGTCACGCCCATTACTCCAACCCATACTTGGCAAATGTTGCACTACATTAGCAATTTTGCATTGGCAAATGTTGCACTACAAAATGATAACGTTCAAGAATGATTAGATAGCACATATACTTATCATACGTGTTATTTGCTGCATTGCCACTACTAAAAATGACCACTTTCAAACAGGTTTCCACAAACACACTGCCCATCTGCCCATGCATGGTCAGACAAAGAGATAGCCACACCCCAATCTCACATCATTGGCTGAGCTGTTGCCAGGCAGATGCAGAGCAATGTTTTGACAGCAACACAGAGCCAGACACAAACAGTATTACACTTTAAGAGGGAAGCAACCTACAAATGGCATATTAATATTAAAATAGACTAAAAAATAGATTAAAATAGATTAAAAAAGACAATTAAGATAAAGCATTTTAACAATCTAAAAATACTTCACATTTAAAGTATACATTTTAATGCATTTAAATACTAGAGTGCTGAATAAAACATAAGACGTTTATGGATAATGATCAGATATGTTATTTAGATGTAAACATAAAATCAAATTCCAGTGCAATTGTATAACAAAGAAAAAATGTCTTCTTTTTTCTCATGTGGCTCTTAGTGCACTACTCAGATGCTTTCAGCCATGTATACATTCAGTAATACTAAGAAGTGACTGTGGGTGGCACTGTTTCTATGGTGATCAGGCCACAGCCCACGGCCCCCCTTCTTTCTCTTCCTCTCTCTCTCTCTCTCTCTCTCTCTCTCCATCTGTCTATGATTGGTTGCTGAGGGTTAAGCGAAACAACATCTTTACCCACAAGCCTTTGCTCTATTCAGTCAAGCTACTGTGCACCGGGAAATTCAGCAGTGAAGGCATGGCAAATGTATTCTCCATTCTACTCATCCACTCCTATGATAAGGGTGAGTCCATATTTCTGTCCCAAAATATTTATCCTCAGTCTTTATATGGTGGTGGGCTTCCTCTTATACAAAGCCTTTATATATTAGTGTGATATCACAAGAATATTTAATAGGAAATGAAGATAAAGCAATATCCCTCTTGCTTTTTGGCACATTCATGTCATGAAAATTATTTCATGATAACATTTTAAGATTTTTAGACACTTTAGAAATAATAATATAACACTGAACTGGTTAATGATCTGTTTCCACATATTATTTAAACTCAAACTGCCCTGCTACTATTAAGGCATATCTTACATAAGATTTCAGTGTGCCAAGAACCATATTTAAAGGTTTGTCTCTGTCATTCACTCATAACATATTTACTCATAAAGTATATGACTCATAACTGACTCATTTCGAATAAAGTGGACCGAGATCACTGTCTGTACACCCTGCAAGCTTGATAAAGACTGTATGACTGAAATTTCGAAGAGAGGACAGAAAGGACATTATTCTTAACTACAGAGTCTGTATTCGACCAGATAACAGAGGCTTACAGTTCG
Source organism: Ctenopharyngodon idella (assembly GCF_019924925.1). Classification (NCBI taxonomy): domain Eukaryota; kingdom Metazoa; phylum Chordata; class Actinopteri; order Cypriniformes; family Xenocyprididae; genus Ctenopharyngodon; species Ctenopharyngodon idella. Next base: position 12,695,481 of record NC_067240.1, on the reverse strand, counting down.
TAGAATAAACTGACAGGATGCCTGAACAGGTCCTTTGTTATTTATTGACACAACAATCTCTCTCTCTCTCTCTTTTGGCTGCCTCCTGTTAGGGATCTAGACACAATAAAAATGTAAATGAAACACACACACACAAAAGTATGGAACAAATCATGCTATACCATACCCAAAAACCAAAAAAAAAAAAAAAAAACATTGAAAAGAAATTTGTACATCCACAAATATAAACTATTATTTAACTTAAATATTATATCATATAAAAAAATATTAAACCATTGTCAGGTTTCAATGATAAAATCCCATGTGATCTATGTGAGGTTCCATCATGTGGGAGCAGAAAATTTATGATAAACAAAAAACAGAATTAAAAAGCATCCTGCAGAAATGTGCATGCAAATCATATTTCACACGATTTCTCACTGTATAATGCCATAGATCCTGTAAGCAGCATGAACTACAGCATCTTCGAGCGAGCGTAACATTTTTAGACACCACATGCCATTAAACATCTCTGCATTGCCTGAAACAAAGAGCCACTTTTAAAGCTAGTTCTCTAAACCAGTCTGTAACTCATTTAATAGTTCAGATGAAACTGTGATTCTGTTACTGTCTTTATTTTTCGTAGAAAGATCTGATGTGTGAAATGTTTTTGCACAGTTTATTAAGAACCAGTAAAAGATTGACTCCTTGTGTCGTGCTATTGCTATTTAAAATAAATTTTATTAATATTAAAATGAGCTAAGACAATTAAGAGAAAGCATTTTAACAATCCAAAAAAAAACACACGCTTTACGTTTAAATCTATGTACTTTAATGTATAAATCATACGACATGCTATCTAGCAAATATAAATTTCAAAGCAAACATGGCTTGTATTGCACTATACTCAGTCCAATCTATAAATTATTTAACTAGTTCAAATGAAACTTTAATTCCATTATTTTTCATGGAACAATCTGATGTATGAAATGTTTTTGCTCCATCTGAAAAGAACCAGTAAAAGATTGACTCCTTGTGCCTTATTGCCAAGACGCTCTGCTATTGCTCAATACATAACTAGCATATGTTTAACCCAGGAGGGACACAACACTTCCGCCTTCTCTTCCTACAGCCTATGAAAACCACTGACGTTGGAAAGAGGGACTGCCTCAAGGTTTTTGCATACTGAAGCATGGACTTGCACTCTTGCTTTTCATTTAGCCGGTGGGAGGTGGGGTAAAGAGGTTAGTGCATAAATCAATTAAGTTTTGTTCATTTTATAGCTTGATTTCTATTCTTTAAGAGACCACTTATTCAGGTGAGTGTTGTATTTAATAGTTGCTCACTTAGATTGCAATTAAAATCAGACACACTGACCACATCAAGGACAATTGCAGAGGAAAACAAAATAGCTTACTGATGTTAATGCCAGTTCAAACACAATAAAGTTTATGAGACGCCATCATGGAAAGATGTCTTATCTAAGTGGCAATTTTATGACCCTCCAATAAAAACGGAATTATGAGATAAATAGCACGCATGCATAGTTCACTTTGATTCCAGACCAACGTCTTTCATTGTCAAGGACGGGCACATCCAAGCTTAGGTGCCTGCCGCATTGACATGAATAGGATTTAATTGCACAAGGAGTCAAAAAGAAATATTTGGCAAGATTATTCTTTGAACTAATTAGTAATTGGACATTTTTACTCAAGAATTGCTTTGAATAAATAGCCCCATCCCTCCACTAAGTGCACTGAAGGTTGTGCCACATACATCTGACCTTGACATTTGTGGAGTGAGGGTTGTCCTTTTTATCAATGATTATTAAAGGTAAGGGATTTTATCATCATTGCCACAATAAAATAGTTGTATTAGCGTAAAAAATACAAAGTCCTAATAATAGTGCTGGCTGAGATGTAGATGAGCGGTAAGATCAAGTTTCCTAGTTTCGCTCTAGACTGTAGATCAAGCAGCTGTAGAGACCGTGAAGAAGCATGTGAGAATCATTTCTAATGATTGGCAAACGCTGTCCCTATCACGTTAAACCATCTCAAGCACTGACTGGTGTAAAACCTTTGGTAATTGTGTTAACTTGTGTGACTAATTATTGACTTGAAACTGCCAAAAAAGAAATTGGATGAAACTGTATTCCATTCACACTTGCTCCAAGCACAGCGATTAATCAGTTACCCCTATTTAACAGACATCCAGTTTGATCTTTAAAAGGGGATCACTTACTGATCAAAGGTCTTTGTCTCTTTTTCAGGAGCTGTGTTAAAAGCCTCATCAGTGCATGGGTCCCTCATCACTGGAAGCCATGGAGGACCTAAACTCTGTGACTGTGAGCCCACTAAAGCGCAGAGTACGACAGAGGAGAAGGATTCATGAGATTATCAAGACCAAGTTGCAGCGAAACCTCTCCTGCTCAGGACCTAAAGTGAAGAGGACTCTAACAGGCTTCTTCCCCGTAGTTAAATGGCTTCCAAAGTACAAGGTAAAGGAATATATATGGGGAGATCTGATGTCAGGGCTCATAATTGGCATAATACTGATCCCTCAAGCCATTGCGTACTGCCTGTTGGCCGGCTTGGATCCTATATATGGCTTGTACACATCGTTTTTTGCAAACATCATATACTTTTTCATGGGGACGTCAAGACATGTTTCTGTGGGCATCTTCAGCCTCATGAGTCTGATGGTTGGACAAGTTGTGGACCGAGAGGTCTACCTTGCAGGCTTTGATTTGAATGAAGACAGTACGAAAAACGCATTTGGGTTAAATGGCACTGAGGAAATCAACACCACTGTCGCCAACTTGAAGATCATGGCACTGAATATGGAATGTGGAAAAGAATGCTACGCCATTAGCATTGCCACAGCTTTAACGTTTCTCGCTGGAGTCTACCAGGTACGTACATATTCTGCCAAGGTCAAATAAATTTACTAAATTTACCCCCAAATAATATCAACATAGATAAATTAAAAATATGCTCATTATATAAGAGGTGTATTCAAGTCATTGTACATATAAACTGCATTTTAATGTATTTATAAATTACATTGATTTTTTGTTGAATGTATATAGTGGTGAAACTATGACGTCACTTTGTAGGCCAATTGGCAGTCTGTCACGCTGGTTCCCTCAACCCAATAGGATTTTCCCATAGGCTTTTGGATTATCGCAAAAAAAAAAAAAAAAAAAGTTCTACAATCAACAAAAGTTTATGATACTTACACGTTTTGTCCATCAAGATAATTTTCACAGATGAATACATCTTTTATGAATTTTGAAGAATAAATGCAGTCGCCAGAAACAAAATACTAACGGTAGGCTATAAATAAACTACACCACGGTCGCATGATTTCAACGTCACCACCACTAAGCTTCCGACAACTCTTTCAGTCTTTATCTCAAGAGATTTTCCCTGAAAGTTTGAATTAAAATAGTTCGTAAGAACGCAGTTATAAGCATAACTAGACTGTGAAAGCGGACTGAGCTTACCTGTTCGGCGTGATGACGCTTAATGTCGCCGACAGCCTCTGTAGTCCGATTTAGCCATTTGTTAGCAACCGTCGTTTTCAAGACATGTAACATCTTAAAAAAAAAATCACGGGTAGGTTAATACTGATGTATTTTATGTTCGTGTTTTTAGTGAAAGTATCTTGAGCTTTTGTTAACCATTTAACCAAAAACCCATTAAAAAAACCCATTGACTTTGGGACGATGGAACCAGAAGTGCTAAAATGCTAACTCGCTTCCAACAAAGACTTCTTTTTAAAATCTTTATATAAAGCAACTGATCTTGAGCCATTCCATGAAATAACCCGCAGAAGAAAATTGGAGAAAAAAGCTAGAGAAAAGGCAGTGAAGAAGACTGATAGTGCAGATCAAACAAATGGAGATGTAAGTGTAAGCTTGATTTCCAAAGACTTTGATTTTCATACTATCATCTTGGATTGCTCCTGCATCTCCATAATAGATACAACTGGAGTGAGTACCTTCAAAACGGTTTTAAAAGACTATAAAGAAGTTGGCATCAATGTAATTCTTGCTTGCTGCATCACAACAATAATAGATTCTTTAAGGATTCCTTGAGCTTTTGTTAACCATGGACCTTAGTGCAGCCATTTAACCAAAAACCCATTCAAAAAACCCAATGACTTTGGGACAATGGAACCAGAAGTGCTAAAATGCTAACTCGCTTCCAGGTTTTGGCCTACAAAAATGCGTCATAGTTCCACCACTCTATTCATGTCATTGACCTGAAGGTGTATTGTATCTTCTCTTCAGGTGATCATGGCTGTTCTCAGGCTAGGGTTTGTCTCCATTTATCTCTCTGCTCCTATGCTCGATGGTTTTGCCACTGGGGCATCTTGCACTATCCTCACCGTCCAGGCAAAGTACCTCCTTGGTCTTAAGATCCCTCGACACCAAGGCTACGGCACAGTGGTGGTCACTTGGATCAACATCTTCAAGAACATCCACAAAACCAACTTCTGTGACTTAATAACAAGTGCCATTTGCATCATAGTGCTGGTTGCAGGAAAAGAGATCCAGGATCGCTACAAAGACCGGTTAAAGATACCACTGCCCACAGAGCTGGTGGTAGTGGCAGTTGCTACGATAGTTTCCCATTTTGCTGATCTAAACGGACAGTTTAGCTCCAGTATCTCAGGTGCCATTCCAACTGGTTTCATTCCCCCAAAGGTACCCAGCGTTGAACTGATGCCCCGGGTAGCATATGATGCCATTCCATTAGCTGTCATCAGTTTTGCATTTACCGTTTCTCTATCTGAGATGTTTGCTAAAAAGAACGGCTACACGGTTAGGCCCAACCAAGAAATGATAGCAATTGGGTTCTGCAATATAATTCCTTCATTTTTCCATTCTTTCACTACAAGTGCTGCCCTTGCGAAAACTATGGTGAAGGACTCAACAGGTTGCCAGACTCAGGTCTCCAGCGTAGTGAGTGCCTTAGTGGTTCTTCTAGTCCTCCTTTTCTTTGCACCATTTTTCTATGCCCTGCAGAAATGTGTCCTTGCCTGCATTATCATCATCAGTCTGCGGGGCGCCCTGCGCAAATTTCGAGATGTCCCTAAGCAATGGCGTGAGAGTAAGATTGAGGCAATTGTCTGGTTGGTGACCATGAGCTCAACTGCTTTAATTAGCGTGGAGCTTGGATTGCTAATCGGGGTGATCTTCTCTATGATCTGTGTGGTGGTCCAGACTCAGAATCCTAAGGCTTCATTGCTGGGACAAATTGAACAAACCACTGACTATGAGGACATGGAAGAATATGATAATCTTTCACCTGTTCCAAAAGTGAAGATCTTTCGTTTTCAGGCACCTCTTTTCTACGCCAACAAAGACTTCTTTTTAAAATCTTTATATAAAGCAACTGATCTTGAGCCATTCCTTGAAATTACCCGCAGACGAAAATTGGAGAAAAAAACAGCGAAGAAGACTGATAGCGTAGATCAAACAAATGGAGATGTAAGTGTAAGCTTGATTTCAAAAGACTTTGATTTTCATACTATCATCTTGGATTGCTCCTGCATCTCCATAATAGACACAACTGGAGTGAGTACCTTCAAAATGGTTTTAAAAGACTATAAAGAAGTCGGCATCAATGTGATTCTAGCTTGCTGCAACACAACAGTAATAGATTCTTTAAGGAGAGGCTCTTTCTTTGGGGCTGGTGACAAAGACATGCAAATACTGTCGTTTCATACCATCCATAGTGCTGTTCGTTTTGCTACTGGTACGACACAACCGGTTAATGACTCGTCTGTGTAATTTGTCCACAAATGGGCCTCAAGAGCTGAAAAACATGTTTCTATTAAAACACAAGAAACATGACATTTAACTCCTGGAAAATTCTCTCATGTTGAACATGTTTATGAAATCATCATTTGATGGCACAAAAATTCCACTGAATATGAATATTCTGAATACTTTGGTACTGTACAAACTCAGGGGTTATGATTATACATACTGTAAGACAAAATTGCAAATGTCTCATATTAATTTACCAGAAATTACAAGAAAATCAAACAATTAGCAAAGTAACTGTTTTTGTGACATATTTCTAAAGACAAACTAATCCCTCAGAAATGAATGTAATATTTAATGCCATTTTTAATTTTAAATATGTAATATTCTGTGTGATTGGTGCAAAACTTGCCATTAACTGCCAGAAAAAAAGAAAAAAAAAAGAGGACCATGAGAAGGCAATACAGATTTGTAAGTGGCCTGTTATAGGCCTACTACTGTCTTTTAAATGTGAACATGTTTTTATGGTGTTCTTGGGAAATAAATGTGAATGACGAATTTCACCTTGAGATGTGATTATATTTTAAACCAGTGTCAATAACTATTATTTGGACTTCACCATTTAGCTGCCTGAAGGTTCATACTTATTTTTAGCTTCATGTGCACATGAATATTGTAAAGCAGGGGTCTATAGACCAGAGGTCTTCAAACTTTGATGCAAATGATGCCTTGAAATGAGAGATGGAGAATGAATCCTGTTAAATATTGTATAAAAAAACATTATTTTTTTTAACATACTTTAAGATGTTTACCAAAATTCACCAAAAAAACTAACCAGTAGGCCTAACTACAAAAAACTATTAAACTGTTACACTATTTTGAAAAGTCAAATTACAAAATAAAACAACATAAATATGAGATAAATAAAACAGCATTTAACAAATATTTTTAACATTTATTATTGAATTTAATATTTTCATTTTCACAAGCTGTTTATAATACAGAAATTACAACTTTTTACTATTTTTAACTATTTGCATTTTAGACTCATTTTAAGCACTAAGTAAGTTGCAAGTGTATTATTAATATTTTATTATTATTATTTTATTTATTTATTCATATCAGTGTACCTTTACCACGTGATATAGTTAAGACACAGTTAAGTGTTATAAAACACATAACCGTATTACTTTCATTTAACATGAATAGTTAGCATGTTACTACCTTGAAAGCTGAAAACGATGTTTCTTTTGATAACTAATGATTGTGGCGCTCTGCTCTCACGTTCTTCATGAAGTAGCGTCGCGCGCGCGACCAAGTGTAGTGTGGCTGCACAGCTCCCTCTGTTGGTGAAAATAATCACTACACGATTGCTCCGATAACCAGCAGGCTGACTTTTTTTGCAATGTATTTGCGGGCTATTTTGAACGAGTTATAAAACGGGGACATTTCCGGGGACAGCTCTAGTCGGGGACGGAGCACCAAAAACCGGGACTGTCCCCGGAAAACGGGGACGTCTGATCACCCTACTGTATGCCTCTTTTGAAACCCCTTACTGTAAAGAAATGTTCTTGCCAAGAAAGAAACATACAAAAGTGGCATTTCAGCTTACTGTAGATTTTTTTGAAGATACTCCACAAACTGCAGATTTTGTGGTTTGTAGGCTTCCTGCATTGTTCATCTTTTGCGTCAGTTCTTTTCCAACAAATGTGCACTTTCTTATCTATTATGTTTATTTGAGCAAACGTCCAGAGGTTATCTGAATGTTATTCCAATATTTTATCACACTAAAATCCTAAAGGTAGTGACGAAAACAAAACAAATCCTCGTTATCACAAATCACTACGGAATGCGTTTGATTATGATAAGAAAACTATTCCGCTCCAGGACGCGTAGTGGCGCACTACTATAGAAACTATATGACTCTCTTTTCACGCTGCATACAGTGAAGAAGACCAGAAGACGTCAGCAGCGATTCAAATTTTACCGCTCGTTGGCTGCGGGGAAAGACGACTGTCATTTATTTTTATACGTCATATTTTATTTAGTTTATCGACGGAGTTGTGCGTTAATACGGTACAACGATGTCTTGTCGAAGAAGGTAAGTGTGTCTAGGTGGAGACTGTTAAAAAGCGCGAGATTAAATTATATAATGGCCGTGTCTCATTATCTGGTATATATTGTGGCTGACAACATAAAACACATGCTACATACATTACCTAACGTTACATGCATTTTGGTAATACAGCGAGTTTTATTGAAGCTGTAGTAATTTTAAATAGCTAAACGTATTTTATTACTCATGTATAGAATCTTGCTAAGCAGTTTTGTTGTTGTGAGCCTTTTTAGGTGTTCATATAACAGTGTTAAAGGGATAGTTCACCTAATAAATATAATAGTAGTAGTAGTAGTAGTAGTAGTAATAAACTTTCTGTCGTCATTTGCTCACCCTCATGTTTTTCCAAAACTGTGTAACATTCTTCTGTTGGACACAAAAGGAGATGTGTCTTAGTCATCATTCACTTTCACTGTATTCCAAAAAGATGAAATAAAAGTGAATGGAGACTGAGACTGTTCAGTCCCAACACCTCAAGATCTGTCATTATTCATTTAATCTCATTTATTTGCTTGTGTTTTCATGAGCAGTGAGGCTCTGGCATTCTCTCTTGTGACTGAGATCAATCATGCGATGGCCAGGCTTGTGGACATATGGGACAGCATCGGGATCATGGAGGACCAGAGGGTGGAGCGAATGCAAACTGTGAAAAAGCATATAGATGTAAGTTATACCTTTACGTACGTCACATTCTTCCCCTGTTTAAGCTTTATACATAGTCTGAATTATTCATGTTCTCTAGGGGCTTTTACATTCCATGATCATGGAGGAAGAGGCCTTAAGACGTCGCATCAGAGCTGATATCATTACCTCCCAGCAACAATTGGAAACACTGTCCTTGGAACTGTCAGTGGAACCGTACAAAGTAATACCTGTGAAATACTGTAATATTATCTAGATGAGCAATGGCAATTTTCATGGATACAGTACAATTTGGTTAAAGACAAAGAGTCTTTATTCATTCATTGAAAAAGTTACTTAAAATTTTTTTTTAAAAAATTACTAATTACTACAAATGATTAGATTCTTGATTTTCCACCTTTTATTTAGTTCAAATTTAATTTAGTTGCTTTATAATGCTGTTTATTACATTAAAATAACAATCAACACACATCAGGTTTATTAAACTAATCATATATGTCTCAAATTTTGGTTTCAAAATTTGTACACTTTGTAAGTTTCATGGTAATTCTGCAATCTTTTTTAGTTGGAGGAAGATCTTACAGTTCTCCAGATGGAGAAGAACCTGCGGTGCCGTGTTGAGTCTCTTCTGAAGGAGAAGAATGAACGTTTAAAAGAGTTGAGCGATTTGAAGAAGCAGGACGAGGAGTTGTGCGTGACCCTGTGCTCTACCCCGTACTACATTCCTTCGGGAAGTGTGCCCTCTCAAACCCAGCTGCAGGAACTCAAGGAGCATGTCGAGAAACTCAGCAAAGAAAAAGTATGTATTCTCTTTTCGAAAGTCTTTTAAACGCTCATGAGTTTCTGTCCTGGATGCTTTTGTGATTTTTAGCTCTGTGTTTGTAGGAGAACAGGGTGAAGATATTCTCTGGGCTCAGGGAGGACATCAGGACTCTAATGGACGAGATGGGACATGAACCAGAGAGCAGTCTGGAACGGGAGTCCATCTGCCCAGACACTGACATTTTTCTGCTCACACATGACAATATCAAAGCCTTGAAACTACTGCTCAGCCAGGTGCTACACATTAATCATGTTATTTTAAAAAGTAGTTTTGAAAATGTGGGGGGGGTGGAACAAAATAAGTTTTAAAGGGATAGTTCACCCAAAAATGAAAATTCTGTCATTACTCCCCCTCAAGTTGTTCCTAAGCTGTATACATTTTTATTTTTTCTTCCAAATATATACCTTTGTGTTCAACAGAACAAAGAAATTTATACAGGTTTGGAACAACTTGAGGGTGAGTAAATGATGACAGAATTTTCATTTTTCGGTGAACTATCCCTTTAATGAATGGATTCCATATCATTTTGCACAAGTGTGGTGGTGCCATCTAGTGGTTGTGTACAGAACACCTTTAGCATCTCAGCTAGGGTCCAAAATGAACATGCCAAATATGAATAAAAATCACTGCAGAGTATATAAAACTGTTATATGTGCCAGCTGACCAATAACTATTATTATTATTATTATGAAATACTCTTTTTTTTTTTTTTTTTTTTTTTTTTTTTTAATAGTACAGTAGTAATATTTCTTTATTAACTTATTACATTTTAATTTATATAATAATAATATAATTTTAATAATAATTGTTGTTATATAGCTGATCATATGCCTGGGAGTATTCCATAAAGCAGGTTATGTGACTTACCTGGGTAAGTTTACTCAGAGTAAGTGGATAACCTTAACTTTCCAAAACCTGAGGTAACTTTCAAATTATTCTCTCTGGAGAATCTCTCCAACTTACCCTGCTCCGGAGCAGGTTATGTTCCAGAGTTAGTTTACTTGGCACACGCATGCCCTATTAATTTTGGAACCTGCATACCTTGAGTAAGCAAGGTTTGGGTATATGTTCAGGGTAAATGTGGTGGTAAGTTAACCTTGCTTTCTGGAATACCCCCTAAAAAAATATATAATTTTCAAATATTTATTCCACACAGCTTGAAATGAAGAAGGAATCCTTGATTTCAGCTCGAGACAAACTCAAAGAGCGAGCTACGAGCCTGTGGAATCGTCTGAGTTGTCCTGAACCGGAAGGCGAGGTGTTCCGAGAGGCTGTGATGAGCACTCTCTCTGATGATATCAGACGGGTGAGAGCTTTTCCATCTTACCCACAGGATGTCATCAGGGCACCAGAACCCTCTCGCAGATCTTAACTCTCCGTGTGGTTTACCAACAAATGCTAATGGAGTGCATTTCCTCTTTCAGTGGCGAGGATATGTGGAACATCTGGAGGAACTGCAGATGGCTCAGCTAGAGGAAGTGGTTGATAAGGTCCGACAGGAGCTTGTGATTCTCTGGGACAAATGCATGTTTGGACCAGAACAGAGAGAACCGTTCACTGTTCACTTCTGTGATAGTAAGTTACTCGAACCCTGCTATCAAAACTTAAGTCATTTAAATATATTTAAAGGTACACTATGTAACTTTTGGTCCTCTAGCAGTTAAAAAACAAAACTGCATGCTAGGTGTCAACGTAATCGATTACAGAAATTGGTTGATTTGTGTAAAATGTGACCCTTTACAATAGATAATGCTTTACAATTGACTCCATTAGAGAGCTACATATGGCAATTTATCTCTTCGATAAAATAACTTATTCACCTGTTTAATAATAAAATACCTTCACATCACTTTTACATTTCAAATCCCTCAGTTCTCACCATCTATGAAAAGCCAAGGCAATGTTGATTTTTTTTTTTTTCTTTTTTTTTTTTTCTCGCTCATTGTGACAACTAACCTATGCCACTCCCACACTAAACTCGCGTCAAAGCAGCTGAAGCAACTTTTATTTATTTATGGATATTGGACACGCACGGGTGAGTGACGTATGTACGCAGTTTCCCGTGAAAACCATCCCGCCCAATCTAAAATATAAACAATTATAACTGGCTTACCATAGTGAATCGGGTAAAGACAAAAACATGTTTTGGAAAAAGGATTTATGATGTATTGACTGTATTGATTATTTAAATTAATTTTGAACAAAAAAAGTGTACCTTTTTTCCATAATTTCATAATTCATAACTTTCCTCAGCAAATTAATTCTAATTAATTAATCAGCATTTTATGGAAGTATATTAAATATTTTAATGAGTACTAACCCTATTTAAAATCATTAAAATTCAAGATAATTTTAATGAAAACTTACTCCATGTCTTCATTCTGGTTGAACAGATCACTACACAGAGGAGCTGCTGGCCCTCCATGACACCGAGCTTTTGAAAACGAAGGCTTTCTATGAGGCAGCACAGCCCATACTGGAGGACCTGGAGAAATGGAAGAGGAACTGGGCTCTCTTTCAAGAGTTTGAGGTTCTCCCAAGTCCCATGCTTGCAGTCAATCAACTCAACCTTATGTGGTTTCACAAGTGTCATTTTGTTCTATACGTTTTGCTTACCAGAGAAAGGCTGCGGATCCAAATCGTTTCAGTAACAGAGGAGGGTCTCTGCTCAAAGAGAGTAAGGACAGGGCAAAAGTGCAGAAACTGCTCCCAAAGGTACATTTGTTCATAGTTAAAAAAAAAAAAATAAAAAAAAAAATAATAATAATAATAAAATGAAAATTGATTTACGCTGTCATTCCAATCCTGTATTCTGTTGCTGAAGTCAAAACAAAATGAAAATATCAATGCATGTTTTTTTGTCATTTACTGCTTAAACTTCACCCCTGTTCTTACAATCGACTGCAAGCTTGCATTCAGATCTGCCTCCATTCAATCAACAATTGATGGATGTACTCTGCTCTTCTTTTTTTTCTTCTTCTTCTTTTTTTTCCCCCCCTCAGTAATCCATTATTCAGATGTAGAAAAAGATCTGTTGCTACTTCCGGTTTTGCAACTTCAATAATGATTTTAATTTTTGGGTGAACCGTTCCTATTGTAAACAAGTTGTGGCTGTGAACAACTGAAAATTTGTCAATTTACCTGTGTTTCTGCACATACAGTTGGAAGAGGAGTTGAGAGGCCGTGTGGAAGAATGGGAAAAGAATAAGGGGTGTTCCTTCCTCGTGCAAGGTCAAAGGATCATGGATTACATCTCCAGCCAGTGGGAAGAGCATCGCTTGCAGAAAGATAAGGAGAAGAATGAACGGGCGAGTTTCACTTTATGGGTGTTTTAAAATATCAGATGGTGTGCAATGTGGTAGTACATACACAGTGACATATTTCTTACCTTAATACATTTATATATTTTATGTTTTGTTCAGGAACATTTTTATGGCTTTATTTCACTAACCTGGATGATTTTTGCTTTCCAGATGACAAAGAAAACTGAAACCTCTCTGTTTAAAACTCCAACAAAGAGAGCCCTCGGAGCGACATATACCACCCCCACCCCTAACAAAATTAAAAAGGTACTCGTTTTCTCACTGAGAATGTTGTGTGCAAAAACAAGCATTTTATCAAAACGTGTCCTCCTTTCAATTGTTTCAGACGCCCAATCAGCTGGCACCTCGCACTGCAACCGTTAACAGTATAAGTAGCGCCAGCAGCAGCAGCAGCTCATCCACCACGTTTCTGTGTGTGCCAGGAAGGCCTCAACTCTCTGCCAAGGTAAAAACACCTGCCCGGGGCAATCAAAACTCAACCCTGTGATCAAAGCTTTTGGCTTGGGATCAGTCCAAAAGGATTGTGTTTAGACTTAAAGGGATAGATCACTCAAACCCGTAAAACTTTCGTTCGTCTTCGGAACACAATTGAAGGTCTTTTTGATGAAATCTGAGAGCTTTCTGTCCTTCCATAGACATCTACGCAACTAAAACTTTGACGCTTCAAAAAGTTCATAAAGAGATTGTAAAACTAATCCATATAAACTAAGTGGTTTAGTCCATATTTTCTTAAGAAACTTGATCACTTTATATGATGAACAGATTTAAGAAGATGAACGAAAGTCTTATGGGATTGGAACGACATGAGGGTGAGTAATTAATGACAGAATTTTAATTTTTGGGTGAACTAACCCTTCAGTGTTCAGTTCAGTGTTAAAATAGAAATGTTCCCTCAGCAAACACTAGATGACGCTGTTGGATCAACAAAAATCAGTACTCTATATAAAACTGTAGGTAAAGTCCCATCTTCTTTAGCATTTTGGTGAGAGTGTCTTTACGCTGAAGATCAATGATGCTTCTTAATTTTTGTGTGGTTTTGTCTTTGGTCTAACAGAGGAGCAAAACTACAGAGGCCAGCTCTGGCCTACGCGTGCCACTGCAGGAGTTCAACAGTGACAAGAAACCCATTCCAATGAGCTACTCGGCCTTTACCGTAAGACCAATCAATCAGTTCTAGACCACTTCCATGGATGTATATTAACTCCAAATGGAGCATCGGCAATAAGAAGGATGCTCATTTGCGACCGCTAATTCCCCTGAGAGAGATCATTAACATTTTAAGACCCACACGTAATAATGATTCGGTATTCATTTCGTAGAGATGTTAACAATTGTGTTGTCTTGTTTCCCATTACAGAGCGAGCTCTCCAGGAAAGCAAACGGTGATGGTTTTCTCAATTCCACTGTTAAAGACATGCTTTGATTGCAGCATTGTTCTTTATTATTTATTTTTATGAGGTTTAGGTCACAAATAATCATGTCAGGTTTGAAAACTGTACAGGATAAAACATTTCTCAGTTGTTTGCCTTGTTTACATTTTACCAGTGCAGTGACTTTCCAACAACTTAGTTTATTTTAAAAGCCACAATTATATATATATTTTTTTTATCTTGCTTATTTTTTTTATATCGTTGTTCACATACTTAGATTGTGTATATATTAGCTCATAAAAGGTCAGTAATTTCCTTGTATATACAGCACTTTTAATAAAATACTTCTTTTATACATTTAAAATTTGAGTTGTTTTTGTTCTTTTATACTTTTAAGCAATGATGCATTTAATTGACCAAAAATTAGATTAAAGACATTTATAATTTTACAAAAGATTTCAATATAAATGTGGTTTATTTCAAGTCATTTGAACTTTCAATTCATCAAAGAATCCTGAGAAAATGTTTTTTTTTTTTTTTTTTTTTACTCCCCAAAATTAAGCAGCACAACTGTTTTCAGCATTAAGAAATGTTTCTTGAGCAGCAAATCAGCAAATTATAATGATTTCTGAAGGATCATGTGACACTGAAAACTGGATTAATGGCTGCTGAAAATTTGGCTTTGCCATCACAAATAAATTACTATTTAAAAAAAAAAAAAAAAATAGAAAAGCTATTTTAAATGGTAATATTTCATAATTCTTTTTTTTATAGTATTTTTGATCAAATAAATGCAGCCTTGGTGAGCATAAGAGACTAAAAAAATCTTACTGACCCCAAACTTTTGAATGGTAACGTATATTGTGAGTGGATGTCAAAGCAGTGCTTATAAGATCTTAGCATTATTTTTCATCATATTGATTGTCACTGTGAGAGCATAAAACATCTGTTGTGTGCTTTAAAACTTCACATTCTTTTTGCAAATGGGTAGTAATTTAGATCTTTGATGGTCGAGTTTGAATTTTTGAGTGGCACTAGATGCCTCGACATGTGATTGACTCGTTTGGGCAAAACAATGTAATGGCCTGATCAAGCTAATGCTTTCAAGGCCATGTGAAGCATTACACAATTAAAATACTTCACCATTTAGCTGTCTCCTAGATCTCCATCAAGCCGTCTGGAGCACAATGGAAAGAACAATGGCACATCAAACAGACACTTTTATATAATGGATGAGAAGTGCTGAACAAATGCAGTATGAGTAATAATGTAGTTTTTATGCAGTTTTATGAAACTTTGACAACAGTTTTTAGATTCATCATCCAGATACACTGTACATTAAATTCAGTTCGATTACACAGTGATACAATAAAAGTACAAATGTCACACAGTGACAAGCCACTGCTTCTTTTCACAGAAGTCAAAACTGTACATGTACAACATAAATACCTTGTTGAATAAAGAGGGAGTATCAACTCAGTCTGAAAATGAGCATTTTAGGTTCACTGTATGCAAGAATAACCACATGCTTAAATGACAGGCCACTTTCAACTGCATATATTTGTCATTGTTAGCCTTTACAGCCAAAGCAGATGTGTTCCTCCTGATTTGAAAGATGAGAACTACATACATGAGAAGCAGTAAATTGACAACCCCATATAGCTTGAAATGAGAAGCAGTAAGTTGACAACCCCATATAGCTTGAAAACTGTTCAAGGGGATGAAGAAATCGCTTTATAGAGCAGTTGTCTTTGCCTTTAACTTTTTGTTTCAATCTTTAACTATTTCCTTGAACATTCCTGGGCATATTATTTGTTTGCTTTCATCTGATAAAATGCCTGCATGCTAACATCTTCCTCACACACTGTAGAAGTTCTGTGTGAAATAGGCCTATAAATAATCTTTATTTATCACTGAAGGTGAAAACCCATCAAAAATCAAACTGCAATGAAGTCTCTTGATTTGACACATATGTAGGCGGTTATCTGTATGTTCTCATCAAACTGCATTTGTAGGCTTCTGAAATCTTGGCTATGATGCACCAACAGACTCCTGTGATTCCAGCTCACTCGACAGAAATCGGTTGGAATTGTCGCTGTATCTTCGGTTTTGAAGAAATGACAATCTGAAGACAACAAAACAAAACATACATTTATATTCTGATTCATTGGAAAAGAAGCTTTCTTGGAAAAGAAGACAATGCAGTTCAATGCAATTTTTCTAAGAAAAAGAATGTATACTGCTAATATCAGTGGACAGTGAATGAAAACAGATGTGAACAGGAAAACAAGAAAAGCCAAAAACACAAATCAAAAGTAATGAAAGTAAAGACAGAATCGAACCAGAAACAAACTAACCTCAGCAACAGATTATTTGTATAAAAACATATTATTTGTGTAAAAAAAAAAAAAAAAAAAAGTTGTTCTTCAGCTAAAATACACAGGAATCCTTAATGGGTCCAATCAGTTTTAGCTGCTCTTAGATTTGTTTTACATTTAGAGAAAGTATGGTTTACAAAAAGGACATCTAAAATTTTCATATAAAATGTCAAGTCAACCAGGTGTGTCAATCAAAGGGATCCATCAAAGTTCCTCGGACCAAATTTAGACATCCATTAAAAATTAATTAAACCTTGTTGAAGATGTTTTTTGCACAATTATGGTGCACATCCATTAATCCAATGCTGAGTTTTGTGTTACAGTTGCCATTTAGATGACTGTGACTAATTATTAACTATAATAATCTGGAACACATATACTACTATATATGTTCATTTTTTTGTGTTAAATGTAAGTCTCTTGACCAAAAATCAAGCGTAGCGTTAGTTCTGGCAAGTCACCTCAGTCAAGCTTGCATCAGCTGACTCTCAGCTGATCCACGTCTACCTATAGGAATACAAGGCCTATCACAGCTTCCTATATGTGACCCTGGACCACAAAACTGCACGGGTATATTTGTAGCAATAGCCAACAATACATTGTATGGGTCAAAATTATTGATTTTTCATTTATGCAAAAAATCATTAGGATATTACGGAGCCCCGGACATGACATGCAGGAAAAAAATAGTAGGCTAAATCGCACAACTTATTTCGTTCCCTCGATTTATAAATCATGCGCATGATTTATAAATCGAGGGAACAAATTTTTTTCTTGCGTGTCATATGCGGGGCTCCGTAGGATAAGTAAAGATCATGTTCCATGAAGATATTTTGTACATTTCTTAACGAAAATATTTTAAAAAATTATTTTTGTTAGTAATATGCGTTGGTAAAGACTTCATTTGGACAACTTTAAAGGTGATTTTCTCAACACTGATTTTTTTCCACCCTCAGATTACAGATTTTCAAAAGCTTTTATTCAGCTTTCAGATGATGTATAAATCTCAATTTCAAAAAATTGACTCTTATGACTGGTTTTGTGGTCCAGGGTCACATATATAAGGTCCATCAGTATTATCAGCAGCTTATCACGTTGCTTAGGAGCTAATTACCCTCCTCCTTTCCCAGCTCCTCCTCTCATCCAGTCAGGACTTGGCCTTCTGATTCCCTTTGCAGCCCTTGCAGACATCAAAATTTGAAACTGCAATTTGCACTTTCAGTAATCAAAGCACAGCTAAAAGCTAAAAAGTTAATTTCTGGCACTGGTTGCAACTGCTGGGCGAATGTTACATCACCTTATATTCATGGGCCAAGCTAACAAAGTTTATTATGTGTTCTTTTCACTTTCAAATTGTTCCTACGTCTCTATTTGAATGACTGTAGCTGGTGCATAATGATAAAAAAGAAACCATCATCATGGAGGAGCAGAATGTGGGGCAGAAACTCTAAAACTAGCACTTGATCTGCATTATCTCATGACTACAGTAGGTTTCAGCGAACCTGAGCTCGCTGCAGATCTTCCCAGGATGAAACTTTGAACTCTTTGCACATCTACCCATTCACACATTATCATGCATTTAAGCTGAGCACTCTACAAATATATCTTCAGTATGGACAGCATGAGTGTCACATCCCATTTGTCTTGCATGAACAGGGCTCCAGAGGGTTCTGTCCTCAGCATGTTGTTGTGTACAGCACAACAACAGCTGTTTGGTGGAGCGAAAACAGCTGAAAGAATGTGTCTTGGGTTCAAGTATGCTAGGGGAGTATAGAGTGATTGACTCGTGAGTTTCATTCGAGTGAATCTTGGCTGAGGGTCGGCAGGGTAAGACTGAGGAATTCTCAGCCTGACTGTTACACAAGCCACAAACTCACTAAGTTCCTCATCACTTTCTCATTTCTTCAACTGGCTTTGCTTCCTTTATAAAATTAGACCTCCAAGATTTGACCTCTCAGTTTATAGCATGTCAATGCAATTTTTTTTAAAGTTATAGTTCACCCAAAAATGAAACTTCTGTCATTATTTACTCACCATCAAGTTCTAATGCTTTTTTTTCCTTCATGGAAAACAACAAGACAAATCAATAATTTCACACAGGTCATTTTCATACAAAAACAGTTTATAATGAACACATCAGTCCTGTTCCAATAATTAAAAAAAAGCTCCATAAAAGTGGTCCATACGTTTTTGGTAAACATTGTTACAAAGACCACAAACTCACACAAAAAAACAACTAAAGTTTTTTTCCTGCCCAACTAAAGGAAACACTGATCACCAAAATGGTGACCAAACATTTTCAATATAACATCAACATCTAAACCTCTTTTAATTCTCAAAAAGAACAAAAAGAGATCTTGAGAGATTTATTGTCTTCTTTTATTTTCAGTTGTGGCTTTAAGTTTTTCATTTTCCAACATCACATTGTAACATTGATTCAATGCCATTACCATTGATTTTTTTGTTGAAATTTAAAAAAAATTTCAACACTAATTGCGGGTGCAAAAGTGATATTGAATCAATACGGTTAACTTTGACACATTAACATTGATTTAACATTATTTTGATCATCTATCTGGGCAGTTACATAAAAATGTAGATGTGGTCTAATTTGAATCAGAAAGGTAAGACTGATTACATATTGACTAATTGCTAGTTGGTCAAATTAGTTCTTAAGACACAGTCTTTACATAGTGGCTAAGTTTACGCCACTGTTCTTTCATAGACTATGCCAACAAAAACACTATATTGTCTGAATGTATCTATACGTATCTAAAAATATACATCAACTCATGATCATATGGTTTGGTACAAGTTTGGTACATTGTTCTTTGTCAGTTGTACATATACCGGGGTGGGTTATGTGTAAAATATGAACTTGCTAAGATCTCCAAATGCGTACAGTTCTGGGAAATTTGAGACATACACTGAGTTTTTTAATTATATTGCTAACCAGATGGTCAAACTTTAAGAAGTTCTATTTAATCTTCAAATAATTTGGCAGTTTGCAGTTAGCACTAAATATTATTAATGTCCCAAAAGAAACAAAGAACCCTATAGGTCAACAGGCACGTCTTGAAACCTTTTTTTTTCATCCCGTTCTCATGAGCTGTTCTATAATAAGACTGAGATTGATAAGATCAGTAATCCAGTTCAGATGAGTTCCCCCCTTTATGAGCTACATTATACTCCTAATGTCCAATAATTCTCCCCATATGCCAAAACAGATTCCTACAACACGCCAGGCAGGCTTTGAGCTTTGAAAACTTTGTAAAAAGAGCAGCCTGTCTGTCTTGAAGCTTTCTTCTTTGACTGATCTCTGGCCTCATCTCGTTTCTGTCCTTAGCTTGAAGCTATCGAAAAATCTTTCAACATCCCCAATGAAGAAGAGAAAAGGAGGGTTTAGACAAGATAAAAGTGGAGAAAAATATACTTGTATTTAGGTGCCTCACTGGAATTTTCTCTTCTGATTGGTCATCATTGCCCCATCTGATATTTCTGCTATTTCTAGGTAATACCACAGTCACTTTAGCAAAACTTCTAAATTTTGCTGTCAAAGAAGGTCCATTGTTAATGTGCACCGCATACACAGAGGTCACTCTCACAAACGGCTTTATATTGTTTGGTGCGGCGAAACTTGAATCCGATGCGAAATCCACGTGGGGTGTATGCGTGATTTTTCCATATGGTACAAAGGAACGTTTAGGGCAGTGGTTCCTATCCCTGGTCCCGTAACACTGCATGTGTCCTTTTCACGGTGATGAGACATGTTTCTACAGCTATCAACATCGCAAATCTAGTAAAGTTTTTCATATTTTCATTTTTTTTTTTTTAAATAATATACCCTATATTTATAGTGCTATAGTTTGTGTTATATTACCTCTGCAGTAAATTACAAAAACTTAACACTGCTGCGTGAGTGTTTCTAATGCAATGGCTGAGGGAGTGATGGCAGATTTGACAGCATTCTCTCTTTTGACTGCTGTAATCAATCTCTCTATATTTTTTCCTGTGGAATTGCTATAATGGATTTTTTTCTTTTGCTATTGTAGGAAATGGGAACACAAAAATGAGAAGATGAGCAGTAGACTGCTGCAGGTTAGCAGAGGGAAATATATTATTCAGAATGCACATTTGGAAAAGATAATATATTTATAGGGACAATTCAGCAGGTTCAATATAATTAATCTTTGACTTGAACATGACTTGTTGTTTTAATAAACCCACAGCCCAAAATGTAGTAATAATCTGCATTCTCATGAGTAACTGACTCCATGTAGGTTCGCTGAACATGAACACCGGAAATGTTTTTCTCTATTACCTGCAGATATTGATTGGGAATCATATGGGCAAATGAAATCCAACAAGTAACTGCACAAACCAATTAGTGCCAGCATCCGTTAACATCACTCAACCTTCTGCTTTTAAAGTAATTAAGTCTGAGTATAGTAATTAGTCTATCTCAGTCATCTGTAACTGTGCCTGACATAAAAATTACACATTTAATATTATCCTCTGCTTTTTCCTCTGCACTTCTTCATCAATTTAAGTAATTTCATGGTTTTTATTTTTTAATTTTTCATGACCGTTTTGGCACACAATAATAATGATTCATATCAAAGTATGACTTGAAACTGAGCGCACAAGTTTACTTTCACAACAAACCGCATTATGCTAACTTTGAACTTTGTTAAATATAAAACAGGCAGTGCGGGTGGTCAAAAATATGAAAGGTCCAGGGAATGTGCGCTGATATATCTAACCAAACAAACCTTCATTTTGTTCTCCAAATCAAACATAACTACATCGAAGTAGTATGATCACTTAAAAACATCCCAAACATCTGTAACAAATCAAATCAGAAGAAGATACGGATTCCTCTCTTGAATCTATCAGGCCACATTCTCGAGTAATCCATACACATTCTGCATGGGAAAGAAATTATAAAAAACAAAACAATAACTGTCATTGAAAATGACAAAAGAGGCCATACTGAAATTCTGCCCGGCCAAATCTCTGTTGCACTTTTATGTTTAAATAATCATCCCTGACAAATTTGGCACTGCCTTTACATTGAATCCATATGTTCACATGGACACCAGGAGATACAAACCCTCTGAACTCCTGATCAACTTGCCATTGACATTAAAACAAGAAATACATAATGTCAAAACTATTTTTTTCACAGGATACCAGGGGGACAAACCTCTGGACCCCTGAATAAACTGTAATTGAATTTAACAGTACTTTCGAATCTAAAATAAACAAAATTTTTAATGCTCACAATTAAAAGTAATGGCGAAATGCCTTGAAAAAGTTAAAGGGCCAAAAATAGACAGCGTAAAAAAAAAAAAAAAAAACAGCGTGACTCCCTGTGAACATTTTTTAAAACCATGGGGGAAACGGTTTAAAATAGTTATGCATGCAAGACCCTATCCATTAGTCTGATGACCAGACTCATAGCCTGACCTGACATTAACCTGAAACAAGGATCTGGTGCAGCTAAGAGTGAAACTGGTGCAGTTTTGACCAAACATGGAAACATCATCTTTAGCTATGGATTATAGTGGATACCTTTCAAATGCTCAGTGTGAAGCTCATTTAGACTTCACAAGAGAAACGGTAAAGATAAAATGTGTTCAGGTTGCTGCCTAGTTACCAGTGATTATCTAATTATTTTTTAACAGTTATCAAAGAAATAATTAAATTAGTAAGTGGTCTTTAAAGGGATCGTTCACCCAAAAATTATCCCATGATTTACTCACCCTCAAGCCATCCTAGGTGTATATTCGTGTATCTTCTTTCAGACAAACACAATCGGAGTTATATTTCAAAATATCCTTGCTCCTCCAAGGTTTATAATGGTTGTGAATTCCAGGATGTGTAGCTTTAAGTCAGCTGTAGTTGTGTTTCATTTTCCAACATCACATTGTAACACTGATTCATTGCCATTACCATTGATTTTTTGTTGAAATTTCAAAAAATTTTCAACATTAATTGCGGGTGCAAAAGTGATATTGAATCAATACATTCTCCATTCATAAAAAAGTAATTCATACGACTCCAGGGGGGTAATAAAGGCCTTCTGAAGTGAAGCAATGCGTTTTTGTTAGAAAAATATCCATATTTACGTTTTCACAACCATTATAAACCTTGAAGGAGCAAGGATATTTTTTAATATATCTCCAATTGTGTTCGTCTGAAAGAAGATAGTCATATACACCTAGGATGGCTTGAGGTGAGTGAATCATGGGATAATTATTCATTTTTAGGTGAACTACCCCTTTAAGACTGGTCTTTCATCTTTAAATGAATAGTTTACCCTAAAATGAAAATTCTGTCATCATTTACTCATGTTTTTCCTTACCTGTGTGACTTACTTTCTGCCATGGAAAACAAAAGATGTTTAGCAGGATGTTCAAAGTGTTTTCAACTAATATTTAAATTTTATTTGAGCTTGATTTTAATTACCACAAATTACTTTTAATAGATTTTAAAAGTTTTTGTTAACAATAGCAACACCACTGTGAAGATAAGAAAATTAGAAAACTTTGGAAAGAAATGAGGGTGAGAAAATTATTATATTTTTGGATGTCTAAAACAGTGCCACTTCTGGGATCAATCTGAAATAACAACTGCTGCGGCAAGCAGGAAAAGCATGTAAAGTACATTGTAAAATCAAATGGACATATTAACCCATTGCTCCTGTTAACCCACTCCAAGTGTATGAGATATTAATGGCAGAAAATAACAGTTATTCAATGTTTAAGGCCTTTACTGCAGTGTCAAATTCATCACAAGCTTCAAAATGGCTTCAATCACAGGGTGTTGGACAGGTCTGTCCATCTCTGAATAAAAGCAAAGTCAGGGTCCAGGGCCACGGCATCGCACAGTGCCATCAAATTGAATTTCTCTCTCTTAAACCATTAACCAGCCTGAAATCTAATGGGACATTTTTATAGGTAGCAATAACAACAATGTCCTTAATCTAAGATAGGACCATAAAACATGTGACTACCTTCATCTCAGCTTCTATTCAAAAAGATATCGGCGAGAGAACACTATCAGGATGTTCTCATTCCTGAATCAAGCTCCCTATTAAATTGAATTGAGTAGCAATAAAACATTCTCTCATATGTTTTGGTTTTATTTCTTGGCTTTGTGTTTTACGGCTATGTGGAGGATTTGATTTGACCTTGGCTGAACCTGAACGAAGAGAAGTTTACCTTCAAACTTCTTGTTAACATGTACATATCTTTCTGAAAACGTTTTGGACAAGGTCCTGCATTATTATTTCTTGGAAACCCACAAGCTTTTGT
Organism: Ctenopharyngodon idella; assembly: GCF_019924925.1. NCBI lineage: Eukaryota > Metazoa > Chordata > Actinopteri > Cypriniformes > Xenocyprididae > Ctenopharyngodon > Ctenopharyngodon idella. The sequence goes on along the minus strand of NC_067240.1, from coordinate 12,671,755 downwards.
GGTACCTGGTTCCGACTGAGCCAAAGGTCCAAAGTTCCTATATCACAAACTTTTTCAGTCACATCGAGTGAAACGTGAGTCCGGCCGCCACTGAACGGATTCAGAAAGCTCAACTCAAAGCCCTCCGCATGAGTAGAGAGTGGACTTAAACCACATGGCTATAGCGCTAAGCCGCCCAAATGTTCCTCGGTTGGGAGAACGTCACATTCCAGACATACCTCCGGAACGTTTGAGGAAAAAATGTGTAGAATGTGGAAAATAAGAAATGCTGTGATTGACAGTTAAGGTTTGCTGGATGGTGGCCATTAGAGAAGTCTCTATGGAAACAGAAGCAGAGAGACCTGTGTTTTCTGACACCTTTTCTGCATCGCCAATCATCAGTCTGATAATGAACAAAGTGGGAAAAATGCAGCGCTAAAATGCTTCATGCAGGCATCAAGGCTGTAGCTTTCAGACAAAACCTCACTTCATTTCTCGCTCCATATTTGCTCATGTTGCACAAGGACAGATTCTCTAGCAGCCCCTCACAAAAGAGACTAAGTGTACCTCTAAATCCTTATATTTACAGCTTACGAAACACTGTAGCAATCGAAGATGTTAAAGCAATTAAGTGAGCCGAATGTTTACTATTAATTTGGATATAATAATATCAACAGGGGACTAAATTTCAGAGGGCGGTAAATCTGAGAACCAATTATTATTTTTACTTCCTTGAGAAACATCCTCTGAGATCATTTTTTTGACATACACTGCCTTAGGAAAACAAGGATTAACTATTTAAATAATCAAGCATTTGAAAAAATACTATTGCCCGGTTTCACAGACAAGGCTTATGCCTAAAGACTAAAATGCATGTTTGATCTGTTTTGATTGAAAGCAACGTGCACTGGCACATCTTAAAATATGTCAGTGCTACTGTTTTGTCTCAAGATGCACACCAGTAATGTTTTTTTTTTTTTTTTTTTAGGGCACATTTATAAAAGCCACTTAAAGGGTTAGTTCACCCAAAAATGAAAATTCTGTCATTAATTACTCACCCTCATGGTGTTCCACACCCATAAGACCTTCGTTAATCTTCGGAACACAAATTAAGATATTTTTGATGAAATCTGATGGCTCAGTGAGGCCTCCATAGCCAGCAATGACATTTCCTCTCTCAAGATCCACCATACTGCTGATTCGACACGCTGATTCATAACGCTCCGAAGCTTCCTGAAGCAGTATTTTGAAATCGGCCATCACTATTTAAGTCGTTATTTGTTATTTTTGGTGCACAAAAGGTATTCTTGTCGCTTTATAATATTAATATTGAACCACTGTACTCACATGAGCTGATTTAAATATGTTTTTAGTACATTTATGGATCTGGAGAGAGGAAATGTCATTGCTGGCTATGGAGGCCTTACTGAGCCATCGGATTTCAACAAAAATATCTTAATTTGTGTTTTTACAAAGGTCTTACGGGTGTGGAACGACATGAGGGTGAGTAATAAATGACATTATTTTCATTTTTGGGTGAACTAACCCTTTAAATGCCCTAATTGAACTAAGGCCTAATCCTGGCTTAATTCCTGGCTTAATCTAAGCCCTGTCTGTGAAACCGGGCCTATATTTAGTTGCCTCCTAAATCTAGCAAATTTGTTATCATGTGACAGAAACATGAGAAAACAAGTCATGGCAGATAAAATGAAAGAAAAAAAAAAAAGTCAACATAAAATCATCTCTATCTATCTATCTATCTATCTATCTATCTGGGTCAATGACATGACGGGTCATTTTTTTGTCCAAAGGCCTTAATAATATTAAAAAACAAAGATATGATATCCAAAGTATGATATGATATCCAACTAGATCTTTTTTATTGAATCCAAAAGGATTTAATTATATTTTTCTACATATAAAGGTATTTTAAAGATTTTGAAGGATCAAAAGGTAATTCGTTTTAACTGTCCAAAGGCCAATACAGCCATTTAATTTGAGATTAAAATATCTTAAAATGTAATAAATGTATATATTTTTTATTCTGGCATGATTTTATAACATCATATATCAACATAGTGCAAAATGGTATTAAAATTATGTGTAGAAGTCGTTGCTTTGTTATAAGAAATAATGTCCAGAAAAATTAATTTCATTGATGTCATTTGGAGTAACCAATATAAAGGGACCATTTTGGATCAAGTCATGCGTTCAATATCATGTGACAGGATGTGACATCATTCAGACACCTGCAAAGGACCACATGGTCGTGAAGCAAAGTAACTAACTCTCTTTTAACTATTTGGAAAAATTCATGTTTTCACTTGCTCATACGCATGTCCCGTAACATCAGGTCATTCGGTACAACTGCTATAAAACATGGAAAATGTTGTAATATTTTAAAAACTTATACTAAATATAAAATGTTTGATTGTCCTTTTGCTAGCTAGCTTGATATCAGCCTGTTAGCAGTGTTTAAAAACATCGTCATTCAGTATAAACAAAAGTGTCATTCGGTAAAACCGAAATTTTGGTTAAACCAAATGACTTTTTTTGTGAACCTTAAAAAACCTTATTCGTCCATGACCCATATATATGTTGCTAAATTTATTTTCTAATGATACTTATTAAATTAAAAATAAATTAGCTGTGAATTATTACATTGACTATTTTCCCCAAAATGGCAGATGTGGGGAAAAGTGTCATCGGGGTAAGCTGTGTCAGCGACTTATCTAACATAGTTTTCTCACCAAATGCAGGAAATACATTTAAAAATATTATTATTATTATTACACAATATATATATATAAAAAAAAAAAAAAATCAGTTAAGTGAATGAATAATGAACTGTTTCCTGAATAATGTACAGCAAAATAGGACTTCAAAGACTTAAAGATGCCACATGACTGGGCAGGGGCTTTGCACCGCACTAAAATAAGAAAAAAAGGAGACTACTCATGCGAATTAAACATTACGGTTTGTCTAGAGCCACTTAAAATAATAAAATGGGGAATAATTCCCCAAAACATCATTGTAACAAAGCAAATCATAAGGATCCACCCATTATATTGGCGCATAAAATAACAAGCATTTTGCTAGGACGAGACGGCAAACCACTGAGCATAGACATTCAGAGTACTGGCCTTAGTTACAAAAATCAAAAAGGTCAAAACATCAATGAAGTAATTCATTCGCCTGGGGAGCAAAACACACACAAATAATAGAAATGCACAAATAAAAGAAGGGAAAATAAATAGTGGTGTATTTAAAATGCCTATGTTGTTTCACGCAGATCATAAAGTTTCAGAGCAATGAACATTCCATGGTCACAAACACGTGCTTTTGTTTTGATCAAGAGCCACAATGATGTCATCTATACTTATGCAAAACGAGCGTGTGGGTAATTGCCTTTGTAATGGCAGAGTCCACTTAAAACAGTCTGAAACCATGAGAAGAAAAACAACTAGAAACGTGGAAAGACTTGTTGCTGAATATTCTACCAGCTCTTGTGGCTAAACGCAGCTTTTCACTTTCAAAGTTACAGAGCGTGTTCTAGCCGATTATGTCATTTTTAAGTGTCTTGTAAAAAGCTGTATGGAATTAGCATGTTTCTAAATGGGTTTTATAAAGATCATTTTTATGATAATGCACACAGCCTAAGATTACAGTAACATTATAATTTCTAATATTTTTATCATCTTCAACATTTTGCAGGCCAAGGATTTGAAAAACATATTGTATTGAACTGAGGGTTGCATTTTCAGCTTTACGCTATGATACTTACATTGCAAAATCATTAAAATAATCATTATTGATGAGAAATATTGGAACATTACATTTTAATTTTACGAAATACAAATGTTTCACCGTCCATTGGGAGGGATGGTGAAACATTTTAGCTGAACTTTAGCTCAACTTATGACTTAATGGCCTGGTTTCACAGACAGGGCTTAGCCTAAACCAGGCCTTAGTTCAATTAGGATAGTTAAGTAACTTTTATAAACATACACTAGAAAAAACATTACTGGTGTGCATCTTGAGACAAAACAATGGCACTGATATATTTTAAGATATGTCAGTACAAGTTGCTTTCATTTTAAACAGTTTAAGCATGCCTTGTCTGTGAAACTGGGAGAATATTATATTTTACATGATCTTTTTTTTTTAATTATGGCAAAATTGGGAAAATGTAATATTAGTAAAAACAATTAATAATTAATAAATATATTATTAACACTAATAATAATTAACAATTAGTAATTAAAAAAAAAAAATAATTAGCCATAAATGCCCCATCGAAGACCCATGGTATAGATTTCATGTTCATATCAAAAACAAAAAAATATAATTATTTAAAAACACATTGGTTTGGAGTCAGTAATTTTTTTTTTTTAAATAAATTAATACTTTTATTTAGCAAGGATGCATTAAATTGATCAAAAATGACAGTAAAGACACTGTTACAAAAACATTCTGTTTCAAATAAATGCTGTTCTTTTTACCTTTCTATTCATCAAAGAATCCTAAAAAAATGTATCACTTTTTCCACAAAAGTATTAGGCAGCACAACTATTTTACATTGAAAATAATGTTTGATAATAACATTGATAATAATTAGAAATGTTTCTTGAGCAGCAAATCAGCATATTAGAATGATTTCTGAAGGATCATGTGACACTGAAGACTGGAATAATGATGTTAAAAATCCAGCTTGCATGCATTAAATATATATATAAATAGAAAATAGTTAATTTAAAGTGTATTCATATTTCATAATATTATTGTTTTACTGTATTTGGCGATAATGAGTATTTCAAAAACATTAAAAAATCGTACCAACCCCAAACTTTTAAATGGTGTACAAGTATATATACGCAGTTTTTACTTTTCATAGCTTTAGCAAACAACTAAGGGTATGGTTACATGACAACAACGTACTAAAAACTGATTTTTTTCACGTACAGACGACAAAACGATCCCCTAAAGCCCGGGACACACTGCAAAATTTCTGGCTGTCCCAGACGAAAGATTGCCATCGTGAAACAATCGTGGCGATTTCTGTGATTGTGGCTCTTAATCGGTGGTCCTATGTCATAGAGTGAGAGAGGTTCAAAGACGGTCGTTCTCCCGGTCTTGCGGTCGCAAAGATAGCTTACGAACATTTTCTGACAGTGTCAGAAATTCAGCATGATCAATGCACAGTGTGTTTGCTGCTACGACCTACGTCTACTGACTAGAAATGCGACATGAAATCAACGCAACACGGCGCTAAAACTTAAAACTGCTTACCTCAAGCTCTTTTCCCTTCTTCTTTCACGCTTCCTTTTTTTCAGCACACATAAAAACTACAACTGCCAAAGTGTGTTTCAACATGGTCTTTTTGTTAACCACTAGCGCATGCTGGTGACGTTTTATTCTTCTACAGAAACTTGCATCGTAGCCTACGAGTCAATAATAGTCATCAACGTACAGTCTACATGCATGTCGTACCCAAGTTTAATAGATCCATGTCGCACAGTGTGATAAAGTAATGATCTTATAGGATTGCTAAAATCGTGCAGTGTATCCCAGGCTTTACATACGGATCCGCAAAAATGACTAAAAGTGCTGTATTACGCAGGCCAGGCCAGTAGTTTGCGATTTCACTTTGTAAAGAAACACTACTATGACTTCTACATTTATTTATTTTATTTTTACAAATTCACGTTTTTGAAGTTTACATGAAGACGACATTGTTATTGTTTCAAAAACTTGCATTTTGAAACCCATTTTCAAAAACAGCGTTGTCATGTAAATGAACGGCCAAAATGCATAAAAAGTTAATGTAAAGGCCCCTAAATTAAAAAGGAAGAGAACCTTAATAATGCATGATGTCCACCCAGAAATCTCCATCAAGAGCACTTTACCAACATTCTTACATTCACTTTTCATATACAACCTTATCTTTTCTTTTCTCCCAGAACTCATTTCTGAAAGCTCAGTGTGTTCAAGAGGGACTAACTGTACCTGAGAGAAATGGAGGTTCCATTGACAGACTCTGAGTGCCGTCTGCTCGGACTAAAGCCCTCCTGCCGGGCATAGTGCTCATCCCCACAGCACAGGATCATAAGGAAGGCTCTCCGAAAAGCCCGGTTCAGGAAAGCATAGAGGAATGGATTCAAGCCCGAGTTGATGTAACCCAACCAGAGCCAAGCAGTCCACATCTGCCAGGGCACGCTGTAATTAATGAAGGGATCCACCACATTGGTGATGAAGAAGGGTGCCCAGCATAGACAGAAGCAGCCCATAATGACGGCCAGCGTCTTGGCCGCCTTGGTTTCATTCTTAATGCGACTGGATCCGTGTTGATCATGGTTAGGGTAAGTTGAAGAAGGGGCCGAGCCGGCCCGATGCAGCGAGCCGATTCGCCGAGCATGACCCATAGCGGTGACGTAGATTCGCTGATAGGCGAGAACCATCAGCACCAGAGGCACATAGAAAGCCACGGCCGAACACACCAGGGCATAGGGTCGGTTCACCATGAACACACAAGTTGAATTGCGGGAAGAGTTTCTTTGTTCGATCTAGGAAATGAAAATGAAAAAACGATTAAGTATGCATTGATTAAAATTCTGGCTGATACCATTAACTGATAATTATTTTCATGTTATGATCGGTAAGTTTTGAACCTTTTGAAAGAAGTTTTTGAAAGAAGTCTCTTATGCTCATCAAGGTTCACAGTTGATGGGCACCACTGACTTCCACAGTATTTTTTTGCATACAATGGAAGTACAACCCGAATTCCGGAAATGTTGGGACGTTTTTTAAATTTGAATAAAATGAAAACTAAAAGACTTTCAAATCACATGAGCCAATATTTTATTCACAATAGAACATAGATAACATAACAAATGTTTAAACTGAGAAATTTTACACTTTTATCCACTAAATGAGCTCATTTCAAATTTGATGCCTGCTACAGGTCTCCAAAAAGTTGGCACGGGGGCAACAAATGGCTGAAAAAGCAAGAAATTTTGAAAAGATTCAGCTGGGAGAACATCTAGCAACTAATTAAGTTAATTGATATCAGGTCTGTTACATGATTAGCTATAAAAGGGATGTCTTAGAGAGGCAGAGTATCTCAGAAGTAAAGATGGGCAATCTGTGAAAGAGTGCGTAAAAAGATTGTGGAATACTTTAAAAACAATGTTCCTCAACGTCAGATCTCATCATCTACAGTGCATAACATCATCAAAAGATTCAGAGAAACTGGAGAAATCTCTGTGCGTAAGGGACAAGACACAATCATGCCGATGAGTGATGCAGTGTTGTCTGAGGGCCCGAAGACCACGGGCATACAATAAAGGTCTTCGGGCCCTCAGACGACACTGCATCACTCATCGGCATGATTGTGTCACTGACATTACTAAATAGGCCCAGGAATACTTCCAGAAAACACTGACGGTAAACATAATCCACCGTGCCATCTGCAGATGCCAACTAAAGCTCTATCATGTAAAAACAAAGCCATATGTGAACATGGTCCAGAAGCGCCGTCGTGTCCTGTGGGCCAGCGCTCATTTAAAAAATGGACTGTTTCAAAGTGGAAAAGTGTTCTATGGTCAGACGAGTCCAAATTTGACATTCTTGTTGGAAATCACGGACGCCGTGTCCTCCGGGATAAAAAAGAGGGAGACCTTCCAGCGCGTTATCAGCGTTCAGTTCAAAAGCCAGCATCTCTGATGGTAAGGGAATGCATAAATGCATACGGTATGGGCAGCTTGCATGTTTTGGAAGGCACTATGAATGCTGAAAGGTATATAAAGGTTTTACAGCAACATATGCTCCCCTCCAGACGACGTCTATTTCAGGGAAGGCCTTGTGTATTTCAGAAATTATGACTTGTATTGAAAAAATACGTCAAAGATGACCACAAACTCTTCAGCAGCTGGAAACCTATATCAGGCAAGAATGGGACCAAATTTCAACACCAAAACTCCAGAAACTCATAACCTTGATGCCCAGACGTCTTCAAACTGTTTTGAAAAGAAGAGGAGATGCTACACCATGGTAAACATGCCACCGTTCCAACTATTTTGAGACCTGTAGCAGGCATCAAATTTGAAATGAGCTCATTTTTGTGCACAAAATTTTAAAATTTCTCAGTTTAAACATTTGTTATGTTATCTATGTTCTATTGTGAAAAAAATATTGGCTCATGTGATTTGAAAGTCTTTTAGTTTTCATTTTATTCAAATTTAAAAAATGTCCCAACATTTCCGGAATTTGGGTTGCAAATGGGGCCCGTCAACTGTTTGGTTACCCATATTCTTCAAAATATCTTCTTTTGTGTTCAGCAGAAGAAAGAAATTAATATAGGATCGGAACAACCTGAGGGTGAGTAAATGATGACATAATTTTTTGGTGAACTATCCCTTTAAAAAGTTTAGAATACATCAGCATAACAAGAAGAATTCACCCAACAACTCCTCACTTACAAAGCTCTCGATTCCAATGGTATTCCAGCTTTGCATGATGGGAAGGAAGGAGATGAAAAAGGGGATGACCCAACATCCAACCAGCATCATTGAGACTCTCACAGGTGTCATCTTGTTATTGTAGACCAGAGGCTGACAGCAAATCGCATAGTACCTGCCAAAGACAGAAATTGCAAATATTTGAAGAATGATGGATGCTGTCAGGCAGTATGGTGTCTTTCGTAATCAATGCGTCCCTATGTACTGTACTTTGATATACCCTGATGATTCTGCTGATCTTTCCTTGAAAAGCTAATGCGGTAAATTATGTACAACCAGAAAATATGCACTCGCTGGAGACCACAGAGGCAAAGACATTATGAGTCACTGGAATCATATGGATGGAGAAGGAACTTGGTGACACAGTGAGACAGATAAACAGAATTTGTTACGCGAGGGAAAAGAGAGATAGATAGATAGAGAGAGGCTTTGAGCGAATAAGAATGAGTCATGTTACTGCCATATGGACCAGGTGCGGTGCATAAATCACAGCTGCTCTCTTTTGGGCCAAGAGGGCTGCAGTCTTCCCAATGGGTGAGCATGAGAGAATTTGCATACGTAACACAGCAAATTACACATAATTAGCTGACACACTGACAAGCCCCTGGAGTTAGTGTGAAGACATAAATTATGCGTTTCTTTTTTGTGTGAATGTACAGTTCACTCCAAGACACATAATGATTAGAAACCGGACAAAATATAAATTAGACATCACAATACAGGCCAGACTTCATCTCTGTACAGTATATCAAAGCAGGGTACCAGAAAAGAATTGTAGCACATTGTAATTTGGTGATGCAAGATTACAGGGCTTAGACCTCTGAAAGCCTCAGAAATCAGAAAGCCTCTAAATGCCAAAATTCTGTTTAGAAAAAGTGTTTGTATATTTAGAGAGAGAGAGAAAAAAAATATGATCAAATCTAGCAAAAAAATTGCTATTCCAAATCTATTAAATGCATGATAGCATGGTCTATTTTTCTCAATATTGCCATGGAAACACAAGCAGTTATTTGTGTAGAACATGAGTCATTTTTGTTACTATATTAGCTTCATGATCACTCACCTGTCTAGTGCAATGCAGCACAGATGCAGAATAGATGCTGTGGTTAGCAGCACGTCCAGTGAGGTACGGATCAAGCAGAACGTCTCTCCATAACTCCATTGACCTGTGGTCAACTCTATGGCTGCCAGGGGCATCACAACAAGGGCAACTAGAAGGTCTGCAAATGCCAGGGATACGATGAAGAAGTTGGTCTTCTTCTTTCTATATTTAGAACAGTAGATAAACAGAAAATAGCATTAATAAATTAACTCACAGCACAAAATAGTGTCTGTGTATAGAAAATACTCATGTTTAAGCTATTTAATAATACTTCATCACACTCCTAGACCTTTTTTATGGAAGTTTTTATGTTATCATATACAAAAATGAATGTACATTTTAACACTATATATTGTGTTATATTACTTATGCTTTAAATGACAGAAAACTAGTTAACATTGCTGCGAGAGTGTTTCTAATTCAACAGCTGAGTGAGTCTTTCTTTCTTCTGACCAACATAATCAGTCTCTCAATATTTATTCCTCTTTTGTAAAGTCATAGAAACGCTATCATGGATTTTATCTTTTGTTATTGGTGAAAAGGTGAACAAAATAATTATACACCAGGGGCGTTTCCTCCGAGGAGGCAAGGGAGGCAGTGCCTCCTCAAAAAAAGTGGATGAGAAAATAATTCGCTGTTCTCGTCAAATCGGCCTGAATGAAGACAGTGATGGCGTCAATGGGACGACTAATTAAAAAGTAAGTAAACAACTGTCACTTAGATATCACAACTTTATTTCATGTCAAAATCAAACTCGAAATGGCCTGAAAACATGATGACTGCGAGGGGTTTTAGTGAGCAATCAGCGTGGTGAAATTAAAGGTACATCTTTGTGTCTGTGAGTGAGTGACCAGTGTGTACAAGCTTGATGACTGCTGAAAATAAATTGACTTTTAAAAAGAAAAGCTGAATATTAGTTTAGAAATAATATATATTGTTTAAATTGTTACTGCCTTTAGTTATTATTTCGGAATAAATGTAAAAATGCGTAAAAACACTAACTTGATGAAATTTATACAGGGTTTTAATAAATAGAGCATTACATAGTGTAAAAATACAAAATAGAATTGTATTTGGTCTCTCTTTTTATGTAATGTTAACCAGGAAAATTGTGTAACAGGGACATAAATGAGGACGTTTCCTCCTCATTATAAAACACCACCGTACACCACTGTTATACACCACTATAGAAGTTTACTATGAAGACTTGCACTTATAAAAACCCCAGAAATGTAAAAAAAAAAAAAAGTGTGCATTATAGCTTCATATGACAAGTTAATTGCAAAAATAATTTTCTTTGCATTTTTGTCTTACTTTCCAGAAAGAAAATATCTAAGCATCTTTAAAATGAGATAAATGTACTTGAGAAGCAAATTGCATAAGATATTAAAGGGTTAGTTCACCCAAAAATGCAAATTCTGTCATTAATTACTCACCCTCATGTCGTTCTACACCTGTAAGACCTTTGTTCATCTTCAGAACACAAATTAAGATATTTTTGATGAAATCCGAGAGCTATTACAGCAATTTAACCACCACTTTCAAGTTCCAGAAAGGTACTAAAGACATTGTTAAAATAATCCACGTGACTACAGTGGTTCAACCTTAATTTTATGAAGCGACAAGAACACTTTTTGTGTGCAAAAACAAAACAAAAATAATGACTTTATTCAACAATATCTTCTCTTCGCGTCATTCTCCTATGCTGTTTACGTTCAACACTTCCAGGTTCTACGTCTGAACGCCGGCTCAGTATTGGCCGACGCTGTTCATGTGAGCAGCATGACGCATGCGTGTGATGAACGAAGGTCTTACGGATGTGGAAAGACATGAGGGTGAGTAATTAATGACAGAATTTTCATTTTTCGGTGAACTAACCCTTTAAGACTTGTTTTCAGAGAAAAAACTGAGGATTATGTTTAATTTTCATGTCCTTTGTTTTCTGGTTGTAGGAAACTAACTGCTCAGTGGGGTCAGTAAAATAAATGTAATTCAAGATGTATTGTCTGGAAGCAAATCCTTATATCATGTGCAATTTTGCTTCTCAAGTAAATTCAGTAAATTTTTTAGATATGCTTTACTGCAAAGAAAGACAAGAATACTGATTTAAAGATGTTTTTGCAGTGCTTCCAACACCTGAATGATAAGTGTATTAACCAAATGAATCCATTATATTTTGTGTAATTAAAAAAATAATGATTGTTCAAACCGTTGTACTGAACACTCCCCCCATCTGCCATTGGTTGGAAAAACAGATAGCCCCACCCCAAACTCACACCATTGGTTGAGCCATTGTTGCTATGTGAGGCTGGTCGGGATTCTCAAACAAACACAGCAATGTTTTGAAAACAGAACCACATTTTGGGGTTCTGATAGCTTTCTTTTAGATATCTTGCATATTAAAGGGTTAGTTCACCCAAAAATGAAAATAATGTCATTAATTACTCACCCTCATTCCGTTCCACACCCTGTAAGACCTTCGTTCATCTTCGGAACACAAATTAAGATATTTTTGTTGAAATCTGATGGCTCCGTGAGGCCTGCATAGCCAGCAATGACACTTCCTCTTTCAAGATCCATTAATGTACTAAAAACATATTTAAATCAGTTCATGTGAGTACAGTGGTTCAATATTAATATTATAAAGCGACGAGAATATTTTTTGTGCACCAAAAAAAACAAAATAATGACTTATATAGTGATGGCCGATTTCAAAACACTGCTTCATTAAGCTTCGGAGCGTTATGAATCTTTTGTGTAGAATCATGATTCGGATCGCGTGTCAAACCGCCAAACTGTTGAAATCACGTGACTTTGGCTCTCTGAACCGCTGATTCAACACAAAAGATTCATAACACTCTGAAGTTTCATGAAGCAGTGTTTTGAAATCGGCCATCACTATATAAGTCGTTATTTTGTTTTTAAATATTCTCGTCGCTTTATAATATTAATATTGAACCACTGTACTCACATGAACTGATTTAAATATGTTTTTAGTACATCTATGGATCTTGAGAGAGGAAGTGTCATTGCTGGCTATGCAGGCCTCACTGAGCCTTCGGATTTCAACAAAAATATCTTAATTTGCGTTCCAAAGATGAACGAAGGTCTTACGGGTGTGGAACGACATGAGGGTGAGTAATAAATTACATTATTTTCATTTTTGGGTGAACTAACCCTTTAAGCTTTATTTTTTACCATCAAAAAAGTATGCTGACACAGTAAATTTAAATGTAAATATGAAGCACCTTTACCTTAGCTGTCTGTCTTTACAGAGAGCCACCATCACAAGCAAATTACCAAGCGCAGTCAATATAATGATGGTCACCAGGACAATAGACAGTGTTATCCTCGAAGTGTGTTTAGACACGACTGGATCCACTGCGCTGTACATAAAAATATGCAGATAATTACACATGAATATAAGATAAGCACTAACCTATGTAGTAACAATATTTGAGGTGGTTCTTACTCGTCCGCTGAGTCTGATGCTGTGGCCATCACTGGTCATCTGTAAGGAAGTGGTCAGATAGAGTTTGGTTCACACAAGACACTGCAGTCCCTCTCCTGTGGGACAAACACAACTGTTTTGGGTTCTCTCACATCTCAAAGTCAATCATATTCTTTCAGCATGAGCTTCAACGTGAGAGCATTGAGACTAAACCCATCAACACATTAGGGTTCTGGGATATAACATGGAAATATGAGCCATGATGAGTCTCTGACACCCTTTAAATATAACTTTCCCTGCACTTTATAGACTTAATAGATATTTTGATGCTGAAAAACACATTTCTGGTTTGATGTTGATAAAGGGGTTCTTCAGTTTTACTGACGGGGCTGTGGATGAAAAAAAAGAGGTTAGGAAAAACTGGAAAATTGAAGTCTTATTATATTCTCAAAACACAGTATTGATGGCAAGATGAAGATAAGAAAAAACTTTAACACAAAGCACATGCACTCCATCATCGCACTGTTAATACCCACAGTGGCCAAATCACACCCTGTGCCTGTGGCGCTTGAGCCATAACTCATGCAGAAGTGGAGAGAGCTCTCACAGGGTAAACACTGGAAGCGTGTGATGTATTTGCCCAGCTGGGAGGCTCAAGTGGGTATTAGAGAGACAGCTTGGACGCTTCTTTCCTGTTCTGTTGTTTCGTTTGAGTTTCAAATGAGCCACATGATTATTATACCCCTGTATAAACCACACTGAACAAAACAGGCTATTTTAAACAGATACACATAGACGACAGCTGATTTACACATGATGCTTGTGGAGAAGTAAAAGGGTCATTCTACAAAAAGGTGTCATTTGTGTCCCTGATATGTATGTGTAAAAAACAGTAAATTTAACAATGAACATCTGAAGGCAACTTTACGTGTCAACATAGAAATTATTGTGGAACCCCTAAAAGGACATGGTGATGGAAAAGATTATGAGATGGGAGGAAAAATTATATTCCAGCGCTTTTGCATTCTCTCACAAACGTTTTGCGCTTACCTGAGAAACGTAGTGTTCGTTAACAAACTTTTTGTGTTCTTTGTAGGGATGCACCGATATGAAAATTTTGGCCGATACCGATAACCGATAATTATTTTTATTTGAAAGCCGATAACCGATGGCTTTCAAATAAAATGTCAGCCCTGTTACCATGATTTTGTGTAGTAAGCAACTGACAATTGAAAAGGATACATCTATAAAAATATCATTATTAAATTATCTTTCTAAGAAGCAACTTTTCATAATCTTGAGCACAAGGCTTGTCAAATTGAAATTAACTGTTAAACCTGTTATCAGCAATACAGCTATTATGTCCCAAAATGCATTAATTTATCTTAAGATATCACAATACAATTTAAAGACTCTTAAACACATTATAGAATGTTTCAAATCTTATGAAACCTTAAAATCAAACTGGGAATGGGACCTGTTTCTTCGATTGACCCAAAAAGATAGCTGATCTAAAGTACGAAAGCTGATGCCACGTGACGCGTCACTAACTTTCAATAATCTTGTCTCGATCTAAGAGCCCACTATTCCCTCCAGCTCAAGGGATTTCAAACTTGGTTAACTGTCTGAAGCATATAGATCTGTCCAGATAAAATGTGGGACGTTCCTGTTTTTATACAAGCATTAAGTAAACTGGTTAGTACAATTATAAATGAACTTCAAACTCTTTCCTTAAAGCTAAAATCTAAATGATTTGTGAATAAACATTCCTAATTAACATGTTACACTTGAAACTAAAGTGATGTATCACAACCTATGCTTAATTATTGAACAATTTACAATAAAACTAAAACATGGTTGTATTAAACCTACATCAATGAAGTTGGCAAGTTATTGTTATTGTAACCTATTAGTAAAACGCAGATGTTCTGATTTGATTGGTTTCTTTTACACAAAACAAAGCAACATGACATTGATTGACATTATGAAAAGAATATGCACTGACAAACCCCTTTCAATAACCAATTTTGACACCTTCCCACACAACTTCTTTTTTTCATTTCACGCCACCAGGACAACGGAGTGGCATTTGCATTTAAAGGAATAAAATACAATCTGTGGTGACAAAAAAACATAAGCCTCATTAATAAGTTATGAGAGTGACATTTTCACACAATCATAAAACCCATATGGGAGTGACACAGATGTAGTGGTCTGAAACACACATTGATCATGTACATATGTTAGGTCACTGTGATTTTGCCAAGTAAGACATATTTTGTTGATCCTGGAACAACATTCCTGTCTGAAAATTTAGTCCTAAACCTGGCCCTACCCATAACTTGTCCCTAAAATCAGAGGGAATGATAGATGTAGAAGCAAATAACCCTGGTTGTAAGCCTAAACTTGACATAAACTGTAAACCTGACCTTCAAATCTGATTGGTTGATTGGAATGTTGTTCCAGGATTAACAAAGATGTTGATCCAGGAACATGTTTCACTTGGTCAAATCACGTTCACCAGTTAGATGACAATACAATACAATACAACAATAACAATCTTCACATTTTTAACTGACTGAAAATGGATTTACAAAGTCTTGCTCATCATAAAACAAATGAATGAATAAATAAAGCTATAATGTGGTTTCAGTCTTGATCAGGGTCGGTCTCTCTGTACAATTACAATGAATAAACTAAGATAAAAATCACATCTTTGGCTGCTACCGTGTGCAAAATCAGTGGCACTTTATCAATTATGATGTCTTCAACAAATTTATGATTATTTCAATCACAGCTCTGAATTTGATATTTGGAAAATTTCTACAAAATCTGATCAGTTAACAAATAAACTCTCTCTAATTGCAACTAAGAACTCCAGTATTCCCATTGTAAAAGTGCAAATGCACTAATTTGGGGTCTAACTTGTCATTATTCTTTACAATTTGGGAATAACAAGCCACATCTTATCAAATACATGAAATAATGGTAGTAGTAGTAATAGCTGTTATTATTACATTGAAATATTTAAAATACATATACTTTATGGCGCTTAGAATAACCTGTTGCACATTTTGACACTTGAGGCATTTAAATACAGCATCATTCAAATAACTTTACTCACCCAGGGGCTCCGTGTTTCATGTCTCTGTGAATCCACACGTGTTTCTATAAACTGTCATATTCCATCAGTTTGATCTGAAGTGCTCTTCTCAGCCCTATGTCACAGTCAAACAGCAGCAGCAAGCTGCAGGTCTTCTGTTGATGTAAGTGACCGGCGCTCCGAGTCTCTGCCTGTCCAACGCTCAAGCGTCTGTAACACACCACAACAGAGCAACAGCGCCACCCAGTGTCTCACATCACATTACTGCGCTCATTCAAAATAAAAGGCGCATTCAAAGTACAAATGTTTCAGTTTTTCTTCTTGAAAAATGAGCTGCTAATATTATATATGCAATATTCACAATGTACTTTGCCATATAAAGTTGTAGTTTCACATACATGCGTCAGTTGTATTATTAAGCAAAATAGGATGTTATTAGTAGGCTATAAAATGTAAGTGGAAAATAACTTATAACGAACTAACTGGTTAGGGAATGGTTGTCTGCTGTATGGAGACCACAGTCATTGAAGTTCCTCAGTCTGAGACTTCTTTCAACCATGAGATGGCGCAAGAGCCCCATACATATACTGCATTTTAACAAAGTCCCTTTAGCCTTTGATCTTACTGAATGGGAAATAAGGTATAGTGTGCTGCTGGATTTGTGTCTCTATAGTAGATATTAGTCAGGTTAATAAAATCCTGAGATATAATCTATATATACATTATTAACATACAATCTCATAACTATTTCTCATAGGCCTATCAGACTCAAAAACATAAACGTGGTTAGATTGTGCACCATGCAGATGGCCAAAGGCAAGCTGATAAATATAACTAAAGAATTATATATTTAAAACAAAAACAAAAACACACACACACACACAAAGTAGGTTTTTTATGTAAACTTGTGTTGACCGTGTTAATATTACCCACAATAAGTAATTTACCAAACAAAGGAAAATACAACATACTAAAATTTGTTGTGTTTTTGTTTCCCAGTAAGAAATGAATGAGCAAACAAGGACTGGCCTTCATTTATATCTTCTATTGGTGGACACATCTTCTGCTTGTCTTCAGTCTGCTAAATTAAATTGCATTCAGTGACCTTACATGACAATATACTGTGGGTTATTGATATTACTGGCATTGATTGAGCTGCTTCTTCCACTTTACCATTACAGGAAAGCCACTTCCTTTACAGCTAATGCTGTATATTAGAATTTAGCTTAATAACAAGTGACAGAACAGAGACTGAGTAAGGAAGCTGCACCATACAATGTAATCTCTTTCAATTCAGTGACACAAGGCAAAGACACTTGCAAACATTGCCGTTTATCAAGACACATGTGATGAATGAAATTGCTTATTAATATTAACAGACACTGCTGAGCTGTAAAGTTTAGTGCACAGCAAGTAGAGAGGAACTGGGTGGTTTGCTGCCGTAGACACAAACATGCAGACAATGGTGAAATTTTAGACATCTCCTATGTTTCTGGTGACTTTGCACTCTTCGGAATAGATTTCAATACTACAGCAAATGCTTGTTTTTTGTTCTGAGAAAATCAGAGCAGTGAATTTAATTGTAGTAGCAGGAAAAAAAAAAAAAAAAAAGATATTTGTAGAACATATTGAAGTAGGCAGAACAAAAAGTGTTGTAAAAAGTTTTTCTATATTTATTTTTGTGAACTATAACATGTTATTACTAAACTAAACTAAACTAAACTAAAATAAAATAAAAATATTATTGTCAATGCAACTATAACATGTTATTAAAGGAAACTAAATTTAAAAAAAATAATAAAAAATAAATAAAATAAAAAATAAATAATAAAATAAAATAAAGCAAAACAAATTTAAATTAAATTAAATTATTGTCAATACAACAATAACATGTTATTACTGGAAATAAATTTAAAATAAACTAAACTAAAACAAAACAAAACAAAACAAAAAAATAAATTAATGTCAATACAACTATAACATGTTATTACTGGAAACTAAATTTAAACAAACAAAAATAAAATAAAATAAAATAATATTACTTTCAATACATTACAAAGCTCCAACTGTGTTTGCCTTAAAAGTGCAATATGTAAGAATTTGCAGTAAAATATCCAAAAACCACTAGGCCAGTGTAATATATTTTGTTCGCTTGAGTACTTACAATATCCCAAATGTTTGCAACTATTTGTAAATCGTGAGAAAATTTAAACTAAGGCTCCGGGACGTGTGAGGAGTCACCTGTCAATTGTGTCATACCCGTGTTACCCTCGGTTTCCGGTTTTATTTTGTAGAAACCATGGAAACACCAAAGACGCTTTAATATTTGCATGTTTTAATAGACAAGGGAACAACTGTTTTGATATATTTATAGACAGAAAACTAATTATTGTTATATAGCTCAACACGTTTAGTCTTATTGTTTATATCTAATTTTCTTGATTTTTTTGTGAGTACCATGCTTTACCATGCCTCAGAAAAAAACACTATTTTGTCAAGTAGCTAACACAGCATAATCAGATGCAGCTTTATTTTTAGTAATACAGCATTTTCTCCATCATACAGTACGTTTTAAAATTAATTGCATGCCTTTTATCAACACAAGCCATCCAGCATTTAATATGATATTCTAAAATCGATCTAGCTTACTGCAGTGTGTCTCAAACAAGTGTCTCACAGCAGCCACCGAGCGAACACACGGAGTAACGTTATAACATTTTCAACACACTCAAATGTATCTAATATGATAAACAGAGCTGTGTTACCTCATACTCATGACCGGAAAAGCGGAAGCGGCGCCGGCGACTGTGGCATAATAAAGTGTTGCGCAATCGCGCCAGCGGCCTCGTTCAGCTCCCACAACTCTCGGTCCTGCTCTGCTTCATACTACAGTAACGTTAATAATCGCATCCATGAACATGATTTCTTCCCGAGTCCTATCCCAATTCTTTTTCACCGGCCGTTGAGGTGAAGACCACATGTCCCAAGATTCTGTGCTCAAACTTGGCGTCATCAAGCTACGCCTTTGAATAGGCCTCTAGTGGACAGAAAATATTACATATTGCACTTTTAAGTCTTTTATTTCTAGGTTGGTTGTTACTTTTAAATCAAACCTAGATTTCATCATGGAAAAAATAAATGATGTTGATGAGTTTGGCAGATGCAGGATGGAGTTTTTCTTAAATGGTTTACTGAACAGCGTGTGCTTTTTTCCAGACATGTGCCTCACAGACTCTCTGGCTGAAAATAATGATTTGCATGACTCTTGTTCAGTCTGTTGTTATTGATTTACTCTCAAGCAGTTGTTGTGAAACAGAGAGTCAGACATGTTCCCAGCACAAGTGTAAGTGATGATTGAAGGTAAAGAGAATAAATATACTCCTACGCAATCTTTTTTTTTTTTTTTTTTTTTGTGTCTTGTTCCTACATGTTGTTTAATCACTGTGGTTACAGAGAAGCATCACTGTAGATTGGTAGAAGGGATCCGTGTTAAATATTCATGGTTTGTGCGTAGGGGTTTTCATTGCTTGCCCTTGTCCCTCAACTGAATAATGCATAGGTCAGAGCTTACTCTAACTCTTTGGTTATGATTAGAAATTGATTGTTATGTGCAGTCCGTTTTATTGAGACGACCTGGGGTCAGGGGCTGAGGTCATGGAGCCACATCCTCCTCTATGCCATAAATCAAAACACACATCCAGAGTGCAGGGGTAAAGCAAGAAACACACCACCTGCACTTTGAGGCCTGCACACACAACCTTGAGGTGCTTTATAATTCCCAGTTTGTTTGGAAATGAGTGAATAATCCGGGCAAATGGAGTAGAGTGTGTGCCCAGGCATTTTCAGCATCCTGTGTCCACACTGCCAGAGTATATTATTAACCTCGGTAAGGTCAGCGAGTCAGGCCGTTCTCTGAAAAGGAGCAGAACAAGTTTCCACTGAACCTGCGGAGGAATTTATCACATAGAACTGATCAATCTAGTTGGAACAAGAGTTAAAATTCAAACTGCTCAGAGGATCTGAAATATATTTAATTTGGGACAATATAGTGAAAGCTATACAAATTTACATAGAGTTGTTCAGACATTACTTAAAGAAACTTTCACATTTTGATCTATCCATTGCTGTTAAAAATGTGTTTTTGTTTTAGTAATTCATTTTTTAAAGAAATGAATACAAGAACACATTAATCAAAAGTAACAGTGAAGTAATTTATAATGTTACAAAAATTTTATTTCAAATAAATGCTTATCTTTTGAACTTTCTATTCATCAAAGAATCCTGAAGCAGCACAACTGTTTTCAAGTTGATAATAATATGAAATGTTTCTCAAGCACCAAATGATTTCTGAACGATCACGTGACACTGACGACTGGAGTAGTAATGGCTGCTGAAAATTCAGCTTTGCATTACAGGATTGAGGGTACGTTTACACGACAACGATATGTTTAAAACGGAGAAGTTTTTCCTTTGAGTTTTCCGCGTACAGACGATACCATTGTCAAAACGATCCCCATACATACAAATCCATGAAAATGACTAAAAACGCTGTATTCTGCTGTCCGGCCATTAGATGGCGATGAAACACTATAGACTGTACATGTAATGCGCATGTGCGTGACGTCATCGTTTTCACAAATTCGCGTTTTTGTTTACACGGAGACCGTTTTCAAAAACTTGCACTTTGAAATCCGTTTTTAAAAGTTTGCATTTTCAGGCCACAGAAATGCCATTGTCGTGTAAATGACGACAATGGCATTTCCAAAACGCATAAAAAGTTTTTGGTTTTTAGTCGAAAACGGTGTTGTGTAAATGGCCCCTAAATTAAATTTTAAAATACACCGATCAGGCATAACATTATGACCACTGACAGGTGAAGTGAATAACCCTGGTTATCTCTTCATCATGGCACCTGTTAGTGGGTTGGATATATTAGGCAGCAAGTGAACATTTTGTCCTCAAAGTTGATGTATTAGAAGCAGGAAAAATGGGCAAGCGTAAGGATTTGAGTGAGTTTGACAAGGGCCAAATTGTGATGGCTAGACGACTAGGACAGAGCATCTCCAAAACTGCAGCTCTTGTGGGGTGTTTCCAGGCTACAGTGGTCAGTATCTATCAAAAGTGGTCCAAGGAAGGAACAGTGGTGGACCGGCGACAGGGTCATGGGTGGCCAAGGCTCATTGATGCACGTGGGGAGTGAAGGCTGGCCCGTGTGGTCCGATCCAACAGACGAGCTACTTTAGCTCAAATTACCCCAAGAAGTTAATGCTGGTTCTGAAAGAAAGGTGTCAAAATACACAGTGCATCGCAGTTTGTTGCGTATGGGGCTGCATAGCCGCAGACCAGTCAGGGTGCCCATGCTGACCCCTGTCCACCGCCGAAAGCACCAACAGTGGGAACGTGAGCATCAGAACTGGACCACGGAGCAATGGAAGAAGGTGGCCTGGTCTGATGAATCATGTTTTCTTTTACATCACGTGGATGGCTGGGTGCGTGTGCGTCGCTTACCTGGGGAACACATGGGATCAGGATGCACTATGGGACGAAGGTAAGCCGGTGGAGGCAGTGTGATGCTTTGGGAAATGTTCTGCTGGGAAACCTTGGGGAAACCGGGCCAGGGCTGTTTTGACAGCAAAAGGGTGACCAACACAATATTAGGAAGGTGGTCATAATGATAAAATATCTGTGAGCATAAGATACTTCTTTCTTACAACCCCACACTTTTTCAGTATTTATTTTGGTGAACTATATCATGTTATGAATATGTTTGAATAGGTAAATTACACACAGACCTGAATGAATTTTGTAGCCACTGTCTTGCACAAACTGCTAACAAACATAGCAACTAAAACCATTATGGAACTGATCTGGAACATTCATGAGCATGATGCAGTTCCACATGAACCACAAGTATCACTTCATACAGCAGATTGATTTCAGTAGAGTTTGTCTTCTACAGTAGAAAGAAATTCTTCACTTGGTTTTGGAACAGAACAAATGCCTGCACTCCCAGACTTCAGGCTGCTTTTGATTATTTATGTTTGTCAGATTGTTAGGCCATGAGCCAAGTCTGTCTCATATGCTGTCCTAATAGGGTTATACATAAAACATCAACACCTGCTTCATTCTCAGGGAGGATTAAGCTGTTTCCTACTTTAAAACAACTCACTCTCTATATGTTCAAACAGAGACCACAGTTCAACACCATCATTGAGTCATTAGTATTCACACCTGTGTGTTTGAGATAAAGAATGTGAAACCAATGCGTAGAAGTAGTTCTTAGTGGCTTACAGGTGGCAGGCTTTTTTTTTTTTTTTTTTTTTTTTACAGTTTGCTCAGTGTGTGACAAGACGTCTACTGTTGGTAAACAGGATGCAGCAGCCACTTAATGACACATTAGTGCCACCCAGACAGGGTTAATGCTCTGACAAACACTGAGTCAAGAGTGTAATTGTCCCGCTGGGTGCTCTGTTTAGACGTAATGGCTCTGTCTTTACATTACAGATGTTTATGCTGAATTTTAAAACTGTTAGAATGGTTTTGTGTTTAATTATTAATACTAATTAAAGTGCATTCATAATTAATTAGCATTAATAGACAAAGGTGTTTCATAAACTGGGTACTGTAATGAAACTACATGCAAGCTCTAGACGATTCATTCGCAATTCATTATGTTAATTGGATTTAATGACCTAATAATTGCATAGCTGGCCTTGTTAAAAAGAATTACAAATGTTTTTACACTTTTTGAAAATGCCTCCATATGTGCGTCCCAGTTGTCATTTTGAATATCCTTGCCTGTAAAAGTGAAATATTAAGATCCATATTCAAAGAAATATGAATCTAAATCCATGACCTTTCATGCTCTTGCTGTGATTCTGCACATACAGAGTGCTCTTCAGCTTTACCAGAAGTTTTTAAAGAAGCTTCAGCTATTCTTGATATCAAAACCAGGTGCCACATCCTGTGTTATACCTTTTCATAGAAGAAACAATGTCTAGGACAAATTCAAATGAGTTATTTTCAGAACAAATGCAAATAATTTACTGCAATTGATCACGTTGATATTCATTGGTCGTTCATGATTTCTGTAGTTCTCAGTGGATGATATACATCATATCACATATCTAAATGATATATAACCTCTTAGGTCTTATATTATTATTATGTCATTATAGTTCTTTCTAATAATTGTTTTTTAAATTTGAATAAAATGAAAACTAAAAGACTTTCAAATCACATGAGCCAATATTTTATTCACAATAGAACATAACATAACAAATGTTTAAACAGAGAAATTTTACACTTTTATGCACAAAATGAGCTCATTTCAAATTTGATGCCTGCTACAGGTCTCCAAAAAGTTGGCACGGGGGCAACAAATGGCTGAAAAAGCAAGAAATTTTGAAAAGATTCAGCTGGGAGAACATCTAGCAACTAAGTTAATTGATATCAGTTCTGTAACATGATTAGCTATAAAAGGGATGTCTTAGAGAGGCAGAGTCTCTCAGAAGTAAAGATTGGAAGAGCTGTGAAAGAGTGCGTAAAGGGATTGTGGAATACTTTAAAAACAATGTTCCTCAATGTCAAATTGCAAAGGCTTTGCAAATCTCATCATCTACAGTGCATAACATCATCAAAGGATTCAGATTAACAGGAGAAATCTCTGTGCATAAGGGACAGGGCTGAAGACCTTTATTGGATGCCCGTGGTCTTCGGGCCCTCAGATGACACTCCCTCACTCATTGGCATGATTGTGTCACTGACATTACTAAATGGGCCCAGGAATACTTCCAGAAACCACTGTAGGTAAACACCAAAACTTCAGAAACTCATTATCTCGATGCCCAGACGTCTTCAAACTTCAAAAGAAGAGGAGATGCTACACCATGGTAAACATGTCCCCGTCCCAACTTTTTTGAAACCTGTAGCAGGCATCAAAATTGAAATGAGCTCATTTTGTGCATAAAATTGTAAAATTTCTCCATTTAAACATTTATGTTATCTATGTTCTATTGTGAATAAAATATTGGCTCATGTGATTTGAAAGTCTTTTAGTTTTCATTTTATTCAAATTTAAAAAACGTCCCAACTTTTCTGAAATTCGGGTTGTAGTATAACTTTAGTAAATAAGTAATCTTTTAATTAAATCAATTACTTTAATTTTTATAAAGTCCCTTATTGCCTGTAGATTGTACATGGATCACCTCTTTTCTAATTTTCTGAATTTCTAGTTCAGTTTCCTACCCAGATGGTTTCCTCCCACACCCCTAAACCTGCAGTCCCACCTCCAGTCCAGTGTTTTTCACTTATTTCCTATCAGTTATTTTTCCTACCCTCCTTGACCCCGTTGACCCCTCGTTCTGCAGCCTGTCTGCTCTCACAGTCAATTTTAAAAACATAATGTGCCAGCCCCCTCAGACCTCTCAGCGAGACGATGCCATGGCACAAACACGACTTACCTCTTAGTTCACTCTGCTTTTGTAACTTGACAATTGATGTCTCAAGGCTCCAAGTACAATAAAAGAAATATTTTTGCATTGAGAAAATTCAGATTACCAGTTTAGTGTGATGACGTGTACTTGTGATCTGTTTAAGTGCTTTCATTGTGTCATTACTCAGGAAATGTAATTCACTGGAGATCACACAGGGTAATTATAGTGCGAGTCTTAAGACAGTGTTACGTACCACAAGGTTCCATTCAGTGCTATTCACGTGGGAAGTCAGTTCATTATGTGCATCAGCTCATCCATTGTTTTATTCATATTCTGATGACAGTTTTTCAAGTAACTAACGAATAAAGAGTTCTTGAATTCACTGAATGGCCAATTTTGGTGTCATTCTAAGTGAAAGCCTTGTCATTTATGCACTCACTAAACGAAACTGCTAAAATAATGCTTGTTTCCAAATAGGTTTCCCAAACACAGACTAAAAACTCTATACTTCCTCTCCCACTCAACGCACAAACATACAGTACGGACACTTCAATAAACTTCAATAATTAATGTGGTTAACATAATATATATATATATATATATATATATAGATAACATAATATTTTAAGTTTCTATTGATTATACCAATCGCCTTCATTGTATTAACTTTTTTTTTTTTATTTTTTGCATGACAGAGCTTTAGTTGGCATCTGCAGATGGCACGGTGGACTGTGTTTACCGACAGTGGTTTCTGGAAGTATTCCTGGGCCCATTTAGTAATGTCATTGACATTACTAAATGAAGTAATGAAGACCATGGGCATCCAATAAAGGTCTTCAGCCCTGTCCCTTATGCACAGAGATTTCTCCAGTTTCTCTGAATCTTTTGATGATGTTATGCACTGTAGGTGATGAGATTTGCAAAGGCTTTGCAATTTGACATTGAGGAACATTGTTTTTAAAGTATCCCACAATCTTTTTACGCACTCTTTCACAGATTGGAGAGCCTCTGCCCATCTTTACTTCTTAGGGACTCTGCCTCTCTAAGATATCCCTTTTATAGCTTATAATGTTACATACCTGAAATCAATTAACTTAATTAGTTACTAGATGTTCTCCCAGCTGAATCTTTTCTAAATTTCTTGCTTTTTCAGCCATTTGTTGCCCCCGTGCCAACTTTTTTGAGACCTGTAGCAGGCATCAAATTTGAAATGAGCTCATTTATGTGCATAAAAGTGTAAAATTTCTCTGTTTAAACATTTGTTATGTTATCTATGTTCTATTGTGAATAAAATATTGGCTCATGTGATTTGAAAGTCTTTTAGTTTTCATTTTATTCAAATTTAAAAAAAAATATCCCAACATTTCCGGAATTCGGGTTGTACAACACTAGATGTCACCCCTTTAAGAGAAGGGGAAATTTTATTTGGATTTCCTACTTCCTCTGTGTAAAGGTCATTGCAGGTGATGGTTGATCTGATGACTTCTTTCTTTCTTATTCATTTTCATAACATTTGCTAAATTACATGTGTCACAATCTCCCTCTCTCTCCCCTAAAATAGTGGTAACACCACAGGCATAAGTTAGTTATTGGACTAAACAAATTTTAAATAGATAACTTCTCTTCTCTTCTCATATATATATTGGTACAAAGGCAGGGCAACCTGTCACTCACATGAAATCACACCAATAGCAAAGCACAACAATCCTATCAATTCCCACTGGACAAAATCAAGTCCCGCCCTACATTTTTATTTGTTCGGGAAGCCATTTAACTGGGTTACGGAAGAAAAGACTATTCCGTTTTTTAAGCATTTTACAAAGCCTCGTTTGCCACTTCAATTGAAGAAGGACTCAAATGCCGTATAATTGAGGATATGAACATGTGACATGACCCAAAAAAAAAAAAAAAACCCACCTCTGAGTCAGCCTTGTCCCCCTTGGTACAAATCAGCAACTGTGTCTCTGTGTATCGGCTGTGTGACAGTTAAGGGGTCCCATAGCAGACGCTGCCAGGGGCTTGTTTGAGGACACTAGGGTGACATGGGTTCCCTGAGGCATGAGGAGGTGACGAATGACACGTCATCGTTCTTCTGGACTTTCTGCCTGTCTATTCACACTCTAGTGCTGACCTCATCAGCATCTGACGTGTTGTCTCAAGTCTCTAACTCTAATCATGGTTGGCATGGCCTCATATTTAGTGACAGTGTGTAGTTGGGCTAAAGGCTGGTGTCTACATGGAGATGAAAATAACTGTGTGACGCTGACCAGAACAGCCAGTGGTAGCACCTCCATCCATCTATCCATTCAGCCAGAAAGAGAGAAAATGGGTCTGTAATGTTATAATGATCCATATAGTAGTAGCCTACATGATGACATTTACTGCAGTTTATCCCAAGAGCCAAACAATCTATTTACAGTGACTGATACCTTGTATGCTTTTAAAGGGATAGTTCACAAATAAATTAATATTTTGACATCATTTGCTCACCCATATAAACCTGAATGACCTTTATAGTATACAAATCATATGGACTATTTATAATATATATATATATATATATATAAATTTTTTTTTTTTTTTTTTTGTCCTTTTTGGAGCTTGACATTTTCTGTTCCTCGTCCACTTTCCTCGCATGGAAGAGATACTCAAGTTTGACAACTGTAAATGAGTGGTGAGTAAATAACACAATTTTCATTTTTGATTTAACATTGCCTTAAAGGAGAGGATCGCTTGTCAAAAAGAAATGTGGTTCCCTCCTCAGAGTTACAATGCATGTTGTGTCTGTGAACGCACATAGATGCAGTCAGGTGCTGCAGGGCATGCTGGGACAGTGTGTGGAGGTCATGATGAGCGGGAAGGCAGTCCCCTTTTCAGCGACATGAGCTGTGACAGATTCATCCGGCTGTTGGCAATGACAGATCAGAGACCACAGTTCAGTTAGGAGAAAGAAAGAACAGCCCCATGGGTGAATAAACTCATATCCGTCTGCTGATAAAGAGAAAGAAGAGAGGGATAGTTTTTATATTTAATTGGCTGTTTAAATACATATGATATAAATTATTTAAATACATAAATTGAAATTACTTTACCGATCAAAATTCTGGAATAATTAAGATTTTTTAAAATATTTTTTAAAGTTGGAATATACAATATTAATATTATTGAAATGATTGAAATTGAAATATTATTACAGTTAAAATAACTGCTTTCTGTTTGAATATATTCTAAATGTAATTTATTACTATTATGGCAAAGCTGAATTTTCAGCATCATTACTCCAGTCTCTGTGTCACATGATCCTTCAGAAATCATTCTAATACGCTGATTTGCTGCTCAAGAAACATTTCTTATTATTATCAATGTTAAAAAAAACGTGCTTCTCAATATTTTTGTGAAAACAGTGATACATTTTTTAGGATTTTCGGGATTCTTTGATGTACAGAAAGTTTAAACGAACATAATTGAAATAGAATTCTTGATTACACTTTAGTATGGGGAACAATTCTTACTTTTATTTATTGTGTTGCTGTTAGAGCATAAACAACATCTGCAAAGTTATGACGCTCAAAGTTCAATGCAAAGGGAGATATTTTCTGACATCACTAATTTCTGACATCACTAATTCTAAAATTTACATAAACCCTGCCCCCGATAACACAACAAAGGGGGTGAGGCCATGTTGGGCTGCTTTAGAGAAGAGGAAGAGTTGTTGTATAGAGTGTTGTTACCATGCTGTCATTTTACGCCGGACTGCTTCACAAACGAGGGTCAATTCAACACTAGATTTGCACAAAAGATTAACATGACGACACATGCTAGTCGATGAGTTGAATCAACTCCACAGCAACTACATAAATTTATCCACTAATCATTCAGAAACGTCCAGATGCATTCTAAAAGTTGTAACTTCTTCCTGAGTCTCTCCATCAGTGACCGACTCTGGTTTGGACAATGTAAGATTGAACACAGTTACTGACAATCGTCATTTTGGCTGCGTGAGATTCTCCAGCTTTGTTGTTGTTGAGCAAGCTGTTAAAGCTCCGCCCTCTTTTTGAAAGCGGGCAGGGAGCAGCAGCTCATTTGCATTTAAAGGGACACACAAAAATGGCGTGTTTTTGCTCACACCCAAATAGGGGCAAATTTGACAAGCTATAATAAATGGTCTGTGGGGTATTTTGAGCTGAAACTTCACAGACACATTCTGGGGACATCAGAGACTTATATTACATCTTGTGAAAGGGGCATTTAACTATTTGCTTATTAGCTTGCATATTAGCTGCTTATTAGTACTTATAAAGCACATATTAATGCCTTATTCTGCATGGCCATATTCTACATCCCTAAATCCTACCCCTTACCTAAACTTAAACACTACAACAACTACCTTACTAACCATTAATAAGCAATTTCGTAGTTAAAAGTCATAGTTAACCCCTTGTATCTTACTTTAAGTCTTACTGACCCCTTGTGAATGGTGGTGTATACATTTTTATCTACATATTTAAGTTGTATATATTGGTGGAATTTCAAACATTGATAAATATGAATATCCTGTAATGTTCCTGGAAATCATTCATATGTTACGAGTATGTTGATGCATAATTCACACTGAAGAATTATTATTATAACCATTACCTTTAAATAATTCTGTTCCCTTAATTCTGTTTAAATTTAGAAACAGAACCGGAATTTTAAAGGCATGCCAAATTGGCGCATAACCCTACAGGCTACACAGCAGATCTTCAGAGAAAAGGCCACTTAAGGCAGGAAATGTGTTGCTTTTAAACTTCCGGAAGCATCTGAACAGAGCAGTTAAGTCTTGGGTCCCTCAGGTACTGCCTCTGCGATAAAAGCCATAAGTGGTTTGAAGCTTTTTGAGATGTGTTGCATTTAGAGTGGCTGAGTACTTCCAGGATGAGGCACAGGTTTTTACCAACCACAGAAGATAATGCGTTTCATAACAGACTTGTTCATTCGGTATATCTCTAGCTCTCTTACCCTGGTCATCTGGTATTAGTCATGGATAGATGCCAAATATGGGTGTCACAAGGTACTGATACCTGGTGTGCATCATGAAATGTTGTTTTCTGAAACAAGTGTAATGACCAGTAGACCAGTGTGTTTTCATTACCATAAATCTTATCAGTAGCTGGTCTAGAAACCTCAATATGACCTTGATTTTGAAGGTTTGAGCAAGAGCACATGGTTGCTATGGTGATAGCGAGCCGTGGAACAAGGAAAACAGGAAGTGATGTTCATGCACCATCCTCCTTAAAGTGAGCAGCACTGTGTCAACTGTATAGTTTGATAATAAAATCCAAATATTGGATGATTCACTCTGTCATTTACGTGCCTCTTGCTAACACTGTTAGATTATGAGCTCTGCGGAGAGAGATGGTGGAGGCTCACGTGACACAAGAACATGGGCTTTAAATCATACTGAGGATGGTGACTCACCCTACTGGACATCACTTTTTTTCTTACCTGTGTGTGTCTGAGACACAAATTGCATTTGGACTGCAGCGATAGCAGATGTTTGATTAAATAAGTGCGCATCGCTAATGCCATGTTCATTATTGTAAATTGCAAGAATGAATCATCATATCATGTATTGTCAGAAACATTGGCAAAATTAATGAATGAAATATTACTTTCAAGAATGTTTACCCTTCACATGTGGAAGATTTACTTTTAGTCTATATGTCAGTGAAATTAATTAAGCCACCTGAGGAAGACTAATTTGTTTGTCCCTTTTCAGCTCTGGAGCAGATGTTATCTGTTATATGCTGCGTTGTGATATAGACTTCCACGCTATTTACACTCATTTAACACTCTCTAAAAAGCTTTCTGCTGTTCTCTCCGGTCAGCCTGAAAGTCTGTCGTGTTGAACATCCTATGTCACTTGACAAGCAATTACCAAAAGTAGGCCTGGTTTAAGGACACCTGCTTTAAATCTCCCATCAAACTCTGAAGTTCTGATTGCTTTGAAATGCAACTTTGGGATTTTAGTTTCAGAAAAGTGGCTTTACTGATTCAGGTGGATCTTTTATTAGAAACTGTCTGAGTCATACCCTCATGAATTACTTTCCTCAGCCCTTGATTGACAGACTCTCCTCTCCCATAATGGAGAGCGGCTTTTACAGATCTGTTCAGATCTATCCCGAGTTGCAAGGCTGCGTTAACAGTTAATGCACTTTAGAACACGGCGGTTTCATTTATAGCACACATGAAATGATGTCGTCATTTTATGTACAATGTACAGAAGTGAGTTAAAGGCTATAGGAGTAATATTGTTTTACCATAAAAAAGATAAAAAAATTTTTTGTCAATGGTCTTAATTTGTGTAGGACTAGGCCTGTCCATTGATTTAATAATGTAATTATTTAAAGGGGTAATGAAAATGAAAATTTGATGTTTATCTGCTTACACCCAAGGCACACCCGAACAATATTTATATATATATATTTTTTCCTCTAAAACACCACTATGTCCAACTGCCTTGAGCATCCGGTTGGTGAGGTCTAAAAATGTGCTCTGATGCCGGAAGTGATCTCTCGCGTGTATATGTCAATGAGTGCGAGCGATCACTTCCGGCATCAGAGTGCATTCAGACCTCACACACCGGATGCCGTGCGTGTGCTCAAGGCAGTTGGACATAGTGACGTATTAGAGGTAAAAAACGATATAAATACTGTTCGGTTTCTCGCACAAACCGATCGTTTCGTGTCTTAGAACATCAATGTGTCGTCACGAGCCGCAGGGTTTAATATGGATTTGTCTGTGGATGTTTTTTTTGACTCTTATAGATGGAGTTCCCATTGCAATATACGACTGACAGAACGCAACGGTTAGAGTTAAAAATCATCATTTGTGTTCTACTGAAGAAACAAAGTCACCTACATCTTGGATGCCCTGGGGGTAAGCAGATAACTATCAAATTTTCATTTTTGGGTGAACTATCCCTTTAATAATTTTACACAATATGTACATTAATTAATCACAATATAATTCATATAGGAATATTTGCAGAGAAAAGCCCTCAAATGAAGATATTTAAAAATTTCCATTATTGTGGCAGACAATATTTATTTATTTTATATATTTTTAAGTTTTTTGTTTGTTTGTTTGTTGTTTTTTAACATAAGGTGGACCTCGTTTTACGAAGCTTTCCACATGTGTTATTTTTTAATAGCTGGTTATGTTATCTTACTGTTTTTTAGCATCTCACTCCATGAGCACCGTCTAACTATTTCAGATGCCCAGAAAGCTGCTAAAGACATATTTAAAACAGTTCATATGACTACAGTGCTTCAACCTTAATATTATAAAGTGACGAGAATCATTTTTGTGCGCCAAAAAACAAAATAACAACTTTATTCAACAATATCTAGTGATGGCCAATTTCAAAACACTGCTTCATGAAGCTTCGAAGCTTTACAAATCTTTTGTTTCAAATCAGTGGTTCGGAGCATGTATCAAACTGCTAAAGTCATGCCCCCCAGTGGTGAACCATTGAAATTTCGAAACACTTATGGAGTAATGAAGCCTCGTTTACTGAAATCACGTGACTTTGGTAGTTTGATACAAGCTCTGAACCACTGATTCGTAAAGCTTTGAAGCTTCATGAAGCAGTGTTTTGAAATCGCCCATCACTAGATATTGTTGAATAAAGTCATTATTTAGTTTTTTTGGCGCACAAAAAGTATTCTTGTCGCTTGATAACATTAAGGTTAAACCATTGTAGTCACATGAATTGTTTTAAATATGTCTTTAGTACCTTTCTGGGCATCTGAAAGTGTTAATTATCTTGCTGGCAATGGAGGCCTCACTGAGCCATCAGATTTTATCAAAATTATCTTAATTTGTGTTCTGAAGATGAATGAAGGTCTTACGGATGTGGGACGACATGAGGGTGAGTAATTAATGACAGAATTTTCATTTTTGGGTGAACTAACCCTTTAAGATGCTTTATCAGGTTAAAAGTAATTTTGCTTTGAAAAAAAACAAACACATTTTTAAAACCTCTGTGTTTTGTTCATACTTGTCATTTTTAAGTGTGGTATTAGCTTGAATTTCTCTAATCCCTTACAGTGGAATTATAGTGGAATACCTACAGGTCAGGAGGCATAATTAAAGTTTTTGCCGTCAAAATATATATATTTTTGCATTTATTTATTTGTAATTGATCGCACTAAATTGACAGCCCTAATTTAATTTTGATTTTATGCAAATGGACTCAAAGTAAATTAGTGAAATTTTTTAGAGCACCTGAAGTGATCTATATCAGATGCTGGGTTGGTCATGCAAGTGTTTGGATGATGTGTCTTTCATTCATGCTGTTTTCAGTGGGGAGTCCTCTCTCATCTTTGACAGCGCATCGGATCTGGGAATGAGTCTCCTACACTCTTTAAGCTCCCCAGAGACAGGCAGCAGGCGGTTGTTGCCATGGTAGCTGGTCACCTGATTGTGTCTTTGCCAATAGGGATTCCCGATTTATAACATACGGTGTTGCTGGAAGTCAGGGTGTGTAGCACGTGTGTGCGTGTGTGTTTACAGTGTGTTCAGATGCATTTAGAGTGTTTGCATGTGTTTAACTAGCAGATGTGCATTTCCCCCTAATATAGTGCATTATTTCCCATGGGATCATTAACATTCTGTGTTATATCTTATCTGTACTTGTGTGTGTTTGTGTGTGAGTGTTTGTTGGGAGTGAGGGGGGTGAGCTTCCTCCCGTGATGCCCTGGGAAGGGGGGTATGAGGTATGAGTCAGGAGTGAGTCATGAGATTCCCCCTCCCTGCCCTCACACACACACACACACAGACATACTGAGATGGAGGGAGAAATGGCAGATACTCAATTTATCACATGTGGGCTAAATGCATAGACAGACTACCTTGATAACATACTATATATATATATATATATATATATATATATATAACAAAAATTTTATACAATTAAAACAGATGTGCATGTACTATCCTTAGCTCATATATGACAACAAACATTCATAATAAGAGGCCTCATATCAGTTCATACTTGGTAAAATGGTTAAATATGTCATTGAATCATTATCTTTTCTTGTATAACAAAACATATTTGCTTGTGCGAGTGAGTGCAGTTTTAAACACCAGCTTTATTAGAAACCATTAACACTTCACAATGCTGTGCTGCTGTTGTTGTTGAATAATGTCTCACAATCACTTATGTTCATCTCTAAATTATCCTCTAAAATCAGCCTACGTTCTCTAAAACCACTACTCTAAAACTTTTATGTTCTTTCAACTAAATTAACCCTCCTACACATTTTTGCTGTGTGTGTTCTGTAATATTGCTGCTGTGACCCAGATTTCTGGCCACCAATGGATTTTTGTAGCCGTGACTTCAGCCGTGACTTATTTACGATACAGCACTAGCCTCGAGTGCCTTATTGCTTTTATAAAACGGTTACCACACAATACAAATATTAAAGCCAAGAATATGTATCAATGCAACTTTCATGAAGTAAACTTTAATTCACTAAAAGCCTTCCTTCCGCCAGAAAAAATAGTCCCTGACCGTGAACAGCAACAGAAGTTACATTATTACACCAAAGACTGTCTTTATGAGTGTGTCAGTCAGCAGCGAAGACTTTTACATTGAAAAGACTGAATTGTTGTGAACACGAAACAAGACGCAACTGACAAATGCTTTGACTAGCGCTGTTAGTCATGGGAAAACCCCTTAACTGTTAAAAGGACCAGATGATACATCGGACATTTAAACAGATTTTTTATTATGAACATAGGACTGACCTGAAACTGACCTAAACTCGCTCACTCGATCTCTTTCTCACAATACTCTTTTATCGTGAATAAAACACAGCTATTGACCAATCAGAATCAAGGACAGGAACTTACCGATCCAACTGTTTGGATGCCGACATTCCTCAAAATATCTTCTTTTGTGTTCAGCAGAAGAAAGAAACTCGTACAGGTTTGGAACAATTTGAGGGTGAGTAAATGATGAAAAATTTTCAATTTTGGTTGAACTATCCCTTTAAAGTTTAAGTATTGGATAGCATTAAGGGATGCAGAATATGGTCATGTGGAATAAGGCACTAATATGTGCTTTATAAGTACTAATAAACAGCCAATATCCTAGTAATATGCATTCTAATAAGCAACTAGTTAATAGTGAGAATTGGACCCTAAACTAAAGTGTTACCTTATATACATACAGGTCCTGGTCATATAATTAGAATATCATCAAAAAGTTGATTTATTTCACTAATTCCATTCAAAAAGTGAAACGTGTATATTATATTCATTCATTACACACAGACTGATATATTTCAAATGTTTTTTTCTTTTAATTTTGATGATTATAACTGACAACTAAGGAAAATCCCAAATTCAGTATCTCAGAAAATTAGAATATTGTGAAAAGGTTCAATATTGAAGACACCTGGTTCCACACTCTAATCAGCTAATTAACTCAAAACACCTGCAAAGGCCTTTAAATGGTCTCTCAGTCTAGTTCTGTAGGCTACACAATCATGGGGAAGACTGCTGACTTGACAGTTGTCCAAAAGACGACCATTGACACCTTGCACAAGGAGGGCAAGACACAAAAGGTCATTGCAAAAGAGGCTGGCTGTTCACAGAGCTCTGTGTCCAAGCACATTAATAGAGAGGCGAAGGGAAGGAAAAGATGTGGTAGAAAAAAGTGTACAAGCAATAGGGATAACCGCACCCTGGAGAGGATTGTGAAACAAAACCCATTCAAAAATGTGGGGGAGATTCACAAAGAGTGGACTGCAGCTGGAGTCAGTGCTTCAAGAACCACTACGCACAGACGTATGCAAGACATGGGTTTCAGCTGTCGCATTCCTTGTGTCAAGCCACTCTTGAACAACAGACAGCGTCAGAAGCGTCTCGCCTGGGCTAAAGACAAAAGGGACTGGACTGCTGCTGAGTGGTCCAAAGTTATGTTCTCTGATGAAAGTAAATTTTGCATTTCTTTTGGAAATCAGGGTCCCAGAGTCTGGAGGAAGAGAGGAGAGGCACACAATCCACGTTGCTTGAGGTCCAGTGTAAAGTTTCCACAGTCAGTGATGGTTTGGGGTGCCATGTCATCTGCTGGTGTTGGTCCACTGTGTTTTCTGAGGTCCAAGGTCAACGCAGGCGTATACCAGAAAGTTTTAGAGCACTTCATGCTTCCTGCTGCTGACCAACTTTATGGAGATGCAGATTTCATTTTCCAACAGGACTTGGCACCTGCACACAGTGCCAAAGCTACCAGTACCTGGTTTAAGGACCATGGTATCCCTGTTCTTAATTGGCCAGCAAACTCGCCTGACCTTAACCCCATAGAAAATCTATGGGGTATTGTGAAGAGGAAGATGTGATATGCTAGACCCAACAATGCAGAAGAGATGAAGGCCACTATCAGAGCAACCTGGGCTCTTATAACACCTGAGCAGTGCCACAGACTGATCGACTCCATGCCACGCCGTATTGCTGCAGTAATTCAGGCAAAAGGAGCCCCAACTAAGTATTGAGTGCTGTACATACACATACTTTTCATGTTCATACTTTTCAGTTGGCCAAGAAAAAATCCTTTCTTTGTATTGGTCTTAAGTAATATTCTAATTTTCTGAGATACTGAATTTGGGATTTTCCTTAGTTGTCAGTTATAATCATCAAAATTAAAAGAAATAAACATTTGAAATATATCAGTCTGTGTGTAATGAATGAATATAATATACAAGTTTCACTTTTTGAATGGAATTAGTGAAATAAATCAACTTTTTGATGATATTCTAATTATATGACCAGCACCTGTATATTTGTTTCATTGACAGGTCATTCATCTAATTCAGAGCACCCTCCATTTGCTGTACGAGACCAGAAGGTTTGACGACGTGCAAAACTTGATATCATCGCTGTCACACTCATATCTGGCATCTATCCTCTAAAATCATTACTTGGACAGCCCGCTGTTCACCTGCCAATGTCAATCTCTGGGTTATAACCATAATGAACCATCTGCCTTGTGAGGTCAAGTTGCTTTGGAAGGAGTAGTGTCTCACAGCTTCTTTGTTCCTGCTGGTTTGTCTCGTCTCTGCGGGCATCCGATGGAACAAACACTCCAGTTCAGTGTGCCCGCGACTTTCATCATCCCCCCCGAGCATCACAAATGACTCTCCGGATGTGTAATAAGATGCTGTGCATGGATGGCCGTCTCAGCCACTGTGAACGAGGCCGGGCCAATCTCACATCAAGAGCTCTGAGTTAACTACGATGACAGCCACGCTGTTTGACTTTTTATTCCCCTTCTTTCTTATTTATATTACATCAGGTGCAAAAAGAAGATGTGACTAGTGCCGGTGGAAAGAAAAGCTGTGATATTTGGTGACGTGGAAGGGTCTGGTTATTCTGAATGAGTCTGGCTAAGTGTGAAAATACACGTCTGAATAAAGCAGAAATAAAGCTCAATTAGATCCTTTCAGCGTGTCACTATACATGCGTATATGTGCACATGTTGAGACATACAGTACAAGCTGCATCCCTCAGTGAACCTTATGAACCTCCACAGATGTATGTAAAGGTTATAACAGACATCATGATGAGCAAACATTGACATATTAAAAATATATGTGACCCTTGCTGGCAAAATGAGTCGGAATGTGCACAGGCTAATTGAAAAATTAAGTGAAAAATGTTTTCAAAAACGAATTTGAGGTTTTCACAAAAGTCCATTAAGCCCTCATCTAGCGATCCAAATGCTTCAAATAGCAATAAAACATCTAAAAGTATCTTTATTTGTGTTTTCTGAGAGAAGTACCTTTCCTTTGTCCATGAAAAATGACGTTTTTTGCACTTCCCCTCAGCACAAGTTTATCGTTTTAAAGCGCAGCATTCCAACTTTGTGAATATTCATAGCGAATTCTTGATGGCATAAGTCTGAACCAATGAAATGTGCTTTTCAAACTCATGCTGATGTAAACAAATCAATCTTAATCGTGGTGACTGACAGATCCGAAACACGCACACAAAGATGCCTCAGACAGCGCGCGATCCCGATATACACATATACACAGAATTACAGTACATTAAAATATTGAAGTAAATTTAAAATACTGACAAAAAAGTTGAATATATATATTTCCTATAGATATTTGGTTTTGGCGAGATGTGTGCCAAATTAGGTGTTATTAACAGGGATTTTAAGGCTAGGTGATTTTGTTTTAGAACCTTCAGAAAATTTTTAATTTTACATTTTTCTTAAAATTGACTTTGCTGACTCTATCAGCTTCAAACAGGTGTAGCTCAGTCATTTGTTCTTCGATTCCAACAAATCATACATCATTTTGAAGGTTTTTAATAGAGATTGTGGAAAATAACAATAACTCACTATTGAAAATTTGCTCATTGCAACTCATTTTGCCAGAACGGGTCACATAAATTCAATAATTCATCATGCACATCCAAAGGACAATTCCAAAATTAAAAATTGTATCTGTTAATATTATTTAATGGACCTGAGCTAACATGAACTAACGATAAACAGTTGTATTAATAAAAGATTAATACATACTGTAACAAATGTATCGCTCATTGTTTGTTAATACATTAAAGGCACAATATGTAAGATTTTTGCAGTAAAATATCCAAAAACCACTAGGCCAGTGTTATATATTTATTTTGTTCAGTTGAGTACTTACGATATCCCAAATGTTTCCAACTATTTGTAAAATAGAAAATCGTGAGAAAATCGTGATTTTAACCAAGGATACAGGACGTGTCCGGAAGTCGCCTGTCGGTTTCCGGTTATATTTTGTAGAAACCATGAAAACACCAAAGACGCTTTAATATATTTCATGTTTTATTAGACAAGGGAACAACTGTTTGGATACATTTATAGACAGGAAATGAATTATTGTTATATAGCTCAACACGTTTAGGGTGCATTCACACTTAGTTCGGTTCGTTTGGTTCATTTGGTCTGGACCAAAAAAGAAAAGAAAAAAAACCCATTTAGTCCTGGTCTGTTTAGCGTTCAGATTGGCAATTTTATCACCGAACCAAAAGATACCGAACCTAAAGGCATAGGGATACATTCACAACCTGATTGGTTGGATTTTATGATGTATTGCCTATTTTGAGACGGAACTTACCGAACATCCAAAACAATGCTGTGTGCTGAGGTAAATGCGCTTGTTGTGTGTGTGTAGCCTGCATATGATGGTATTTTGGCCAGCTGGGAACTCGTGAAGAGCTTATAAAATGTGTAAAGGAGTCAAAACAGCGGCGGGAATCCACACAAACGATCTGCTGCGTGGAGACCCGCGTCTGATGCCTGTGATGGGCAAACTCGCAACTATGACGAGAAAAAAACGAAATGCGTGAGGATTCTGTCTTTTTTAGGGTCTCATCTTCCTGTTTTTGATTCGTTTACATGTCTTTGGTCTGTGTTGCATTCATATATCATTCAAACCGCACCAGAGTTCGTTTGGAAGCGGACCGAGACCCATCTTTTCAGTGGTCTCGGTCCACTTGTTTGGTGCGCACTAGGGTTCGGATGGCAGCGTTCACACATGCTCAAATGAACCGCATTAACAGAGCAATCGCACCAGAGTTTGTTTTAATCAAACCAAACATGCCAAGTGTGAACGCACCCTTATTGTTTAAATCTAGTTTTCTTGATTTTCCGAGAGTACCATGCTTTTACCATGCCTCAGAGAAAAACACTATTTTGTCAAGTAGCTAACATAGCATAATCAGATGCAGCTTTATTTTTAGTAACAGTAATACAGCATTTTCTCCATCATACAATATGTTTTAAAATTAATTGCATGCCATTTATCGGCATTTATTAATATGATATTCTAATTTCGATCTAGCTTACTGCAGTGTGCAACAAGTGTCTCACAGCAGCCACCGAGCGAACGCAGAGAGTAACGTCATAACATCATTTTCAACACAGTCAAATGTATCTAATATGATAAACAGCGCTGTGTTACCTCATACACTTGACCGGAAGAAGCGGAAGCGGCGACTGTGGCATAATAAAAGTTCAGCTGAACTGGTTTGGGGAAAAAAAAATCACGCGTATGAAGCAGACGACGGCCGAGTGTTGTGGGAGCGGAACGAGGCTGCTGGAGCAATTGCTAATGAGAGACGACACGCCTCGCGAGCTGCGGAACTTTTATTATGCCGCAGTCTCCGCTTCCGCTTCTTCCGGTCAAGCATATGAGGTAATCAGGGTTGGGTGTAGGCAATCGTTATTGTGATTGACATGGCCAATGAAATGTTTAGAATCGGTTTCAGGGCAGGATTTCCGCTGAACTGGTTTGGGGAAAAAAAATCACGCGCTTCATACTACAGTAATGTTAATAATCTCATCCATGAACATGATTTCCCGTCCCAATTCTTTTCCACTGGTTGTGAGGTGAAGACGCCAAGACTCCCAAAATTCCGCACTCAAACTCTGCGTCATCAAGCTACGCCTTTGTTTTGAATAGGCGACTTCTAGCGGCGAAAAACTTCATAACTAACTTGAAGTACGCTAATGGGACCTTATTGTAAAGTGTTACCGTGATTGGTACTCATCTAGTATTTATTCTAAAGTTTCAATGAAACAATTTGAGGTTGTAATTATTAAGTTGCAATTTGATGTTATAAATGTAAAATATTTTTTTTCTATGGATTCAAAATATATTGGTACCCTATTGGGTATTGGCCTACATTCAATTTTCTTGATACTGGTTATGTATTTATTAGATATTTCATCAGAAGATATTGTATATTTAATTAGGATTGTTCATTTTTACATTTAGATCTAGATTTTCTCTCATCTAATACTTACTTAAAGTGAATCTTTAAAAACACTAGTAATTTAATGACACCGCTACATATATCAAAATGAATCCATTGTATTGTGAAGCCTAAATTTTAGTTTTATTTTGTATTTAAAAAAAAAAAAAATGAATATCAAAAATTTATCCACTATCTGCCATAACATGAAAATAATTATCGGCTTATCAGCCAGAATATTAATATCAGTGCATCCCTGCATATGAATCTACACTTGTGTGGAATAGCAACTGTTCTGCCAGTCCCTGATTACAATTCAACATGATATAACCGTTGTAACTGCAGCTGATGATTGATAAAGTTAGTCTGAGGTCTAAAAAAGAACAGTCATCTGCCTCAAGCTTCAGTGACTGCACAACTGCTGCCCTAGCTTGAGGATTTGGAGAGCTGGCTTTACCTCAACCCGTCCTCTGCTCTAACTAGTGAGTCACTTTCAGCTCTTCATCTGTTATAAAACACCACACACACTCCATCCTGCTCTGGGACAGATTGATCAAATGCACGAAAAAGTATCAACGCGAGCTGTACGGACTCAGGTGGGCTCCCTCACCCACTCTCACGTAGCCTCGCTATTTATTTCCGATCATCAGATGCATTTAATGGACTCTATTTCCCCTGCTATTAGCTATTTATCTCTCTTTAGTCCATTAGGTTGCCTGCAAAAGCAGATTGGCCATACAGTGCCTGTAAAAATAAGCATCTAGATCTACAACGTAGATGGTCTACAATGGGCTTTATGTACAACCTTATCAGTGTAGTGTGCTGAGTGAGTCAGTGAATGGGTCACTGACGGGGAGATGGGTTCCTTCATTGTCATCGTATTTTTTTCTCTCTTTTGGAAAATTACTCGTCTGATACCGCAGCTGGTTCTGAACCTTGGCCAGTGTTGCGTAACCTGAGTTTGCGTCATCAGGTAGTGGCTCACATATGCCTGCCGCTGTTAACCAGCCTGTCAGGGGATGTGGGCGTTCATACTAGAGGTCTTACTCTCTTCCTTTTCACCATCTTTTAACCTATTTTTAGTTTTTCATTTCTTCAGAATTTGTCATTGCACAGAAATGAAAATGCCACCTGGATTCCAAAACCAAATACTTTCTTCTGTCCCAGCTAAATTCAAGAATAGGGTGATATTACCATTCTTCCCCAGTTGATTAATCACAGTTCATTTAGATGATTGTTTTGTATTACACGTTTTCTGAAATGATATGCTTAAATATGCAAATTAAACATTATTGAATAAAATATGCATATACCTCCAAAACACAAATCTGAACATTGGATTTTTGTTTTTTACAGAATTTTTTGTTTTTTAAAATGTTATTTAAATCAGGCAACTGATATATAAACAATCTAAAAAATCTTTCAGAATATAGATAGGAATAAAACTGGGAAGTTTGGTGTATGTAAGCAGGGTTGCCAGGTTTTCACAACAAAACCTGACAATT
Source organism: Ctenopharyngodon idella (assembly GCF_019924925.1). Classification (NCBI taxonomy): domain Eukaryota; kingdom Metazoa; phylum Chordata; class Actinopteri; order Cypriniformes; family Xenocyprididae; genus Ctenopharyngodon; species Ctenopharyngodon idella. The sequence goes on along the minus strand of NC_067240.1, from coordinate 12,629,860 downwards.
GCTACTCAAAACTAGCCCAAAACTAGCCCTATCGCGTTCCGGGTGGTCCCACTGTAAAAATTCTGTGGGGTAAAATCCACATTTTGGCGGGGTCCCCCTGGTAAAATTCACATTCCAGGGGCTAAATACCATGTTATTTAGGGTCGCTTCAATCCGCGGACATGCAAAACAACCTGCGGCAACACTGTAAATGTAGCCCAATTCTGCGGGGAAACCGCAGACTTTGCAACACTGTATGTAAGTGCTACTGAAGTGGAAATTTATTGCTCAGTTCATGAGAAAAAAATAATTTTGAGAAAATGGTCTTTAAAGATAGGTATTGTAATGGAAATCTACAGACACAAATAGATAACATATAATAAAATGAACACTAAAAATGTGTGTTTGGGGTGTTTTATTTCCACTAGTCTGAAAGAAGACATGTTATGGAAAATAAATAGCCCAAAATCTCAAAATTGACCATAAAAATGGCTTTGCCTGTAGTGTCTTAGAGTTTGGTGGCAGGGTTATCTGTGTGTCCAAACAATGGAAGACAGAAAACGTGTTCAGTTCAAAAATTCACTTCAGGTGTGGTTTAAATAGTACCAAGATTGTGATGGAAAACTCACATTTTGTGTACCTAAACCGGACACGTCTGTGACCATTAAAAGAATTTTGTCCTCATTTCAAGATTCACTGTTGCGGATCAGCGGGGTCCTGATTTTTGGATTGAATCTCACAATAGAGGAAGCAAGACACCTGCTCCCCCCCTCTCCCCATAGACACACAAAGCCCTTCTGGAAGTTTCTGTGTGTGGGCCGTGTTCCACTTCCCCTTCCTGTGCTGTGCCAGAGGCAGTGGGCATGTTATTCCCCCTCATCCTTGTCTGTCAGCTGCTAGAATGAGTCACTGGGCAACGGGCAGCAGGCTGGGTCGCCTCTGCCCACCAACACTCCCCTCTGCCAGTGCACACAGATGGGCCCGCTGATGGAGACAGGCATTTTGTGTGTGTCCCTGTCCACCTACTCGCATATCTGTTGTTGATCTATTCCCATACACCTTAAGCAAAATAATGTTTCTGTGTTAGTGTTCAGAATCTGAGTTTGTCAGCCTTTTCTGGCCCAGGGACCCCCAACTCAGACTGTTGAAGTGCTTGATTTTCATGATAACACTGTGTAATGTCTTCCATTAATAACACAAAAAATCACCATGAAATCAACATTGACAATTCTTATTTTTTAATGGAATTTTGATGACGCGTTTACTGGTGCAAAGGCAGGACAACCTGTCAATCACATGAGATCACAGCAATAGCAAACCACAACCATCCAACGATCCAATCCATTCCCACCCTACATTTTTTCTGAGAAGGCCATGCAAAATACATTCAAACATGAGACAAAACATACCAAATCTACATTTTCTAAACAGGTTCATAACGCAAAGAGATTAAATCTGCTGTAAGAGCTTTACTTTGACTTATAGTGCCCCTTCAAATAAATACACTTCACTACAGTTAAAGTCTTTGTATAATAAGCACACTGGTTGTTTCTTTTGGGAGTGTGAACAAGTACTTGTCAGTCCATTGTTTATAAACTGATGTTTTTTCCTGTATTTTTTCCTATATTTTGCATTTCTGTCTGCTTGGAGAGTGACATAATGACACTGTAAAAGGCCCCAGAGTGAAAAAAGAGCTTATTTTAGCTTTTTAAATCATCCTGACAGAAAATTTAAAACCCAGTTGGATAATGATTATATGTTGCAAAACCAGTGAAAACCAATGATTTTACTGAGAGGCACATTTTTCACTGAGTGACATGGGTGGTAGAATCTTACACCGATTAATAATGTACAGTGCCGTTCAAAAGGTTGGGGTCTTTTTTTCTTTTTCTTTTTTTCTTTTGTGAAAGAAATCAATACTTTTATTCAGCAAAAGGGCACATTAAATTAACTTTTTCATTAGTACAAAAAAAAAAAAGTTTCAAATAAACGTTGTTCTTTTGAACTTTCTACTCAAAGAATCCTAAAAATGGTTCTCAATCATGGTTTCCACAAAAATATTAAGCAGCACAACTGTTTTCAACATTGATAATAATAATAAATGTTTCTTGAGCAGGAAATCAGCATATTAGAATGATTTCTGAAGGATCATGTGACACTGAAGACTGGAGTAATGATGCTGAAAATTCAGCTTTGCCATCACAGGAATAAATTACATTTTAAAATTATAATTATAATAAAACATAGTTATTTTATATTGTAATAACAATTCACAATATTGTTGTTTTTACTGTATTTTTGATAAAATAAATGCAGCCTTGCAGAGAGAGAGAGAGAGAGAGAGAGAGAGAGAGAAACTTACTGCTCCCAAACTTTTTAATGGCATTGTATCTCACTGTAAAGAAAAAAGCAGTCTAGGAGGAATAATTGGGTGAAAAAAAACTTAATCGACTGAAATTTTCAGATGGAATGTTTTGGGCCAGTTGAACAGACCTGCCCTAAAGAATCAACCAAAGATTTAAAAAAAAAAAAAAAAAAAAATTACCACTTTTTCACTGTCTGCAGTACTGTCATGGACCACCAGGGGATACTGGATACTCAGCAGGTAATATGAGTATTTCTGATCACTTTTTTTTTTTTATAAGACAGGCATTGGATATTTATTTACTCTTAAATGTGTATATATGCACATTAGCTGGGATCAGCCTGTATTATACAGATAGCTTGATTTGAGTTTAAGAAGCAATATTTATGATAGTTTTTTCTTTTATTTGCTAATTTTACTGATTTTAAATAAATATTGGAAAAAAAAAATAAGGCTTTCCCACTTTAAATAGATAGGAGCCTATTACCTATGTAGAAGATGGCACCCCAGGGCATTACCAATATGGCCGCCAAGTGAACCTGTCTTACAGGAACTTTAAAAGCAGTACACCATGATCCAGAAGATGAAACAAAGCACATCTGACAAAGGGACAACTGCAGTTCTTCAAAGCCCCCCTTGAAAGTAAAACATTTTTATCTCAAAGTAAGCCAATATATCTCTTCTCTCACTCTCTCTCTCTCTGTGACTTCCTTCCTACATCCTGAGGGAGGACAACAAAGAGCTAAAATATATTAATAATTGATGTACGCCTACCTCCACAAGGAGGAACACCCGTCCCTGCTGGTCCCCATGCCTTACTTTCACTGACCACCATTCATCCTGTATATCCACAATATCTATATCCATGCATGTTGCACATCCCTCCACCTCTAGTACATCTTGTTCTGAGGGAGTTTTTCATTTCCTCTCTGCTTACAGCCTTGTAAAGCACAATGTCAACAGCCAATATTCACCCCAGCACACTCTCACTGAATAGCAACAACCTACAAAGCTTCAAGGTCTGCCTTGAGTGACATGGTCACCTTTTTCTGGGAGCTGCTGCTTTGAATGAAGCCAGATGGCTCACCGATCATCATGGCTTTTCTTAGTTTGAAAAAAGATTTGCCTTCCTGGCCTTCCTGAGAATAGAGCAGGAAATGACTGAAACTTGAACTACTTTTTTTTTTTTTTTTTTTACCTCATCAAAAAGTATTAGCCCTAAAGAAATACTGAAGTACTGAAATAAAGTACACCCACACTCAAGATGAAGAATATTTTACTTTTGCTATAAAGCTTCAGCCACACCCCAAGGGGTCAGTGTAAGTCCAGGACAACTGACTTCAATCAATCAATCAATCAATCAATCAATCAATCAATCAATCTATCTATTGCAAATATGCATTTTTTTTCCACACAAAAATTTAAATAATTGACTGACATCATTCTCAGTGCTTCATAGGAGTGGGCAGGTTTGAAAATAGGCTCATTTTCCAACTCCCCTAGAGTTCAACAGTTGAGTTTTACCGTTTTCGAATCCATTCAGCCGATCTCCGGGTCTGGTGGTACCACTTTTAGCATAGCTTAGCATAGTTCATTGAACCTGATTAGACCGTTAGCATCTCCCTCAAAAATGACCAAAGATTTTCGATATTTTTCCTATTTAAAACTTGACTCTTCTGTAGTTACATCGTGTACTAAGACCGACGGAAAATGAAAAGTTAAGATTTTCTAGGCTGATATGGCTAGGAACTATACTCTCATTCCGGCGTAATAATCAAGGAACTTTGCTGCCGAACCATGGGTGCAGCAGGCGCGATGATATTACGCAGCGCCTGCTTGCACAGGGAGCGTGCCTTGCAACCATGGAGACATTTGTGAGAGACGCTGCGCAATATCATTGCACCTGCTGCACCCATGGTACGGCAGCAAAGTTCCTTGATTATTACGCCGGAATGAGAGTATAGTTCCTAGCCATATCGGCCTAGAAAATCGCAACTTTTCATTTTCCGTCGGTCTTAGTACATGATGTAACTACAGAAGAGTCAAGTTTTAAATAGGAAAAATATCGAAACTCTTTGGTCATTTTTGAGCGAGATGCTAACGGTCTAATCAGATTCAATGAACTATGCTAAGCTATGCTAAAAGTGGTACCGCCAGACCCGGAGATCGGCTGAATGGATTCGAAAACGGTAAAACTCAACTGTTTAGCTCTAGGGGAGTTGGAAAATGAACCTATTTTCAAAAAAAAGTGGAATGTTCCTTTAAGTGAACGTAAACAGTTGAGAAAGAAAACGCATGTGTTGGATCTGTGCATTAGGTCTTAAAGTGACAGCAGGCCAATAAACCTGCTGCTGTCTGTGTCATTACTGTTAATCAAAGAACAAAAGAAAAAGAAAATCACTCACTGATCTTGACTGAATAATGTTTGTAACTTTAATAAAGGTTAATTATATTTTACTTATAAAAAGAAAACTATGTAGTGTTATTTTACATTTGATTTCAAATTTTGAAGTTGTATTTATTTGTGCTATTGCTAATTTGCTTATTTGTTCTTATTGACTGTATACCTGTCTTAAATAATGTTTGAAATTTAGTTAGTCCAGTTTATCAGTTAGTTGCTCTTTAGGCTGCTGATTTTTGTTCATGGTATTCAACTGCAACAGAATGTTTTGCAAAAAAACGCAGAATAAATATGTTTGATATCTAAATGTTTGACTTCATTTTTTTACCATATTGGAATAAACTGGGAATCGTTAAGAATCGGAATCGATAAGCAGAATGAGAAAATGGAATCGGAATCACTAAAATTCAAATGATATAATCTTTCATATACCATTGATTAACAATCTCGTAGCTCACAGTAGGTCTGTCTTTAAAGTTATCATTAAAAAAATCAATTTAAAAAAATGTAATTAAAAAAAAATTAGTAATACAGTATGTTCTTGTTGTTTTTTTAATAATACTTTATTTTAAGTACTATGTTTTATTTTATTTTGCAGGGAAAAAGCACCAAATGAATCTTATTTTTCTAAAGAATTACTTTGGTGACTTTGTACCAAGCTCCAGCCTTGACTGCTGATAACATAACATTAGCGGATGTGGAGTGGGCAGCAAGTGATAGGTGAGAAATCAGCCAGGTGTGCGCACAGCGACACGGCAAACAGAGCGGGGGTGTGGATTCGTTTCCGCCATACACTGCAGTGACGTCCCTGCAGGATTGACTTGCTTTGAGACACGGCGCCTGCAGTCACCTCATCTGTCCAACAGCCTTCTTGTTTGTCATTAGCCAAACACTAAGATCCGAGGGGGATGCCCATTGACAGTCATATTGATAGTCTGTGTTTGCCGTTCACTGTTTGTGCTGGTCACAGCATGTTCAGTAATTACACTCTGAGTGGTACACCAACGCACTGGCGTCTTGTAACCACAGCTGCCCAATCCACCATCGCTACATCTTGACAATCCTGATAAGCACAAAGAGAGCTCCGCTTTATTCCGCCAATATCACAGTGAAAGACACATCTGCCTGAAAAGGATAACGATCACCGCTGTCGGAAATTATTCACTCGCTCATTCATTTTCCTCTTTGATGTGTTTTGATAAGAATTTTAAAGGTGGCTTACACAACCTCGGCGGCTACTTAATGTCCAACAAAAAGCCTGGATTAGAATATGATTTTGCTACGCACTCTGCTCTAATTTCCTCCAAAAGGATGTTATTTTCTCAATTTGAATAAAAATACTTCCTTTTCATAAACTGTTGACCTAGGCTGACTAAAGAAACTTATGTCTTTAAAGCTTTATGGAGAATGTGTCCAGCAGTGACGCAATCAAATGAAGAGAGAGTGACCTGCTTTAGGCTTCCAGAGATTGGAAGTGGGGGCTTTAGAGCTGCACTATTACAGCCCTGATACACATTCAGTAGCGACAAGTCAGGCAAGGTCAGCCACATTTCAAATAATCAAAAGCAGGTAACACATCACCTCATTATTATCATATATATGATTAAATATGAGTCACATATTTCAGGTGCAAATAACTACATTCTCGCCTAAAAAATTCTTAAACTACAGTTCGTGGTACAACAAGAAGTATTTGCAAAAATTAAGGTGGAATTGCTCAGCCGCCATGACAGTTGCTTCAAGCGGAGTGATACAAACGGTGAAAAGGTAGGAGTGCTGTTATCACTAGAATATTGCATGGCTATCAGCCAATCAGATTCGAGAACCAGAAAGAACTGTTGTATAAATATATTTATAAAATGGTTAGTTTCCTGTCCTTGATTCTGATTGGTCAATAGCTATGTTTTATTCATGATAAAACGTGGCTATTACTGCTTCACCCAACGGTTCTGTGTATCACTACGCACACCCTTAGCAACCACGTAAACTGTATGTTCTCAATTGATATTGTTCATTGAAGCTTTTTTATTATATAGAAGAGTATTGTGAGAAAGAGATCGAGTGAGCGAGTTTATTACCTGCATTCAGATTTAGCATTTTCCTTCAGGTCAGTCCTATGTTCATAATAAAAAATCTGTTTAAATGACCAATGTATTATCTTGTCCTTTTAACAGTTAAGGGGTTTTCCCATGACTGACAGCGCTAGTCAAAGCATTTGTCAGTTGCATCTTGTTCCGTGTTCACAACAATTCAGTCTTTTCAATGTAAAAGTCTTCGCTACTGACTGACACACTTATAAAGACAGTCTTTGATGCCATCGAATGGCGTAATAATGTAACTTCTGTTGCTGTTCACAGTCAGGGACTATTTTTTTCCAGCGGAAGGATGGCTTTAGTGAAAGTTTACTTCATGAAAGTTGCATTGATACATATTTTTGGCTTTAATATTTGTATTGTGTGGTAACCGTTTTATAAAAGCAATAAGGTACTCGAGGCTAGTGCTGTATCGTGAATAAGTCACGCCTGAAGGGCGTTGTTAGGCACGTGGCGAAGTGGAGTGCCTGCAACCCCTTTAGCCGTGACTTATTCACGATACAGCAAAGCCTTTCATACCTTATCGCTTACATATGTGTGTGTTTAGTTCAGGTACACCCTACGTTAAGATATGCCCCATAAAGATGGCAATATCCAAAAACCTTGTCCTTGTCAGGACATTTTTTGGTCCCCATGAGGAAACAGCTTATAAATCATAATAAGTGATGTTTTTTTGAAAATACAGAAAGTTTTATGTGATCGGTAGGTTTAGGTTCAGGGGATAGAATATACGGTTATATGCAGCAAGCTAAGTGCTTTTACCGTATTGTATCTGTTACCAAATAATTTCCATTGAATGAGTCAGGGGATTTTCATTTAATTTTTTAGTAAGAATTATTTTGGATCACCTACACAAACAAAACCAGGTGGCTGAGCTCAGCTAAGCCATAAACCACAAGAGAACGCTGAATCCTCCACCCACTCAAGACTACAATCTGCAGAGTTGCCCATCTGACCCAGCAAAAGACAGAGAAACCTGTCTAGCCAAAGCATTTCTTGTGTCTTGTGATATTTAGTGAGCTTTTTCTTAAAAAAAAAAAAACATCTTTGCCCCTGACCTTTAGATATTTCAACTGAGGAAAGAGTATATAAATACATTTTTCAGTATTTGAGCCCCAGCAGCCCTGCGGGGGGATTACCACACAGATGTTGATATTGGGTTTTCAGACTAGACTGACATAGCAAGTGCAACGAGGGGTGTCTGAGCGCCTAATGTGTTTTTGCTGGGAGAGAATGAGAAAAGAGTGACAGCTGGAGAGGTTTAGGTAGTGGACTTAATACAGATATATTATTATAAGAGGAAAGGACAGTCTGTGAAAGGGAGAAAATGTAATGCTCAATATGACAGCTGTAGTCCCGCCCTACAATTAAAAGAGCCAATCACATTTTTCATAGAGGCAACACCTGTTTGTTTAGTCTTGAATGAGCAAATGCATTGCCTGGACCAACCTGAATTATTTTCTTTTTCTTTACTTTTTTTTTGGTCAAATTGTACTGCTGTTGACTTATTGCTGAATATATAATAATATTGACAGTTTCTGAAATATCTCTCTTTTCCCCATTTAAGATGCTATAGTTACATGACTAAAAATTCGGAGATGAAAAAGAGGAACTTTAGGCACATGAACTTCAGGCGAAAGAGGGAGAAAATGTATAGGTTGGATCTCATTAAAACACGCCCAGGTCACATTTCACCCCAAAATCAGACGATTTATTTTTTAAATTTTTTTTATGGTTTTAAAATTTAATGTTTTTTTGTTTGTTTTGTATTATGAGACTATTTTCATGACAATTAAACATATTTCCCCCAAATTATCTTGCTGTAATGCCATTCCGGACAAGATTGTTTAAAAAAAAAAAAAAAATTAATTAATTAAAATAAATAATTCACAATGCTAAATGGTGATTCTCATTACTATAATAACAAAAATACTATAAACGATTACTTATTTCAGTCAGTTGATTTTCATTATTTCAATTCTAATTACAATTTTACTAATCTTGGTCTTAAATTGTCCTACATTTTCTTTAAGCAAAATTTATTTTCTTATTAATTTTTTATGAGTGAAATAGACATGTACTTAAAGATGCAATAGGTGATTCTCTACAGAAACATATTCATCCTGATAGCAATCACTATGTTAAATGGCCTAAATGTATTTTTATAAATATATAGAGTGTGGAAGGCGTAGGACCTGCCTGTCAACGTATGTTTTTACATATCCTCGTGCACCCTGTTCGCGCAGATATCAATACATCATCGGCGCGTTTCAAGATATGCAGAGTTTATACAGACAGACCTCAGTTACGGAGCACCGCAAATAAACAGCAGTCACCATTTACCGAATCAAAACAACGAGCTTATGCTGCGTTCACGCCATAACGCCATAAGAGATGGCAACCCATGACGTTCTAACCGGAACTGTTCAGTCAGACTCGGAATTATGTGTTTCCATGTCAACAGTATCAACACCAAAATGAATCTGCAGCAGTCAGGTACAAGCTAAGTTGTTTACGTTCATTATTGTAATGTTATGTGCTTTGAGACATGAGGTTGTTCAATGCCGTCTCTTATGACGCTTTGCCGAGAACAGCTTTGTGTGCATTCATGTGTTTTGGAGGAGGCGTGGCTTTGGATGGCGATTTGCAAGGTGGGATCATATGCTTTCAATGCTAGCAGGCTAATGTTAGCATTTCCCAGATCACCTACCGCACCTTTAACACCATTCCACATCACTGTGGGATTGATGTATTCAGGGATGGGCAGTATTTATGATACATGTATTTCAAATTTTAAATATAAAATAGTATTTTGTAATTTGTATTTGATAGGGTTGATGAAAATGGCTTCGTATTTTGTATCAAAATACTTCAGTGTTTTGTGTTTTTGTAGTGTTAAAATACTGTAAAATACTTTGTAAGAAGTCTACATGATGACATCTTAAAAATGCAGCCTCTTATTGGTGCCTGCTCAGTAGTTTGCCCAGACTTGTTGAGATCAGAACAGAAAATTGATCCATAT